>NW_023270708.1:27933-401117 GCF_011800145.1 Mirounga leonina
AGGAAGGAAGGAAGGAAGGAAGGAAGGAAGGAAGGAAGGAAGGAAGGAAGGGTGGATGGACAGATGGACGGATGGACAGATGAACTGACAGATGGGTGGATGAATTTCCATCACACCATCCCCTCCAGACTTCCTGTTCTACTCTATCCGAAGTCCGTGGATTCTGAAGTCAGGCTGCCACTTCCTAGCCGTGTCACCTTGAAGCCTTGGTTTTCTCCTCTGGGAAGTGCAAAGGGGGATCCTTTCCACCTCCTGGGGCTGCTGGGAGGCTTATATGGAAAGTACCAACCACAGTGCCTGGGACACACTGGTTCACCTTTCTGCAGGCTGGAGTATCTCAAAATTCTTTCCTCTCGCAAGAGGCTTTATTCTTTAACCTGGGCAGATCTTCCCTTTGTCCAGATAAGGAAACAAAGTTTTATGGAGAGGCGGTGACTGGCCTGAGCCATAAAGCCGATGAGCAGCAAGACAGGGAATACCATTAGAGCTCACCTTCCCTCTCCGCAGAAGCTCTCTGAGAGGATTCTCCTCTTTCCTATCCTGTCCCCTGGCGGCCCTCAGCATGGGTAGAATATGCGCCATTCCAGGAGAGGCCCACCCCCCATGGAGCCGAGGACATGGCTCTCCTGTTTGGAGCGACCTGACCCAGCCTGGACATCTGGCTGGATGCCACACTGCCCCAGGGAGAGTGTGGGTTCTGGCCAGGCCCCAGGTGCCCCCAGAAAGTGCCCATAGATTCTAAATCCATCAGATGCAGCCAACCCAGTGTGGAGCATATCTCTGAAACCTCTGAGCAGAGACAGATGCTATCAGGCTCCTCCTGGCCCAGCCTGGCCCTAGGCTCCCCTGCTAGACAGGGTGAGGGCAGGGACCTGTTAATCATTAATCTGGGGGCAAATGGGTAAATTTCCGGTCCACCAGGTCTACACCCAAACCCCTCCCTGCAGCCTGGCAGGAAACCCTTAGAGCTTGACCCTTGGCAGGTCCAGATGTCAGCTCTAGCTGAGGAGGCCCCACCCTGACTGGCTTCCAGTATGAAGGGGACAAAGGGAGCAGGCACCAGTTAGTCCCTCAGATGGTCTCCTCCCCACAGCAGGTGCTGGTGTGAGGGAAAACTCTGCTCACACTGTTCCTACCGTTCAGAAATTGGGACCACCCTTGTAGCAGCTGATGGACAGATGAGAGAACACGCAGGGAGTGAGGGCAATTTTGACCAGAGGGGCTGCACATCCTTCAAGGCCTGTCTCAGATGCCATTCCAAGAACAATAGCTATTATTATTATACCATTACAGCTTTATATATATACCTTTATACATATACCATATATATATATACGATATATACCAAAGTATATAACATTATACTTTCTGTTACATAATTTCGATCATCTATCAGTTTTTGAGTCCTTATTACTAAGACCTTTAAATTGCAGACACCTGTTGAGTTGGCTACCCACTGGTTCTTCCCATCTACATGGTTACCACCATGTGGCTGACCATTTTATACCACATGACCCTGCCGCTCCGACCTAGCGTTTGGACCAATGAGGATCACGTGACTCAGGCTGGGCCAATCAGTCCTTTCTCTGGGAATTTGGAATTTGAATTAAGTTGCGCTTACAGTTGCTTTCTCTCTCCGTCTTTCTTTGGGTGATTGGGCCTGTAACTCTGGAGATAAAAAGGAGAAGCTGGTCCAAAGAGAGAGCAAAACAATGAACCGAATGCATAGAGAGAAGCAGAGGTGAGAGTGGTGGGAGAATTTGGGGAGCTTTTCAGCCCCAGCCCCAGAGTCTTCCTGTGGGCAGCCGTGTTCTTACCTTCGACACTCCTATCTATAGTAGGGCGTTAAGGCTTGGAGTTGGTCGTCTAACCAAGGGTGCTGTCACTGATCATGAGCTTCTGACAGCTGTGAAGGACCAGCAGGCCCTAGCCTGCAGCTGTGAGCCAGGGCCAGCAAAGACCCTCTCTCCCATCCATAGGCCCCCCCTTTTTTTTAATTTCGTGTAATAGACCCTGTGATTGATGGCCCCAGAAAAAGTCCAGTATAAAGTCGGTTAATTTTATTAGCAGTAATGACACTTAGTAGCAATTAATGGTCAGGAAAGGCAGCCAACTGCATAGAGGCCTCAGGCCACACTGGGCCCTGGTCTGTCCGAGAAGACTAGCCTGGCACTGCCTTAGGAGCCCTCTCAGGACCTACGAAGACAGCTGGGAGATCTTCCAGGACCCAGTTTCCCTTTTCCTTATTTCCTATGTTGTGGTTGGGATCACATTTCCTTTGAAGAAACAGTGCCATGACATCAACTTTAGAAAACACCGTATTTCCTCAGATGCTGTTGGTGAGCTATCGTCCGCATGCCCATCCCGTGGCATCTGCTAGGGAAGCCTTCTTCCCGGACCTCAGAAGAATTCTAGGCATTGCAGGCTCCCGTCCATTTCGGGGTCTGTGGGCATGATCCCCTCCCCTTGAAGAAACCACATTCCCTGGCACCCCAGGGCTGAGAACCCCACCAACCCCTGCCTCTCTGCAGAATCTTAATCGCCCACATGTTAGTTGGGCCCCATGGGGGTAAAATGTACACCTGGGAAGATCAAGTGAGCTTCGTCAGTCGTATGAATCCAGACAAAATTTGGAGTTTTCATAAAGACGCTGCCCTGTGGTCTGGTCAGATGCTACCAACCAAATAAGTAGCCAGTGTTCTGAGCTCAAGAGCAGAGGATGAACAACTTGTGAAGTTGTTAGCTGCTCTTCTGGGCTGTGGGACGAGAGCTCCTCCAGACTTCTGCCCGGCTCAAGTGCTCCCGAGCCCTGTGGGACCAGGCCACTCCCCAACAGGCTTTGGTGCAGCTGGTCTCCCCCATTTCTGCTTCCAGTCGCCACCCCCCCCCCCAGGCTGACTTCCAGTCCCTCTTCTCCTGCGAAGAAAGCAACAATCCCATGTGACCAGCTCCATTCTCCTCCCTTCTTTGCCTCCAGCCTGAGACCCTCTGCTCTCTGTACCCTCAGCCCTTAGTTTAATAATAAGACAAGAAACCCCCACCCCTATACAACAAGATGTCTCTGGCTTTGACTCCAGAGCATCCCCTGCTGTTCCCTGGGCCACCTTGTCTCTTCCCAGGGTGGGAAAAGTCAAGGGTTCCCCTCAGGACTTCACCTCACATATACCCCTACCCCCAGATCTCCTCTGCCCGCTGCTGGCCCTTCCTCCCCTGGCCTCCTTTCACTCCCCAACGCTCACCCCATCCACAGTTTTGGCTAAAGCAGGTCCACCTGGGATGACCCTGAAGGAAGGAAAAGAGGATTCTCCCAGGATTTGGAGAAAGTGTCCCAGGAGGCTGCTTTTGTTTACCTTCAACAGGACCCCAGTCACCGCCAAGCCCCAGAGAGGAAATGGAGCTCACCTTGGAATAATCACTCACCACCTGCTGGAGTAGGGAACCCAAGGACCCCAGGCCCCCAAGCTGTTCTGGCCTGGGTAGTCTGGTCCCAGGTCTGCCCTCGCTCACTGGCGACCTTGGGAAGGTCCACTCTCCCGCTGAGCTCATCCCATCTAACAAATACACATTGGCTAGTGGGAGAGCATGACGGGACCAGGCTGCCTGTGTTCAAATCCTGCCTCCACCTCTTACCAGTTGTGTCACCTTGGGCAAAGCTCTTCACCTCCCTGTGCCTCACCTATAAAACGCAGATCACCACAGTACCCACCTCGCGGGGCTTTGGGGAGGATTAAATGAGTTAACATTTGCACAGCTCTTAGAACAGTGCCTGACACATAGTAAGCTCCAGAGAAGTGTCATTCTTGAGCACTCACTATGTGCCAGGCTCCGTGCTGGCCACGGGGACGTGCTCCTGCCCCTGAGGAGCTCCAGTCTAGAAGGAACTTGGTAGGATTCAGTAGTGCTCCAGATTCTCCCAAGGCCCTAAGAAGCAGAAGAAAGCTTTGAACCAGCCCAGCTCCCGGTGGAACAACCAGGAGGTGCTCAGGGATCAGAACTCTTAGCTCCATCTGGGTGAGAACCTGACCTTGGCCAGGCCCATCCTACCTGTAGTAAGGGGCCTGGGGGGTGGGGAGGAGGCAGGAGGAAGGTCCTAGGGAGGCTCCCTGGCTAGTCGGGGAAGACCAGGCAGGTATAGTGCATTTCCCATCACTTGGGGGTGCCCCAGGCGCTGTTCTCCCCCTGATACACACACCCACCCTTGTTTCTGCTTGAGAGGGTCTGATGGTTCCAGAGGAGGTCACCCCCAGGATGTGGGTGAGGGAGTGGGTGGGTGGTGTAGGACAAGGCTGGCGGTTTCCAGGGCACCAGGCAATGCCAGCCTGTCTAGACCCTTAGCTGGAGGGGCCAGGAGCTGTGCCTGGCACCAGGGACCTTGCCAACTGTGGGCAGCTGCCTGGGAACCAGGAAAGCCTTGCCCTGCCCGGAGCATTGGCCTTGGCCCTGCAAAACCCCATTAGATGCTCCCGATAACAGGCTTCCGCTGCAGGGCCATTTGCATGGTAAGTGTTCCCTTTGTGCTTTCATCTCAAACATCTCAGCCCACCTCACAGCCCTCACTAAATCCCCCTACACACCCACCCACACCCACCCACCCACGCCCCACCCCCACCCGGTGCTCTCCACCACCCATCTCTTCCCAGCAGGGAGAGTTGCTGAGGGTGATGCCTGGCGGGGGAAGAGAGGGCCTTTGGCTCCAACAGTCCCTCTGGTGGGGGGGGGTACCCTCAACACCCACCCCAAGCTTCTCTCCCCTCTTTCTGTCACGCTGAGGGGCCCCAAGTGGATGCTGCTGAGCAGCATGCCATTCCCTCCATCCTTCAGACTCCTTTCTCCTCTCCTGGATTCCGTGTCACCTCATGCCTCCTCCAAGACCACATCCTTAATGAGCAGCCTGGCCAAGTTACCAGTTGCCATATCCTACCTCTACTTTTTTTTTTTTTAGATTACTTATTTATTTATTTGAGAGAGAGAGAGAAAGAGAGAATGAGCAGGGGGAGGGGCAGAGGGAGAGGAGAGGGAGAAGCAGGCTCCCCAAAGCAGAGAACCCAACACAGGGCTTGATCCCAGGACCCTGAGATCATGACCTGAGCTGAAGGCAGACACTTAAACCGACTGAGCCACCCAGGCGCTCCCCCCACCTCTACTCCTAAAAGCTCCAGCCCCCTTCACTCACCCATTCACTTAAATATAAATATCAACAACCTTATTGAGGGTCAGCTTCATGCCAGGTCTCCCCACGGAAGACTGAAAGACACAAAAGATCACTCACTACATCCTTGTCGGCGTCCCCCTCAGCCCCTCTTGGCTCCACCCCTCCTTTCCTCCCCAGCTCTTAAGTTCAGGACTCCATGAACCCAGCTTGAGGACTGAATCTGGTCACCACCTCCCCCCCCCCCCCACCAGAGCTCATCCCCAGAGCCTCGTCCCCTACCCCAGCACAGCCCTGGCTCAGAGAGAAAAGAACTGGGCCCAGCTGTGGGTTTTGTCTCTCCAAGAACAGCTCCACTTCCTGTCTGCAGCCCCACGCACACCGGGCTGCCTGCTGAGGATGGCATCGGGCAGACGTGTGCTCACAGCTAAGTGAGCAGCAAGCCACCTGCCCAGCAAGCATGCTTTGCATCTCAACAATCTTGGGTATTTTGAGCTTGGCCAGTGCTACATCTGCTGAGGAAATGCTTGCCCTCCTCCTTCCTGTCTCTCTCCCTCTCCACTCAGGCTCAGGCAGAAGCACTGGAGGGGAAGCCTTCATCCCTGGCACATGGATCAGGCGGCACAGTGGCCACCAAAGGTCCCCATGTGCAGGGGTCTCCCTCGCTTCTGCAGGCCTGAGATTAGGAACATCTCCCCCCAGCTCCCTGGCTGGGTCCAAATGCACACCAATTGAATCATTATATTTTAAGGCTGGAGCCTTCAAGATCACCCAGTCCAGAGGTCTTTGCCCTGATGGCTCCTGGGAGGTATTGCAGGGGCTTCTGGGGGCAGGCAGGAGGGCAAGGGGTTTGCCAAGAGTGCAGGTCTCTGCTTTGACCTGTCTGGTGCCCTGGGAGTTCATGTAATATTTATTGTCCAAGGTGACCCAGGACTAGGATGGGATTCCTGATTGTTTCTGTCAAGCCTGGTAGTTTCTGCTTTCAGTTTCAACGCAACACTTCAGGGAAGCAAAATCAGCACCACCACAGCAAATGTCTAGGATGAAAGGAACACAAGATGGGTAGGACTGAAAGGAAGGCAATCTGGTTAGGATTCCTCTGGACCCCTGGGCAGCTAAAGGGAGAGAAGTATGCTTCGTTCAAAAGCCTACTTTTTTCCTGGTCTAAAACTCAGTTTCTTTTTGGCTAAACATCAGAAATAAAGCTTAGAGAAGTGGCCTGCTTATTCATACTAAAGTGTGAGAGTCTGATGCAATCCTAGTGCCTGACAACCTACTTGGCTAGATAGAAGGAAGATCACAGGAGAGGGTCTAGGATCATGAAGAAACCGAAGAGGAAGGGGAAGCCTAGAGCAAGGACGGGTGGGGGGTAGAGAAAAGTGGGGCTGGAAGCCTTAAGACAAGCTTTCCCAGCTTCTTGGGTTCACAGGCCCAGACCTGACCCACGGGAGGAGTAGTTTAGAGGACACAGGGTGGGGACTGCAGGAAAAGGCAAGTAGTCTCTGAGGATGTCTCTTCTTATGGCAGGCAACACGTCCACCCAGTTCGGCCCCAACCTTGAAACCCTGGCTCCCAGGCTAGGTGACTTCGACCAAGTTATTAAACCATAGTAAGTTGACCAACTCCCCAGCTGGGCAGGCTCTGGGTGGTCCCCCTCTTCCCCACAGATGGGCAGGCAGGCTCAGGCTGAGCTGGGGGCCCTGGAAGAGCCAGGCCCCCGGGGAATGCCCTATGTGTGATCCCTGTGTGATTCGGGTAGTTCCGCTGTTTGCGGCTGCTCTAGGCAGAGATGTCCCATGCTGCCTGTTCCATTTGTCCTCCTCCAGGGCCCAGGGATGGTCCACACCTCCACACCTCTCCTCTCAGCTCCAAGGACAGCAGGAGCCTCCCAATCTGGTGAAGGAGCCACGTCCTGAATGTGCCTAGGGGACACCTGGGTGGTCAGGACTGCCCTAAGGGATGAAGTTGTAAGGGGCTCCCTTGGGCATAGAGCGGGGTTCCCTCCCCACCCCCTCAGAGCCGGACCAGGACAGCTTCCCCACCTTGGACAGTCCTGGACTCAGAGCCAGCCGGGGCTGTAGCAGAGGGTCCATCCCCTCGGGCAGTCTTTTCCTGGTCCTCCTGCCATGGCTACCTCAGTCCACTTCATGCCTTCCTTCAAGCTGTAACCCCTACCTGCGATGCCTCTCCCAGTCCAAAAGTCCTCATGGATCTCCTGGACTCTTTTATGGCCACAGCCTTTTTCAAGACTTGACTCAAAATGCAAGGAATGGGAAAGGTGATCCTGAGGCCCCATCCAGCGCTAGCATGCTCTGATGCTTGTCTGCCTCCTCCAGGAAGCCCTCCTTACTTGCCAGCCCCATCTCTCCTAACCATCCTCTTTCTTTGCGTTCTCTCACTTTTCAGATATAACATCCTTAGTTCTGCGTGGTTGACACTTTTTTCTTCCTCCTCAGAGCTGCACAGACAGACTCTCCAAGTAGCCTGTAAGCCCCTGGCAGAGGTCCTGGTTTCTCATACCCTGAGGTCCCCCGTCCCTAGCTCAGATCCTCAGACACCTGCTGGCTGCATAAATCCCTCAGATATCCAACCCCAGGCGGGAGAGTATAGCTCCAGGCTGTCCCTCAGCCTCCCCTTCCACACCCCTGGCCTCCCTGCTGTCTCACTCCCAGGCTGCAGGGTCCACCCAACACCCCACACCCCCAACCTTCCCAAGCTCCGCTCTGCAGGCGTGGGGGGGGCGTGGCCCTGGAGGGCGTGGCTCTGAAGGAGCCTGCCTGCGGCCACGCCCTCCGACTCTGATCACTGGCGCGTGTTCTCCCCAGTGCCAGATCTCGGGGCACCTGGCCACCGTCAGTCAGACCCCGACTCCGCCGGCCGCCGGCTCAGCCCCTGTGGGGACTGAGAAAGTCAGGTCTGTTCCTTCCGGACCTCAGTTCCCGGGGTCAAGCCGTGCCAGGCAGCTGAAGCCTCCCTTTGATAGCCAGCGAGGAGGACCCGACAAGAACTTGGCCAAAAGTCTTTCTTTAAACCTCAGCTTGCACAGCCTCTCGTGGTGGCGCATGCTGAAAGTTTCCTGCAGGTTCACAAACCTTCACCCACAATTCCAACTCGATAAAGCTCGGACAATTAAAGATTTTTATGCAGTCACGGTGAATTCATATGGCAGCAAGTGTCCTGACCTGAACCCAGATGAGAATATTTATGGTCTGCCTTTATCCCAACATGTAGGTATTTTTCTGCAAAAATAATAATGGGGTGCTGCCCTAGATATGGCATATGCATTATATTACCTTTCTAAAATTCAAAAATTCTTGAATTCTGACATGACCTGGCCTTAAAGGGAATGGAACTATCAAGAAAGCAGACTTTCTCTGCTCTTGCCCTAAAACCAGTCTCTAGAATTTCCAGGACTCTGGCGGGGAGGTGGTGCCTGGCTGGCTCAGTGGGTAGAGCCTGTGACTCTTGATCTCTAGATAGTGAGTTCAAGCCCCACGTTGGGTGTAGAGCTTACTAAAAAAAAAAAAAAAAAAAAAAGAATTTCCAGGACTCAGAACATGGTGGTTGAAGCCTATTCTTGCTCTTTGAGACTCTCCACCACCCCCCCTTCGGTCTTCATCTCTCCAGTGAGGGGGTCTGGGCTGGAGCAGCTGTTCTACCCCCCAATTCATCCCAGCTGCCATCAGGATTCCCATGGAAGGCCAGTTGTAGCTGAATTCTGGAGTCTGACAGGGGCAAGTCTCTGCTTTCTGCTTCGCTTCTACCTCCTATCCTGACAGACGCCAGGTCATGACAAAGCAGTGTGTGCTCAAGAGAGCCAAGTGTAAGTAGGTGATGGAAGAGCAAATACGATGGGGCAGAGGAAGATTCTGGGGGAGAGGAAGGGCCAGCGAGAGGGAGAGGGGCTGCCCATCTAGACTTTCACTGTGGACCATGAGGCAGTGCTAAGTGGCTGCGGGGGACTCAGCCAACAACAGGGCCCTAAGACCCTTGCCTAAAGGGCGCTATGCATGAATCGAAGACATAAGCACATGAAAAAAGTGGGTAACAAAGCAAGAGTTTAAGACAAACAGGTGCAAGAGATGCCTAGGTCATATGCCAGGTAAGAGTGTGGGTGACAGAGGGGAGGGTTCAAGGGTCAGAGCGGCCCAGGGGGAGAGGCGGAGGCAGCAGGAGGTGGGGATGACGAGGTTGGCTCTAAACCTCTGGAGGCTGACGAGCCAGAATTCAAATTTCAGTGCTGCCAGCCACTAGCTGTGTGACTTTGGGCAAGGCACTTGGCCTCTCTGAGCTTTTTTTCCCACTCACCTATATGAAGAGACTTCTACCAGCACCTACCTCCTGGGATGTCACAATGAATAAATGAGATCATGCACATAAAATGCTAAGCACGGAAAGGATTTGAATTGGACATTGACGGGGGCAAAGATGAAGAGGGGAAGGAACATAGGACACCAGAGGTGCTCCTAACTTGGGAGTCTCTAAGACCAGATCACTAGATTTCTTGAACTCTGTACATATGGATAGCATTTCAGCAGTTTATATACACTTATTTAAGGGGTGCCTGGGGGGCTCAGTCGTTAAGCGTCTGCCTTTGGCTCAGGCCATGATCCCAGGGTCCTGGGACCGAGCTCCGCATCGGGCTCCCTGCTCAGCAGGAAACCTGCTTCTCCCTCTCCCACTCCCCCTGCTTGTGTTCCCTCTTTCACTATATCTCTCTCTGTCAAATAAATAAATAAAATATCCTTATATACACTTATTTAACTACAACAACTCTATAGGTTAAGGACTAGCCCATTTAATAGATGAGAAAACTGAGGCTGGACCAGTTAACTGACTTGGGGCGCCTGGGTGGCTCAGTCAGTCAAGAGGCTGCCTTCGGCTCAGGTCATGATTCCCACGGTCCTGGGATCAAGTCCCATTATGGGCTCCCTGCTCAGTGGGGAGTCTGCTTCTCCCTCTCCCTCTCCTGCTCCCCCTGCTCATGCTCTCTCTCTCTCAAATAAATAAATAAAATCTTAGAAAAAAAAAAGAACAGTTAACTGACTTGCCCTAAGTCACAGTTAATAAATGGGTTGGATGGAAGATCTGAACTCAATCTATGTGACTCCAAGTCCAGTGCTCCTTACACTGTAGCAGGGCCTCGGGCTGCCTCTCTCCCTGCTTACACTGAGGCCAGGGTGGGGTCACCCTCACAGCACCTGGCCCACCTCCTCCTGAGCCCAACTTCTACCTGAGCACATAATTCTCAAGGCACCTGGACCTCTCTTGCTTAGGGGATTCCAGCCCAGGAGTCCCCGTGCCTTGCCTGCCCTCCTCAACCTTAGAAAATCCATCACTATCCATGAGGGGGCTGGTTTGACCCTGAGCCCAACTACAGAGCCCAACTCCTCCTCGGGGGTGGGGGGGTGGGAGGGTGGGGGTGGGGGTGGTTACAGCTCAGCCAGGGACAAGCCGGCCTAAATTCCTTCCCCAAACACAATGATTCTTATCAGTGATGTTTGGCTTTCAATCTACCACCCCAAAGCAGTAAAATTTCTTTTACCCATTCTTCCCTCCAATGCTGTTTTTCTCGGGACCCAATCAATTTCTAAAAATGTATTTAAGTGAAAACAATACCATCCAAATACAAAAAACACTTAGGAATAAGTTTTTAAATATGTGCACGACCTGCATGCTGAAAATTACAAAACATTGCTGAAGGAAATTTTTAAAAGCCCTAAATAAAGAGATATGCCTGTTTATAAATCGGTAGATTCAATATTGTTGGAATGTCGATCTTCTATAAATTGACTTATAGATTCAATGCAATCCCAAACAAAATCCCGGCAGGCTTTCCTATAGATATTGATAAGTTGATTCTAAAGTTTATGTGGAGGGGCGCCTGGCTGGCTCAGTCGTTAAGCGTCTGCCTTCGGCTCAGGTCATGATCCCAGGGTCCTGAGATAGAGCCTGGATCAGGCTCCCTGCTCAGTGGGAAGTCTGCTTCTCCCTCTCCCACTCCCCCTGCTTGTGTTCCCTCTCTCGCTAGATCTCTCTCTGTCAAATAATAAATAAAATATTTACAAAAATAAAATAAAATAAAATTTATGTGGAAATATAAGGGACCTAGAATAGCCAAAACAACTTTTTAAAAAGATTTATTTATTTATTTTAGAGAGAGAGAGAGGGAGAGGCAGAGAGAGAGGGGGAGAGAGTCCTCAAGCAGACTCCTTGCTGAGCATGGAGCCCAATGCAGGGCTCTATCCCAGGACCCTGAGATCATGACCTGAGCTGAAATCAAGAGTCACACACTTAACTGACTGAGCCACCCAGGTGCCCCAAAACAATTTTGAAAAAGAGAGAGAGAGAGAGGGAGAGAGGGAACTTACTGTACTTGGTTTCAAGACTTACCATACAGCTACTATAATCAATCCTATATGGTATTGGCATAAGGATAAACATATAGGCGAATGGAACAGAATAAACTGTCCAGAAATAGAATCTCCTATGTTGAATCAATTAATTTGCAACAAAAATGACAACAGAGTAAGGACCATCTTTTCAGCAAATGGGGCTGGAACAAGTGGATGTCCACATGGAAAACAATAAACTTTGACCTTGACCTTACACAATTCACATAAATTAACTCAAAATGAACAAATAGACCTAAGTTTAAAAGCTAAAACTATAAAGTTTCTGGAAGAAAACATAAGAGGAAATCTTTACAACCTCTGAGTAGACAGAGATTTCTTGGGTAGGACACACAAAAAGCACAAACCATACAAGAAGTTGTAAATTGTACTTCATCAAAATTAAAAACTTCTGTTCTTCATAGGATTCCAATAAGAAAATTAAAAGGCAAGCCAAAGATAGGGACGAAATTTGCCAATACTTTCTTACAAAGGACCTGGATTCAAAATACACAAAAAATACAACTCAATAAGAAGAAGAATAGCCCAATGAAAAAAGATACTCAGATGACTAACATGCACATGCAAAAATGTTCAACACGTGGGGTGCCTTGGTGGTAAAGTCAGTTAAGTGTCCAACTCCTGGTTTTGGCTCAGGTCCTGATCTCAGGGTCATGTGAGATGGATGGAGCCCCTCATCAGGCTCCGCACTCAGCACCCAGTCTGCTTAAGATTCTCTCTCCCTTTGCCCCGCCCCCTGATTACGCTCTCTCTTTCTCTCTCTCTCAAATAAATAAATAAATATTTTTTAAAAGGTTCAACACACCATTCATCAGTGTGAAAATGCAAATTAAGACCACAATGAGATATCAATACATATCCACTAAAAGGGCTGAAATTATGACCGCCAGTAGCTGACAAGAGTACGGAGTAATTAGAACTCTCATACATCACGGCGGAAAATGGTACAATCACTTTGGAATACCATTTGGCCATTTCGTATGAAGTTAAACATAGGCATACCATATGATCCAATAGTCAGGTCCTAGGTATTTATCCAAGAGAAATAAAAACATATACCCATATATGTACGTGTACACAAATGCTTATAGCAGCTTTATTTGGAACAGCCCCAAACTGGAAACAATCCAAATGTCTATCAGCTGGTAAATAAAGAAACACAGAGTGGTACGTCCATACAGTAGAATACCATTCAGCAGTAAAAAGGAATGCGCTGATATATGTAACAAAGTGGATGAATCTCAAAAACATTATTTTGAGCAAAACCATTCAGACACAAAAGGCTATATGCCAGATGATTCCATTTATGTGAACTTCTACAAAGGGCCAAACTAATCTATAAGGACAGAAAGCAGAGAAGTGAAGATCTGGGGCTGGTGGGGGAGGACTGGTTGCAAAGGAGCATAGGGATCCTTTGGGCTGATGGAAATGTTCCCCCATGCAGTAGTTGTGGCGGTGTTTATACGAGGGTATGCATTTGTTAAAACCCCAACTGTGCACTTAGAACGCATGCATTTTACTGTAGGTAATGTTGATTAGGGAAAACAATTAAGGTGGTGGTTTGCTTTCTTCACATAAGCCAAGAAGACGGTTAGAGCCCCAGCAACCACCAAAAGGGAGCCTGGACAGGCACCCAATCAGGCCCCTTTCATCCACCATCTCAGTGAAGCCTCGCATCAGCCTCTAAGATAGGTATTATCATCACCTAAAGCTCAGCAAGGTTAAGACATTTGCCCAAAGCCACACAGCGAGCAAGACAAACGGCCAGGATTTAAACTCAGGTCTAGCTGACTCCAAAGCCTGTGCTTTCATAAACTTGTCTGTACCCTCTGTAGAGAGGAAAGGAACCTAACTAGCAGAGGTCACACATTATAAAAGCACCGCCTAAGTCAATCAGTATTTACAAAGTTGTATCCACAGGAATGACTTTGAGTTATGAAGCTATTGGGATGACTTAAAGACTGGATTGGGTGATGAGACCTGTCATGGGCTCCACTTGTCACATAATACAGTGCATGTTCATTTATAAAACACCGCACCAGTTAATATTTGCAGAATTCCCAAGCCATCCAAGCCAGAACATGAGCTCTTGAGCAATCCTAGACTTCCAGGCCAGGATCAGCCCATTAGAATTAGGGAAACTTAGGATCTCCAGGTGCTATAGACCTTGGAGGCAAGTAACCTGACCAAGTGACCAAGCAGGGGAGGGGGCCACCCTCTACCCCCTTACCCTCCAGCTCCTTGTAGCTGTTGCTCCCCTGGATGATCACACAGTATTCGCTCTGCAGACTGTTCCCTGGAGGGCAAAGAGCCCAGACTGGGGGCAGAACCTGGTTTCTGTCCTGCCTCTCCCATTGATTTGCTGTGTGACATAGGGTGAATCACTGAACTTTTCTGACCCCCGGGCTCCCTTGGGGAACTATTTACACCATCCTATAGACCTCAAGAATGGCTCTGAGGATCAGATGAGAGAGAGAGGCTGAATGAGAAAAGTGATTTGTAAATCACTGCAATACTAAATTAGGTCATTTTCAGCATCACCAGAATTCAGCTCTGGGTTCGTACAAAAGCCCCAGAAACAGTTGCCAGCTTACTGTGGTTTGGGGATGATGGTTGCTTCATTTGAAAAATGGGAATAATCGTACATGACCTGCTTGAAACAGGGGGTTGGACCAGAGATGCTTCGGGGGCACGTCCAACTCTTAAGTCTCTGATTCTGTGATTTCAAAGACCCCAAGAAGATTGGCTTCCCCTGCTCTCCTGATGTTTGAATTTGCTTTTACCAAATGCCCAAACATTTCATCTTATAATCGAAAATGAGACTTTAAGTGCAAATGACCTGGAGAAAGGAGGAACACATTGTCTTCCATTCTCACTATAGTGTGGATGACTGATATCAGATTCCTACCAGAGAGCAAATTCTGATGGGAAGCTGGAGAATCTGGCCTGACTGAGTCATGATAGGGCTTCCTCAGTGAGAACTCAGGCTGAATCCTGTCCATTCTCTGAGACTAAACACATAACAGCCCAAGGCCCCAGTTTTAGCTTATTCTCCAAGTATTTGTCCAGCTCCCCAGACTGGGGGGAGTGGTGGCTGGAGTCTATTTTGTCAGCCTTGCTTAGTTGGGTTCATGACCTGAAAGAGGTGACTCTAGGGACACCTGAGTGGCTCAGATGGTTAAGCATCTGCCTTCAGCTCAGGTCATGATCCCGGGGGTCCTGGGATCGAGCCCCGAATCGGGCTCCCTGCTCAGCAGGAAACCTGTTTCTCCCTCCCCACTCCCCCTGCTTGTGTTCCCTCTCTTGCTGTGTCTCTCTCTGTCAAATAAGTAAATAAAATCTTTAAAAATAAAAAGAAGAGGTGGCTCTAATACTCATACTCATATGATCCCTCTCAGCCCTAACCCAGGCCTAATCAACCATCCCCCACCTCTGATTTCCTCTGCTCACAAGTCTCAAATTCTACCCTGTGCACTGCCACAAATTCCTTTCCCTTCCAACCATATCAACCAGGGTGGTCCAGGCCCCCTGGAGCCCCTCTCTCCTCACCTACCTGGCCCTCGCCCCATCCCCAACTCCAAAACCCCCAAAAAGAATTGTGGAAATGAGCTGATGTCCAAGAGGATGCAGGTGCATTTGTCCTCTTGCTCTCCATTCCAGCTCAGAAACCCCTGTCAGGGCTGGGATACCAAGCTACTATGCCTAATCTCCTCACTAGTAATAATTACTGGCATTAGTTGAGCATTTACTATGTGCTAGATACTATCCTAAGGGCTTTCCATGTACTAACTCATATAGTGTTCATATGAAATAGGCACTATTATCCTCATTTTACAGATGAGAAACTGAGACACAGAGGGGTTAAGTGACTTGGCGAAGAGCAAGGGCTAGCAAGTAGCTGGGTTGGGGATTGAACCCAAAGTCTGTGCCCTCGCCATTATACCCTGCCTGCTGGGGCGACAGCAATGCCTTCAAGCCTGAAATCACTGTCAAACAAACATGTTTGTGCACTGCTCTCTGGGTGGAAATAGAGGCTCAGTTCTATCAAGTTCAGCCCCTTCTTTGTACAAAAGGGTCACTGAGGCCCAGAGACTGGTCTTCCCAGGTCACCAGCAAGCTGAGTTCAGAGCTAGGGTCTGGGCTGACCTGCCTACCCCACCCCACCCCCTTATATTTCAGGAGAGGCCCCTGCTCATAGCCAAAGCACGTTTTTAACCAGGGTCATGACCCGGAAATTAGCCCACAGCCCTTAGCTCTGCCTGTACGGGGACTTCTCAGATCCTTACTCCCCTCCCTGGCAGGTCCTTAAGAACAGTCTCTGGCAGGTCACTGGCTTGGTGTGTTTTCTCGCCTTTGCTTTAGGCAGGCTGTAAATCTCACCCTGATTTGGAGTGAAGATCACAAAAAATGACAAGATTAAAGTAACAGCCTGTACATATTTGGAGCAAGCATTGGGTGGAGGTCACGTGAGTGCCTTTGCACCCACGACCCCACCTCCCACCCAAGTCCCTAGGTCAGAGGAAGAGGGACAGTTGCCCTGTAACTTGCGCTGCGTTCACTCCCCACTCCCTCCCGCTCCCTCCCCTGGGGTCTCCCCAACTCTGATCCTCCTTTTCCAATCATGTACCCTTCCTCCCTTCTCACTCTTGGTCGTTCTCCCCAGAATTCACCCGACGCCAGGTCTGAGATTTGGCTGGGCTTCCCTAGCGGAAGTTTCCCTCCTGCATCTCCAGGGGACACTCCCCACCGTCCGCAGGTCCGCATTCCCCCGGTATCCGCGCGATCCCCGCCCAGCCACCCAGCCCGCAGGGTCTCGGTTCCGCAGGGGGAAGGCAGAGGGTGGAGAGAGAGCCCGGGGCGAGGACTGTGGCTGGACGGAGACCAGGTTACGAGCAGACAGGGCACGGAGTGAGGATCCAGAGAGGGCATCCGAGCGCGGGAGGGACGCCTGGACCGGCAGGGACCGGGCGCGCCGTGCGGATGGGGCCAGGGTCCGAAACGTGTGCAGAGTCCGGGAGCTCGGGCCGGGGTCCTAGGCCGGGCGGAGTGGGCGGGATGAGGTCTCGGACAGGGCGGGGTGGGAAGGGCGGCGGCGAAGAGGACCCAGTGGGACAGCAGATCGGGGCCGGAGCTGGGGAAGCCAGAGACCGAGCTCGGGGCGCGAACTCCGACAGCGAGCCGGGACTGGGGTCCGCCGGGGGCTAAGGTCTGAGTTCGAGGTCCCGCCGCGGCGGGGGCCAGCGGAAGGGAAATGTTGGCCCTGCTCTAGCCCGAGGAGGGGAGGCAGGCGGGCCGGGGACGCGGGCCGGGGGCGCGGCGGGCACTGACCCGAAGTAGGCGGCGGCGGCAGCGGCGGGCAGCGCCAGCAGGCAGAGCGCGGCCAGGGCCAGCGCGGGCGGGGGGCGCATGGTGCCGGCGACGCGGCGCCCTGTCGCATCTCCTCGCGCCGCTCAGCGCTCGCAGCGCCGCCACCAGCCGCCCGTGGGGCTTTAAAGCCGGGCGGGGCGGAGCGGGGCTGGGGGAGGGAGCGGCTCTGGCGGCACCCCCCGCCCCGGGCCGTGAGCCCCCCGCCCCATTGGCCCCGCCGGCCTCGCCCCGCCCCATCGCGGGTGGGGCCGCCGCCCAGGGCCCGCCCCCTCCCCGCCCCCATCTCCGCGTCCCAGCCGCCCCAGGTGAGAGCTCACCTGACGCGGCGCCCGCCGGGGGCGCGCCGGCGGATCGGGAAGGCCCCCGGGCCTGGAGAGGCGGGGATGGGGGCCCGAGGCGGAGACCAGGGAGTCTCCGCATCTCCCGGCCGGGTGGAGGGACGCGCAAGATTCTCTCCCCCGAGGTACGGGGGGTGGGGGGCGCAGAAGGAGGGAGGCTCCTGGGGTCGGCGGAGAAGCAGTTTCGTGTCCGCTCTCCTGCGCGGGGCGGCCGGGGTGGGGGGGCGGGGGTCTCTCTGCCCAGTCCCGGGACTCTGAGGGCAGGGCCGGGTCCTAACGCAGAGCCGCTCTCCCGGAACCGGAGATCCACGTCTAATGAATGGCTGGGGGGGACCCTGCTGTCCAGGAAAAAGAATCCTGGCGGGGTATCCCTTAGAGCAGAGGAGGGGGAAAGATCGATCCCTCTTTCTAAACGGGAGACCGTCAAGGGCAAGGTGCGCAGCGCGGGGTGGGAATGGGAGGGTCAGAGACGAACCTGCTTTCCAAAGTGTGTGGATGCCAGACCTCTGTCCGGCAAGATGGGAATCTCCGGTGTTGGGCCACAAAGCTCTGTCTTGCTTATCCTTTTTTAAAGTTTAACCCCAATTCCTGCAGCGAAGGTACAGTGATCAAGGCAGTAGGTGACACCAGTCTATGAGAGAGACATACAACAGATGACCCAAGCAAGATTTTAAGTGTTTTTGAGAGTCTTGAGCACTGGGTCAAATCAAGCAAAACAAAATATAACTTGTACTGAATGTCAAGATCCGCACGCAAAGTTTCCAAAATCTCGGCCATGCTTGTAGAACATCAGTTGACAGTGACCTTGGCCAATGTGATGGGAGGGGAGCTGGGAGGCTTGTGGGGAGATGGCGGCTTCCACCTTAGGCAGGATGAGCAGAGGAAGCCCCTGCCACAGTGAGCCTCTCTGAGCTCAGTTTCCCTGCTGAGTGGAGTGATTAGATGATCAATGATCTTTAACAACTCTGCCAGCCCTGTCAGTTCTCATGGTCCTGTTTATTGAGGTGCACAGCCCAGTGTGGCGAGCTGGGGCCTAGAGTCAAGTCATGGAAATCGTGAACCCTGGGCATGAAATGGGGATGCTGACCACTATCTCACAGGATTTTTGTGCAGAGTGATTGCAAATGCCTAGCAGGCGTTGTGCGATGCTCACACAGCAGGCAGGACCAGTGGTGTCCTGGTGTTTTACATGCTTTCAGGGTGTGGATGGGTGTCCGATTGTTATCATTTCCCAATTTCTGTGCTGTAAATACTCCCACCATGGCTGATCTCAAGATGATAATGTGGCATCATCCCCAATCTCCTGAGTTAGGAAGAGATTTGCTCGATCGGTTCTGCAAGCCAGTCAGAGCTGACGCCAGCATACCACTTTTAAGACCTTGAACCAGGCTCGGTGAGGCTCAAGGGGGGGGGGGCAAGCTAAACCAGTGTGAGTCAGGGAAGAGGAAGAGCCCCCCAGCAGGCCCCACCACACCCAATGGGCACCAGAGAGCGGGCAGGTGAAGAGCAAGCAGATCCAGCAGCCCCTCCCATCCTCATGCCCACGGCACATGCCATTATGCACCAGCATGTGCCTGGAGAAGGTGGGGGATGAGGGGGCAGCATATTCTCCCAAAGTGACACATTCTCAACATTTCATATAAGTTGCATGTGGACACCTGTCGGTTAAGGCTGTGGTGCAGGGGTTGGAGGAAAAGCACCAAGATGGGATGGAGAGGTGAGTGGCTAGATAGTGAGATACATACAGCAACTATCCAGATGACTGTTCTTGAGCCCTCACCAGCCAATGGCATGGACTCCAGCCTTGGCTCCTTCCTCCTGATGTTAGAACTGTGTGGGTCTCTGGGGTGACTCCTGACTTGCCCACGAAGGCATCAGAGTTCTGCTTCTGCCGCCCCGCTCCTCCGATGCCGGGGCTTCAAAGAATTGCCCAGGTGGCAACTCCTACTGCTGATCATAATTCCAGCAGCAGCTCCCACGTACCGTGTGTGCGTGTGTGTGTGTGTTTGCACGTGCGCGCGTGTCCCAGGCGTGGCACGTGGTCTCACTGAAACCTCCCACCTGTTGCAAGGTCAGGGCAATCATGATCCCTATTGCAGATGAGGAAACTGGAGGCTCAGAGAGGTTAAGTAGCTGGTGAGGGTGACCTAGCTGTAAGTAGAGGACCCAGGAGTTGAGCCCAGGCCCAGCAGAACTGTCACACTTGTTGTGGCCCACGGTTGGCTGTGGCTGGCTGAGGACTGCCTAGGCACAGCCTGACTCACACTGGCCTTTGCATAATTCATCCTTACGGAGCATCATGTACCTCCAAAGGGGCTGCGGCCTGGAGTGGGAGATGTTGGTGAAGGCATATCATCTCCACAGTGGGGGGCTGTGGAGTCCCCGAGGAAGCACATGAGGGGGGCGGCCCTCAGGACTTAGAGCCTTGTGCCATCGGCAATTAGTTGCTCCCACGTCCTGTGAGCCTGACTTCTCTCCGTATGTCCAGGGGCGGGCACAGGACCCAGCACATAGTGGGTGCTCAGGAAATGTGTGTTGTTGCCAGCTTACAACCTGTCTCTGGTCTTTGTGTGGGGCTGCAGAGATAGAAAGTGTCATACTGACAAAATGCATGCTCACAGCATCCCCTCCCAAGCTCAGACACACGCTCCATCACACACACACACACACACACACACGCAATCACACACCTACAACTTTGACACTCTACGACACAAGTCCAGGCATTCAGTGACACACAGACTCCCCCTGCACCTCCCCCACGGATGTCTAAATTCCTAGGCAGACCCACAGCTGCTCCTGGACCCACAGGTTCACACAGGTATGCGGGAGAAGAATTCTTAGACAGCCACATGCAGCTACCTGTCTCTATTAACCAGCCCAAGGCAGCCACGCTCAGGGATGGAGTCCTCCCCTCCCCCTCCATGTACACACACACACACACACACACAGTTTGGAGGGCACAAGCATGTGCCTGAATGGTTTGCAAAGGCTGCACAAATCCAGTTCCCGGGTCTCTCCAGACCTTCCTCCTCCCCCTGAAGCCTGTCCTCAGATCAGGCTGCCCTGCCTGATTCTAACCCTCAGGAAGCATCCAGCTTTGTCTGGCCCCAGGTACCCCAGGACTCCAAGCTCCAGCTCAACCCAGGCCCCAGACAGAGCCCAGCAATCAAAAAATCTCCCAAGCTAACCACCAGGCCATGAGCAAGTGGAAATGAGGAATTCCAGGCTGGCTATCTCCCTCTGATCGCCCTCAAAGCTGCACAGAAAATGGACTCAACCTGACAGGAAGTGGGGCAGGCGATGGCCCAGCAGCTGTGAGGGAAGGCACCAGTGCCCGGGCTGGTCCAAGGCAAGGCTGCTCAGGAAAGCTGGTCCTGGGGAGGCTCGCCTGCCCTCCCCACCTCCTTGTGACCCAGCCTTCTTTGCTGGGGCCTTGCTATGACTACTTCTGTTCTGACCACTCCCATCCGTCCTACCTCTGCACATTTGAACCAGACTTGACCCTCGCTTGCATTATTTGACTCTGGGGCGTGCGGTAATATGCTGGGCATCCATCACTGTCCTCACTATTCGGATACAACCCTAAAGGCCAGAAAGGTGAGTAACTTCTTCAGTGTCATAGAACTCACTGGCAGTTGATGGTTGGGGATTTGATTTTTTCAGAACATCAGACTGAGATGGGACTGAAACTCAGTGGGCAGAGTGGGCTAACAAATCCCTCGCACAGGAGACTCAGGGCTATGTGTGAAAAGAACAACAACAACAAAAAGACAGTGGAGAGAGACACCAAAATGTTAAAAAAAAAAAATAGTGGATGCCTTGGAGGTTGAAAATCTGGGTAGAAAATGTTTTAATCTTCTTTGTATTTTCAAATTTTTCTGTTACAAGCATGCTTAACATTTATAATGAAAATTCCCTAAAAGGGGGAGAGGACAAATACCCAGAATAGTATCTAATGAGATGACTTTAAACATTGTCAGGAAAGATATTTGGGAGAGGGAGAGGGAAACATTCTGGATACCCTCCTATGGCACCCCTCCATCTACACTTCTGTAGGAAGTGCCCCTGTTCTCTCTTGGGGAGCTCACTCCAGAGTTGGCAGATCTCCCCAACCCATGGCTATTCCAGTTCAAAGCCATCTTGCCTTGATTCCTCTCTCCCTTCCTCACCTTCCTCATTCCAGAACAACACCCTGAGTAAAAACTGTGTTGTGTAGAGGAAGGTATGACCCTCCCTTGTCCCCTGCCTGCATGAGGCTCTCCTCCAGCCCTTGATACAGCAGTATCTTTGAGCTTAGCCAAGGAAGACTGAATGCAGAGGGGTGCCCTTTAGCACCCCTCCACCCAGTCACGCTTCCCTTGCCAAGGCCAGCAGGTTTCCTGCTGTGGAGCACCACCCCTGCTGGAAGCCTTGCCTACCTTGACTGACCACTCCTGGCTCTGCTCACTCACCACTTTGGACCTCAAGACTTGATTGGCACAACTTAATTTTATGCTAGTGATTATGTTAATGCACACTGTCTCTGAGTTTGGGGGATGTTATACCCCTGCTATGTGTAGGTTACAGATTTCTCAAGGACCAAGACCTTGACCCCTGCTTTTTTATATGTACTGAGCTTCAGCCCACAGAAATCATTAAATATTTGAATTAATGAATAAATAAACAATGGACCGTGGATAGGCCAAACCTGACTTACTGATGGCTGCAAAACCTGCCCTTGATTTTGGTTTTTGTGGGTTTTTTTTAAGATTTTATTTATTTATTTGAGACAGAGAGAATGAGAGACAGAGAGCAGGAGAGGGAGGAGGGTCAGAGGGAGAAGCAGACTCCCCGCCGAGCAGGGAGCCCGACGCGGGACTCGATCCTGGGACTCCAGGATCACGACCTGAGCCGAAGGCAGTCGCTTAACCAACTGAGCCACCCAGGCGCCCCTTTGCCCTTGATTTTGTAATCTTCATGAGACATATGATGTTCAGTCCTCTATACTAGCATGGTTAGAACTGGAGGGAGTGTTCTGATCTGTCCTGTTCTGTTTAGGGATCATGGGTAGTTTTGTAGGTAGATGGGTAGGTAGGTAGGTAGGTAGATAATAATGTGGATGGACAATCTCAAATTGAATAGCCTGTTCTATTGTCCCCATACGTAACTCATAAATGTTAGGTGACATATATGTCCATGCTCTGCCTGGACACCAGACTCACCATCCATATACCCACCCCCGTGTCCTCACTTCCAGGAACATTCGAGCACAGCGAGATGACTGGCCACGCGGCGCTGGGCAGCATCCATTCTGTCTTTGACTATTGTGAATCCTCCATGGGGCTTTCTCAGGGCAAAGCACTAAGGAGAGACTCTAATTTGGGATGTCTTACAGCAAAAAGTGTTCCATGCAAGGCACAGCTTACTAATACAGCTCAAAGAAAGAAAAATGAAGGAAGGAAAAAGGGAAGGAGGGAGGCAAAAAAAAAAAACCCACAAAAAAACAAAAACAAACTAAAACCAAAACACCTACCCAACTTTCTTAGCAAATAGAAATGAAAAAACAATCCAGAATTTACTACACATAACATTCTAAAGCTCTGACTCTGGACAGAGGCATGCTCAACATCTTCTCTGTAGGTGGTTTTCATCTGAACACATTCTTGCTCTCTGGAAGGGAAGGGTGAGGGGAAAGGAGTACCGTCTTGAAGTTCAGAATGCCGTCCCCTGCAATTGTAGGAAAAACCATCAGAGACGGCTTCCTCCAGGCCACATTTTCACAACTACAGGTACAAATAAGCTTGCGGGGAGTGCTCGTTAACAGAGTCTTCGCTAGTAGACAGTTGGACCACAGCATGTCTTCCTGAATTCGGCGTGGGACTCCATTGTCCCAGCCTGAGGTCGTTCTTTAAACTGGGGAGAGACTCAAACCTTGACTTATATCTGGGAAACAGTAAGCTCAGGCTTAACTCCTCAAAGAGAAAAAGGTGACTAACTCCATTTTACTGCAAAATTTGCATTACATCTAAAGGGTGATTATATAATATTCAATGTAACGAACTTTGATCAAACCTCTGGTCTTAAGCCCTGGGAGTAAGAGATGATTATTTGTCCTTAAGGAGCAGGCAGTTTATTGGGAAAGACGTATAAATAAATACATAGAGTTTTTTGACATTTCTTTATAAGTGTAAGCTAATTATTTAGTACTCACTATGTGCCAAACATCGTTCTAAATCCTATAGGAATATTAACTCATGTAATCCTCACGACATTTTACAGATGAAGAAACTGAGGCACAGGCAGGTTAAGCAACTGGCCAACTAGTCAGCTTGGACCTGGGATTAAAACCCAGGGAGCTTGGCACCAGAGGCTATGCCTTTCATCATTGTGCTGCAATAAACAGCAGAAAGTCCCAAATGAGAGAGGAACTGGCAAAGGACAATCCACTCATCGTTCCAGGGGAGGGGTGTCTGGGGCATTACCAGGGGTCAGCGATATCTGAGCTGGATCTTGCAGAATGGCTTTTTCAGTACATCTTCCTGCATGTTACCAGACAGACACAGTCCATCCTAATTTGTCACATAAATGTTTGAGAAGGAGTCAAGTTTTGCCCTTGGTTGTCCTTATAATTCTAAGGGATGACCCTCCAGAACATTCCTTTGCTGTATTGAGTGCACCTGTGGAGTCAGAAGTAGATTGAAAGGGTACTGGAGACTTTAGAATAGGAAATGCCTTGAGACTTGCTGAACCTTGCTACCCTGTATTACTGACTCTGGAATCTCATTTTCCCACCACACCCCCCCCCCCCCCCCCGCCTCAGCTCCAAGTCAAGGTCTACCCTAGTCTCTCTTTCTGGGTTTAGCACCCGGGATGTGCCTACTGTTCTCATGGCCCGCAGGGTGATCAGTGTCTACCATGACCTGGCTGTAATACCACATGTCTTCGATAGGGGTCGCCAACTAGTGAGAGGATGGGACATCAGCCCCTAGTTGAACGGAGAGAACCCTGGGTCCTAACTTAACCTTCCTCTGTCACCTCATTTCCTTGTCCATAAAATGGATCTAACACTCGCTATCTGTCTTCCTCACAGAACAGTGGTGAGAAATGTGAGGATGAATGTGGACACCTTCCAGTGTGATTCAGAAGAGGCAGCTCCTGTCCGGATGATTTCAAAAAACGAATCATTCCATAACTACCTTTTGAGCATCCCTCATCTTGCCAGGTGCCATATGGAATCCAGAAATTTTCTCTATCTTGGTATCAAAGGACTTTGAATACAAGTTTTAAAGCAAACTGTAACACTGAATGGGGGGCAAGGAAGAATTCTCCCCGGAGAACAGTAAAGCAGCATCCCCTGCCCTGGGAAAATGATGTGCAAAGCGGTAGGACATCTGCCTCAGCCTGGGGCTGGAAGTCCTTCCCACCCAATAACTCATCTCTTCCTCACATAACCCAGTTTGCGCATGGGGAAACTGAGGCAGAGAGAAGCGAAGTGGCGTGCCCAAGAAAGAACCTGGATTCCAAGGACCTCCCAGACGGCTAATTCCAAAACATGGGGTGGGAAGGGGCATAATGGAAAGGCAAGTGACCTGAGCAGACCGGGCGGGACGGAGAAGGGAAGACCTTCCTGTCCGGACACCCTGGCCAGGCAGATGGAGCTGAGGGCTGCTGCGGCGGCCAGCCTTCTGCAGGAGCGCCCCCTGCTGGTCACCGGTGCCGCTCCTCACGGCAGCCGCGGGTGGACGATGCTCGGTGCTGGAGGGGCCGTTCTCTACAGGACCGGAGACCACCCCTTCTCCCCAAGCTAGAGCAGGAAGGGCCGGGGGGGAGGGACGGGGCGTCCCAACCTCTTCACTTTGCACACGGCAAACGCGAAGCTCAGAGGAGGAAGTGACTTGTTCAAAGGCTCTCAGCGAGCCAGAGGGATGCGGCTCTCCCAGTCGTCCTGCCTCGCAGTGCAGAGCCCTCCATCTCCCTTCGCCTCCTACCCCGCATTCCTGAGCCCAGAGGGCCCCTTGCTCCCCGACCTGCGCCAAGCCAGCCCTCATTCCTCCCCTCCTCTCCAGTCCCGCCCCGCCGCACAAGCCCATCCCCTCCCGGAGCGTTCCCGCCGGGCAGCTCCAGAGGGCCCCCTGCTGCGAAGCCCTATTGCCTCCAGGGGCCGCGAGTTTAAAGGCCTTTCAATTCGGAGACGTGCTTTTGTCCGCCTCCTGGCACGATCTTGGGGACCAGAGATGAGGCCTCTTTCTTTTGGATTCTCCACTCACCCGCTCAGCCCTTCCCCACCCAGAGGGGCCTGGTACAGGGCAAAACTGGCCCTGGGTGATGAATATAGACTCATGTCTTTTTCTTCTTCTCAATGCAAAGCAGCCCAGCCGTGTCTATGGCCCTGACAGCCAGGATGTCCATGCTGGCTTTGGGGCTTTCTTTCCTAGCCTGTGGCCTCGGGCAAGCCATTTTAAATCTCTCAGAGCCTCTGGGCGCCTGGGTGGCTCAGTTGGTTGAGCGACTGCCTTCGGCTCAGGTCATGATCCTGGAGTCCCGGGATCGAGTCCCGCATCGGGCTCCCTGCTCAGCGGGGGGTCTGCTTCTCCCTCTGACCCTCTTCCTGCTCGTGCTCTCTGTCTCTCATTCTCTCTCTCTCAAATAAATAAATAAAATCTTTAAAATAAATAAATAAATAAATCTCTCAGAGCCTCTGTTTCCCAACAGTAAAATAGGAATAAAGCTATTCATTGGGCTGGTTGTGAGGCTTGAATGAGATAATGTGTAAAATGTGCCTGAATATAGTAGGTGCTCAGTAATTGGCAAGGTTGATTAGTGAGATTTCCAAGGAGCCTTGGGCTGGTCTCCCTGGCCTCATCCCTCTCCTATTTGGCACCCTCATTCTTGGATGTGAACCTTCCAGATGTAATCCTCCCCGCCCCCTGCCTCGTGTTGGGAGAAGCATCAGGGAAGGGGCCACCCAGTGAGCGTGAAAGGGCCCTAGGAAAGGAGCGTGCTGCTAGAAGACTGGAAAGGCTGAACAATGGGGGTGATCAAACCACAGAGGACGTGACTTTCAGGTACCGGGGTCTGCCTCCCTCACTCCCCTTTCGGCGGGCTTCCTCACCCCACACTCTTTCTCAACACATCTTGCTGCTTCTGCTTCTGTTAACTCCTGGTTCCTGTTTCCTAGAACTTACAGCCTGCACGTGGCCCCTCACGGCCTCCGTGACCTCCTCCCAGTGCTGTGGCCATTCGGCTTTGGAGCCCGGTGGCATCTGTCATGTATCCCGACATATGTCTGAGAAAAACATGGGGACACTGCATCCAGCGCGGCTTGGACCTGTCAAAGGCCATTGGCCAATTGTGGACTGGCCACCGGACGGTCAGGTGTCCACCCCTGGTCCCGTTGGTTGTGGTCCTGGGGACAGGGTATGTGCTGTGAAGCATGGCCCCAAATATATTGACATGTCTAATAGAATAAGCATTTAATGAACACTTATAAAAAAATAATAATATAAATATTAAAAATAATAAAATAAATAATGAACACTTATATGTCCTCCACCCGCGTCATTATTATTTATAATGTTCAGAAGCATATTATTTATAATAATGTTTGAAACTTGTGGAAGTTCATTTGAAATCCATTCGTAAAGGAAACAATCCCTTATGAACTGCTTTATGTGGTGAGCAATCCCCTCTACCTCCACAGACCTCCATGCCAAATTATGTTTTGTACACCCAGATTTTTATGACTGCCTCCACTCGACTCTTGATATACTCACATGCTTGTTACCATAAATACTGCTGCAGGAAAGAGTCAAACTTGACCGATGGTTTGGGGAAAAAGACTTTCCCCTTTCCCCAAATGATCTATAATGTTATTAAAAATAAAATCTCTGGGGGCACCTGGGTGGCTCAGTCGGTTAAGTATCTGCCTTCGGGGGCGCCTGGGTGGCTCAGTCGTTAAGCGTCTGCCTTCAGCTCGGGTCATGATCCCAGGGCCCTGGGATCGAGCCCCGCATCGGGCTCCCTGCTCTGCGGGAAGCCTGCTTCTCCCTCTCCCACTCCCGCTGCTTGTGTTCCCTCTCTCGCTGTCAAATAAATAAAATCTTTAAAAAAAAAAAAAAAAAAGTATCTGCCTTCGGCTCAGGTCATGATCCCGAGGTCTTGGGGTCAAGCGCCCTTATCCACGTCCCATCCGGGTCCCTGCTCAACGAGGAGCCTGCTTTTCCCTGCCCCTCTGCTGCTCCCCCTGCTTGTGCTTGCTCTCTCTCTCTGTCAAATAAATAAATAAAATCTTTAAAGGTAAAATAAAATAAAATAAAATCTCTGGGCACCTGGGAGGCTCAGTTGGTTAAGCGTCTGACTCTTGGTTTCGGCTCAGGTTGTGATTTCATGGGTCATAGGATTGAGCCCTGCACCCAGCTCTGCGCTCAGCAGGGAGTCTGCTTGAAGATGTTCTCCCTCTGCCCCTCTCCCCCTCACCACCTCTAAAATAAATAAATAAAATCTTTTAAAAAAAAAAGTAAAATCTATAATATTAAAAAAAAGCCAACTCGTGTTCTATATCTTTCCTTGTATTTACCCACTGGGCTCCTGACTCTTCCCTTCCTCCTTCCCTCCCCTCCCTCATCCCCAATTATAAGGCCCTGCTCCAGCAAGGAGAGCAAAAGCCTGAATCTTTAGCCAGATAGCTCTGAGAGGAAACAGCAGGACTGGTGGCACAGTGAGGGCGTTTGCTCCCTGTCACCCCTCTGATGACTGTTGGGGTAGAAAATGCACAAAGTTTCTCCACTCCCAGGCTATGGCCTGGAGTTGCCCCAACAACCGCTCACCCCCTCGGGTGGAGGTCTCCAGGAAGATGAGTGTGCCCGTGGAAAAGGCTGGCTGGCAGGGCACTGCCCACCCACACAGCCCCTCCGAGTGATTTAGAAACACATATGTCTTCCTCCAGGCTCTTTACTTCCCAATGTCAAAAAATGGTCTGAGCAAATACGCCTGTGATGCCAATGGGGCATTCCTATATGGGCTTCCCTTTTGCAGTGTCCAACCTGTGCAGCTGTGCATGGCAGCACCAAAGGCATACACCAAGTCATTCCTCTGCCCCATGAGTGGGAAGCTGAGTCTTGCTGACCCAATTGCTGAGTCTTCCAAACCTTCCCCCATGCACATTCCCAGTGGGGACACCACCACCTTCCTGCGTACCCAGCCTCAGCCCTTTGGAAGAGTCGCCTCTCCCTCCCGGGCTCCAGAGTTCACATCTCAGGTCCAGCACTTCCCAGGGCTGTGACCTCAGCTAGGTCTCACAGCCTTCCTGGGCCAGAGTCCCTTAGCTGTGAAGCGAGAGCCATGCCATGCTCTGACATGGGACTTGAGTGAGGATGAGCTATAGGGAAATAAATGCAGTGCAACACAATCAGGGCAGGATGCCACCGAATTCCCCACATCAGCCCCCCTCCCTATAGTCTCCCATTTATACTCCAAACTCTGCCCCAGGAACCTCAGCACGTGGCTACCTGGGTAGCTGGGCAGAGTCTGATCATATGTAAGCCCCTCAAGTAAACGACACACAAAACACTCGCAAGAGTCCTGTACTGAGCTCCTCCTGAAGTGAAGGATTATTTTATAAACTGAAATCCTCATCCCTGCATTTCTTTCTTCACACGCCTGGCTTTTTATTTATTCCAGGGAATTGCTGAGCAGCTCACCTGTGCCCTGGGACACCATCAGCTGGTGGCTTCCCAGCAGGACCTCCCCCTTCAGCTCTGGGCAGTTGCTCTCCAGCCCGGCTCGCCGGAGAGGCTGGCGGCTCTCGCCCCCGCAGCTTTCATTCTATTGGCGGATTGCCCCCCATATATTGAGCATTGGCTGTGTCATGCACTGTGCTCATTCATTTCGGTATCTTATTGATTCCTGCCAATTTCTTCAGAAACTGACATTACAGTGATCACTTGGATTGTTTTTAATCATTGCCATTTGCGGCATCACACATTTTTCTTCCTCTTCTCAATGCAATACAACACAGAGGGTGTACTTGTTTCTTGGCCCTTAAAAACTCCATTTCACATACAAATGCAAAGAACAATCTCAGACTGCCTTCTGGGTGCATCCCTAGAAACCAGACTCTGAATGAAGTTCAAGAAACACCACCAGTTCGGGGCCCTGGGTGGCGTTAAGCATCTGCCTTCGGCTCAGGTCATGATCCCGGGGTCCTGGGATCGAGCCCCGCATCGGGGTCCCTGCTCCGCGGGAAGCCTGCTTCTCCCTCTCCCACTCCCCCTGCTTGTGTTCCTGCTCTCGCTATCTCTCTCTCTCTGTCAAATAAATAAAATCTTTAAAAAACAAACAAACAAACAAAAACCACCACCAGTTCTGAGGAAGGCAACTCATGGCCTTGGGGCCCTGGCTCTCCCCAGGAACCCCAGTTGGAATTCCAATGCCCCAGTTCCCTCCACACCTTCTTGTGCTTCTCCCCTGGGAAAAGGGATAAGAGTTTAATATCTAAATATCTAAGGGGAATTTCAGGATCTGTGGTAAGGTGTTATTAATTACTCACCCCCCCCATTGTCAACGTCTCTACAGATGCTGTTCCTAGATGCCCCAGCAGGTGTCACTGTGACCCTGACCATCCACACAGGTCCCTCTTCTGGGCCTGTACACAAGACACCTTTGAGGCCTGGGGGGCTCCCAGAGGTGGGAAGTCACCTCTAAGGGGTCCCACAGGAAGAGTCCTGTCCCAAAGAGAAGAGCCCCATCTCTGCTGCACTCTCTCCCAGGGCCATTTTAGGGAAGGACTGTGGTCCAGGGAAGGTTCAACCTTACGGTCAAGGGGCTAGGTATAGAGTGGAGAGTGAAGGGGGAAGAGAGGCCCTAGACCATCCTCCCTTTCCTCTATCAGTCTCTTCTTACATTGCATTAGGAGAGTGTCCTCCCCAACCCCACTCTCCCTCAACACACCTAACCACCAGCCCTGAGCTTTGGGGACAAATCTTGGTGACTGCTGAGGGCCCCTCGGTGTCAGGAATCACTAGACTGATGAGGAACCAGAAGGCACAAAGGGGGCTGTAAGTCAGGGAGGGCTTCCTGGAGGAGATGAGTGTGGACTCAAGAGATTAACTCAGGGCCCTGCCTCGCAAGAAGAATAAGGGAGAAGAGGGGCCAACCTGGGGAGTTGGTACTATCTGGGGGAGGAATGTTGGGAGGTGAGTTTATGGATGGCTGTTTTGGGGGATGTTTCTGGAGTCCAGTGGGCTTCCAGGGACTCTCTCCCCACAAGTCAGGGAAGCAGGAGACACAGACTAAAAGTGCGTGTGTGTGGAGTAGGGAGAGAGTCTTGGGAGGGGCTGGCAAGGGGTATGAGAGAATAACAGGATATTGAGTGGTGAGCAGAGCAGGAGACCTTCCTTCCAAGTTAAAATTGGGCTGTCTGGATGGGGGAGGGGTGCGACAGGAGAGGGAGAGGGAGGGCCAGGGAGGAAGGGCTAAACCCGTGCCCAGCCTTAGGTACGGGGCTGAGCCTGCCAGGTGTGTTTGCTTCCTTGAGCCCTTGGCCTTTCTCAGGATGAAAAGTCAGTGACAAGCCAGGGAGATGGGCTTTTACACAAAAGGTGTGTTGAGCCTCCTATTGTGAAGCCCAAGGAGACCTCAGAGGGCCTGGCAGAACTCACCAGCTCCCTCCTCTGCATTTCCGCCCAGCCCATCTGTCCACCCCCTGCCATCTTTCCCAGAGGCCCTCAGTCAGCACCAGTCCCCGGCCACCCCGCCCCTCCCCCTCCCCGCTCTGAGAGCTGGCGAACTTGCCCTTTTGGTTATCACCTCATGGAGATTTGGCCCTTCTGGAGGTGAGCCTTGACACCTGGCGTGGGGCCTGGCCCAGATGGGGACAGGAAAGACTTGAGAACTAGTAACCACACACACACTCGGGCACGGACAACGTGCAAGAGGGAAGCTCGAGGAAAAGCAAGGGTCTCCAGCAGGAGCCCAGGATGGACGGGGTCCGTGGGCAGTCTCACCTCCTCCTTCCTGCGGGGGTCCCGGCTTCCCGGGCGCCACCACGTGCGGAAGCCACCTCAAGGTGCACGTATAGGCAGGGTGGGAGATTTCTGAGAAGGTGCAGTGATGTGTCTTGTCCAGAGCCCGCCTCTGCTAAGCTGTGTGGCACACACCGGCCTCCCTCAAGTCCCGGGACAGCTGGCGGGGGGGGGGGGGGGGCCCCGCCAAAACCGGCCCCCCCCCCCCGGGGGGGCCCCCCCCCCCCCCCCCCCCCCCGCGGGGGGGGGGGGGGGGGGGGGGGGGGGGGGGGGGCCCGAGCAAAAGCTGGCCAGCCAGCTCAGGGGAGCCTCCAGTGCTGCCCCTTAGGCACCCACAGAAGCCGGATGCCCAGCGGGGAAGCCGAGGCCCAGGCTCAGATGCTGCGCACGGGGCTGTCAGTGCTGCTAGGACTAGAACCCAGGGCTGGGTGGCATGCCAGAGGATTGGGAGAAACTTGCACTCTCTCTAATTTGACCGCGTCCTCTCTAATTGGACCACGTCATGAAGCAACAGAAATCACAGGCTGTTTCCAGTGGGGCAGGAGCACGCGGTGTGGAAGGAGCCCTTACACCAGGGAGGTCACCCGGCAAGGAATCCAACCCATCGGGGCCCCAGCCCAGCTTCCACACACAGCGGTGGCGGGTGCCGTAGCCTGGCTTACTGGCAGCCCCTGTCCTGAGTGCACTGCCCCCCCAACCCCCTGCGGCTGATGGCTCTCGATGGACGGCCAGCATCTGGGACACTGGAGCCCTGGTGTTGCCAACAGCCCTCACGGCCTGTTCACTCCGTGGTCGTGTGGCAGACTTCCGGTGGAAATAGTCGCAGCCCCCCACTGGGCGGCTAGGGCACACCCAGCCTTGGGATCCCTGCAGATCCCTCATGGGGTCTGAGACAAGGACCAGGGGGCCAGAATGCAGGTCAGGGGACTTGCCGACTCCCCAGTCCACCCACCTAAGTCCCCCATTGAGGCTTCTTCGATGTCGAGACGCCCCCAAGCCCCCACGGCCCACCCAGAGCCAAGAGAATACTCTTCGGCAGACACATCCCACTGCCTCGGCCTGGCCTCCCCACCGCTGCCGGCCCCTGCCAGCTTCCCGGCGCCCCTGGCTGGTGAGTTTCACCCCAGAGGTGGCTGTGGCCTTTTGGTGGCCGGGGCCACCGCCTTCCCCGAGCCCTTTTCCATTGCTCCGCAGCCCAGTCTCGCTCATCCATGACCCCCAGTAGTGGGGGGCAGGGCTGGGGGGCGAGAGGGGCTCTCTCTACGCAGCGGCAGGGGGCGGGGGCCAGGGGCTCCCCTAACTGCAGAGGCTAGCCTTACACACCCAGCAACACATGTCCCCCTTTATGGCCAGGGCTTTCTCTCGGTGCTTAAAGGCAACTGTGAAAAGAGCAGGGCTGATTCTGGCTGCCTAGCGGTCTCCTGGCAACCGGCCTGGCAGGAGGTCTTTCTTCCCCCCCCACCACCTCCCTTCTCTCCTCCACCACCCCCCTTTTTCCTTTCCCCCTTGTGTCTTGTGTTGCGTCTCATTAAAACTTCCCTCCCAGCCACTTCGCAGCCAACAACCAGGCCCTTCTGGGGCAGCTCAGCCAGTCGGGCCTGGGGGTGGGGGCTCCGAGGGGTCAAGCCCCCAGAGATGAGGCTTTGTGTTCTGGAACCAAGGCTTAAACTCAATTTGGCAACCTTCGGCACGGTCATGAGAGGCAGCCACTAGAACCACCCCTCCCTCGCCCTGCACGCCCCTCTTCCTTCTCTCCCGGCTCCTCGGTTTCAGCTCCCCAGTGTCTTCTGTTAGTGCCCTAAGCCTGCCAATAGAGCCCCGGCCAGGGCCTCACAGGGCTGGACACCAACAGCCCCTCACCTAGAAGGACAAGCCTCCACTGAAGGCTGGGACGGCCCCAGCCAGAGGCCCGCAGCTAGCTCTGGCCCAGTGTCCTGGTCTGTCCTGGAAGGGGTGGTGGGCACAGGGGTCATGGGATAGGCGGATCATCCACTGTGAGTGTCAGGACCAGGACTCCTCAGTCTAGAGGGACACTGAGACCCAGAGAGGGTAAGTGCTTTGCCTGGGAACACACAGGCAATCGGGGGGTGGGCGGTGGGGGTTGGTGGGGCTGGAACCCTGGTTTCTGCTCTCCCTCTTCTGTGGGCTCTTGACGTTCCTTACATTGGGGAACCAGGTGGCTCCCTGAGGCCAGTGTACCTCCTGAGCTCTGACTTGCCTACCCCAAGCTCTCTGCCTCCTCCACGCAAAAAGCTTCTGTCCGGCCTGGACTGGAGGGGTGGCCCCGGACCTTCTTCCCCAGCCCCTCTGGACAACTGGGAGACAGCTGATCTTCTTCCTCCATTCATCCCCCTAACCACGAGTGTCTGTGTCACAGAGGCCTGGTGCTGGGCCACCCTGTCATCTAACACATTCACAAGGCTGGATGGGTGGCCCCACATTTCCTATCTGATACCTCAAGGTAGGGATGATGCTGGGAGTGAGTCTCAGCTCTTGGCCAGGGTGGCTTCCAGATCCAACTCGGAGGCTTCTCCGCGTCTGCCAGCTCCAGCCTGGCTCACCATCAGGACCCCCGGCCAACCAGCAGGTGCAGGCCACCAAGAAGATGCCCTGACCACACAGGCTGGCACCGTGATCCGGCATTTTCCAGACTCCGGGCATTTCCATGCCGCATCTGCCCCACAGTTTCTTAACACTTGTCTTTAAATTGATTTGCTTTGTTCTTAATAAAGAACAAAGATTAAAGAGGGAATGTTAGATGACGGTGATGTTCAACAATGTGATTTCACTCTAACCAGATACTGTGGCCCCCCAGAGGCTCTGAATGTGTGGCCTTCTCTCTTTATTAGAAAGGAATCTTAGTCGTATTAGCACCAAACAGACTTTCTCCTTGACAATACTCAAAAGGAGTGACGGAGAATGGAATAAGGAATGTGAGTAAATGAGCTTTCTCATTGTGTGATTCAAAGTTATTAAAAACCATGCTTCATCTCGTGGGGCATCCATGGTCCTCTCCAGCTTCTGAGGAACATTACCATTAGTGATGGAAACACTCTCCAAATTCCAACCTTTGGCCAAACTATATTTCAGACTTTCTTAAATTCTGGAGCAGAAAAAAAATAAATAAATAAAATGAAATTAAATGAAAAATATTTTGGTTATACCATGTTCTCTGATTTGGGGTTCAGAAAATGATTTCTCATCTTAGCACCCCCCTTGATGTGCAGAGCAAAAGGCAGAGGGGACCTGGGGAGGGTCCAGGTAAGGGTAGGTGAGAAGAATGAGAGGAAGACTCTTGGGCCCACCAAAGGAGATCTGGGAACATCATCACCATCACCACTGGCCCTCAATCATTAAACAGTCTGATCAAGATTTTGCCATTTGGGGGGTCATAAGTTTATAATAAGACTTAGGGCAACAGCATTTGTGGTCTTCCATGTGCCCCAGGCTCTCTGGGTAAATTATTCCATTTAACCCCTGGGAGGCGTGGAATTAGCATACCCATTTGACAGATAAGAAAACAGGCACATGGAGGTCCAAATAACTTGCCTAAAGTCACAGCAAAGCAGTGGTAGGGCCAGGATTTGAAATGCCTCCCTCTGATCCCAGAGCCCATGCCTTCCTCCCCACAAGGCAACCCAAGGCTGGCTGGCCAGTGGGGACAGACCTAACTTGGAGATCCTGGTCCTGCAGATAAAAGGGTGAAGCTCATGCCCAGAGGCCTGAAAATGGGAGGGGGGGGTGCAGGAAGAACACAGCCCCACCCCCACCCCAGTCCCCAGAGGAGCCTTCCACCAGCCCCAGAGAGCACAACCTCGGGAAGCTGTGTGGATGTGTGGGAGGGGGCTTCTCTGGGAGCCTGAGGAGGCCACGAACGGAGAGCTGTGATTACATGTGGAGAGAGTGTGGGAGGAAGGCAGCTGAGCTCCAGCTTTTTTCCCTCTTTTTTTTTAAAATGGGATATAATTCACACACCATAAAAGTTGCCATTTTAAAGTGTACCATTCTGTGGCTTCTAGTACATTCAGTAAGTTGTGCAACCATCACCACCCTCTCATTTCAAAACCTTTCCATCAACCCCAAAATACGCTTGTACCCATTAGCCCTCAAGCTGCAGTTTCTTAAGGAAAATGGAAAAGGCAGCACGAGATGGAAGTATATTCTGGATTAATTTTAAGCCTCATCTCACTCCTACACCATCTCTTGTTGCTCCCTTTTCCCTCCAAGTTGTCTCAGAGCGAGTCTCCCAGCTCCAGGAGCAATTGCAACTTCACCCCCATCCAGACTAAACCCCCAAACCAAGAAAAAGAAGCCTAACCAGCCCATAAATTAAAGCAACTCGATTGTGAATCAACTAGCAGCACTTAATCTAAATGCACCATACCAGACACTACGGGCAGGAGGGACAGATGTCACTTAGGAGGACTGTGGTTGCAAGTTAACAGCCCGGGGTGGCCTAAACAACAAGGAAAATGTACTCTTACACATACCAAGAAATTCCAAAGCAGGACTCCACGGGGGTCAGCTAATGTCTCAGCAGTGGTGTCAGGGACCCAGCTCCTTTCTCTCTCTTTGCCATGTTCTTCCTCCACTACTTAAGCTCATCCTCAGGCAGTTTCCCTCATGGTCACAGGATGGCTGCTGCAGCTCCAGGCATCCCACCCAGACACAATATCCAAAAGCAGGAAAAAGGGACATTTCTTAGTCTCATTTTAAGAGCCCCCAAACCCTTTTCCCAGAAGTCCTTTTGCACCCTCCAGCAGACCTCCCCTCATGTCTCATTGGCCAAAGCTGGGTTACATGCCTACCTCTAAACCAATCCCTGGTAAGGGGGAATGAGTCCAGGACCGGCTTAGGCCAATCAGGATTGATCACTGAGCCAGGTGGGGGAGGAGTAGATACCAGAACAGACGGGGGGCCTCTTTCAGCCCGGAGGAAGGGACCACCAGCATAGAAGACTTTACACTGGAGAGGCTCAAGGAAGAGCAGCGGGCTGTCATAAAAGTAGAGAAGGGCCACTTACTGAGCTCTTCACACGTCCAGGTGCCATTTCAGACACTGCAGACATCACTCCACTGAATAGGCAACAGCCGTCCGAGGCAGGGTTATTATCCCCATTTTGCCCGTTATTGTCCCCAAATTTGCCGTTTGCCCACAGGCTTAGAGAGGGTAGGTAATGTGCCCAGTGTCACACAGTAGGACACAGAGCTGGTGTTCATTGGGTAATGGCGGTGGCAAGAGATCTGGGCTCTAAGACAAGCACTCAGTTAGAGGGTCTCCCCCCCATACATATGAAACCCCATTCAGGTCTTACCCGGAAGCCAAGGAGACGGACTCTGCCAGGTGTGGGGCAATGCCTGACAGGGGCACCTGGTCTGCCCAAGGACCTGCCTACACCTGTCCCAGCCACCTGCTCCTGGGCTCCTGCTGGTGAGCAGCTCTGACCCCACGGCTGGCCCACTGGCTCTCTAGCCATGTGTGTAGGCTCCCAGGACCCAAGGGCCAACGGCTGGGCCCATCCTGAGGTTCCAGCAACAGCCGCTGCTGGCTGCACTGATCTGTGGGGAAGCTAATTAGCTGCAGAGCTCTGGAGAGTCCAAACCAGGACTTGACCAGAAATTTCCACACTATCTCCCAGAATAATATCAGGCTTGTTCTGTCCCGTTTCCCTAATGTGCCCCACGGAAGTCTTCCCCAAAAGACCCCTGAGATGGAAAGAAACTTCATGGCTCTTACCTTGGTTTTCTTTTCTTTTCTTTTTTTAAAGATTTTATTTATTTATTTGACAGAGAGAGACATAGCGAGAGAGGGAACACAAGCAGGGGGAGTGGGAGAGGGAGAAGCAGGCTTCCCGCGGAGCAGGGAGCCCGATGCGGGGCTCGATCCCAGGACCCCAGGATCACGACCTGAGCCGAAGACAGACGCTTAACGACTGAGCCACCCAGGTGCCCCTCTTATCTTGGTTTTAAAGGAAACTGGGAGCCATAGTCCATACCAAGAAAAACCCTGCCAGCCAAGGTCTGGCTCTGCTTCTCTGGGCACCATCACTTCCCCCCAGGGGGCCAGGCCCGTCTGGGTGGGCCCAAGGCAGCATAAAGGGGCTGGAGGAAAGCTGAAGAGGAGGGAGAAAGGGAAGGAGAAGGAGGGGAAGAGTGACAGAGAGGGGGCACTGACAGCGTGGGGAAGGGCAGCATGAGGGCCGCCAAGCCCCAGGTGCCAGCAGGCTGCCAACCCCTGATCTCACCCCACCTGGGGCAGTGCCACTGTCCTCTGAAAGGGAAGCAGGAGTGGCAGGACAGAGCCAGGGGGCTGGGGTAGAGGGAGCGAGCTCTAAGGGCCAAGGTCTATTCACCATGGGGACCCTGAAGGGCTATGAGGAACCCAGACATGAGAGAGGGGTCCTCCCATCTGAGGCCTCAGCCCCTGCCTCCCCCCTCCCTCCCTCTCTCAGCCAGTCACCAACAATGTTTATATGGGGCCTCCCATGTGCCAGGCCCTACTCTGGGCATTGGGGCTTTAGGTAGTCCCAGAGCTTTGATTTTAGAGTAGGCAATAGACACTAAGGGAGCCACTGAAGAGACACATTTGACATACAGTATATGTAACGTAAGGTCCGTGTTAAGGGCTGTGCAGGAAAATAAAGTGGAAGAGGAGGCCAAGCGTCGGGGAGCAGCTAGTGGTAAGGGGATCTTTCTGGAAAGGAGATTTTGAGGGTAGGTTTAAGTTGGAACATCAGACAAGTTTTTCCTGGATAAACCCTTCTGGAGGAAGCTCTTGGGCGCCCGAGGGGGGACTGCTTAGCTGAAGCTGACTGGGGAACAAGGAGCGACCCAAGAAAGAAACCCAATATTTATTATTGCGGCCGCGGTCTGGCATTCTGTCAGCACGTTTCTCATTTAACGCTGACAGCTCCCAATGAGATAGAATTATCTCCACCTCCCACAGAATAGGGGAGGCTCCGTGATAACCAGCAGCTGGCCAGGGGTGCCCTTCATTCTTCCTGTTGCTCCCTCCCCTTCCCAAGGACTCTGGCCCCAAATCGCTTTCCAAAATGCCCTTGGGGAACCGGAGATGACCAGCACCAGAGGAATTCCTGCGGCAGGGAAAAGCCCTCACGTTCCCACAGGTGGCACCTGTGATCTCGGGGTGCGGGTGGGCCAGCCTGGGAAGGACTCGGTGACATCACTCTGCCGTTTGCAGCCTCGCATATCTCGACACAAAGCGGAGGCAGCCGCAGGGTTCCCCGCCAGGCGGTGCCCAGGACACCTCACATCACCTCAGCCCGCCCGCGTCCTGCATCTGGGGCCGGCCCGCCCTCCCAAGGGAGCCACCTGGGTGGGGAGGAGAGGGAGCCCGAAGCCACGCACACCTTATCCTCAGCTAAGCTCAGGGATTGCGAAGTAGATTAAGGGCATTCGCTCACGAGGACGCCTACTTAACCTGGATCCCCAAAGATCCGGGCTGCTCACCAACAAAGTCTCGGGCTCCGGGCCCCGCGGGCTGCGGGTGCGGGTGCGGGGCCGCATGGGGCCCCCTTCCTCGCCAGCCGACTTCCTGCCTTTTTATCAGCACCGCCGCCAGGGGGCGCGCCAGGGCCGGACGACCGAGGGGTGGCCGGCTCTGGCTGGGCGCCTTGGTGCGTTCCATCGACATTTGTGGCTCCCCTATGGTGCTTACGCGGGGCAGGCTTCTGGCACTGCCAGGACGCAACCTCTGCGCTGGGCAGTTTAAAGAAATCTTGTTCAGTGAATTCTTGGGCCCACCACCCAGTCTATGGCCGGCCTGCTTCCAGGCTGTCCTCTCTGGTTGTCCAGCCTTCTAGTGGCTCCCAAGGAGCTCGCTTGAACCGTTCTGAGGCTCCTATAGCTCTTAGGAGAAAGTTAAAAGCCCCTCTCTCCGGTGAGAGACCGTGGGGTCCCCACGCGCCCCCTCGTGCCGCTCCCCTTGTTCTCTTAGGCCCTCTGGACGGGGACACCTGCTGCTTCCCCACCCCTGCAGCATTCCCCTCTCTTTTCACCCTCCCCAGGCCGGTCTGGGCGCCAGGTTTCTGGGCCCCGAGCAGCTTTCGGGCACGTTCCAAGCAAAAATGAATAGCACGGCGCTCGATCGGAGATTTCCTCCTCCCTCCCGGCGACAGACGGGTAGCCCCCTGCGGGCGGGCTGGGGCCTGGCCGCTGTCGTCTTTGTCTAGGCGGTGCTCCGCAGGCGGGCCGGGCGAGCGGCGCGGAATACACAGCTGCCGACGGCGTGCTCCGGGGGAGCGCACATCAAAAGGAACCTCGGGGCAGCGAGAGAGGTGGGGGTGGGGTGGGGCCGGGCCGTCACCCGGCAGCGCCCAGCTCCCCGATACTCACACACACAACACCAAGGGCTTCCCACGTGCCAAACCTCAACCCCCGGCAAACCACCCCCCCCCCGCGGCCCTCCCCGCTTTCTTGGCCCTCTTTCTAGAGGCCACCCTCCCATTCAGGGCGGAGGCCTCGGGGTCCACCGCACCGACGCCGCCACCTCAGCCACCCCGGCTGACCTTGGAGTGAATTTAACCCTTTCCCTCATTGACTGCAACCCACCCCGAGGTTCAGGGTGCCTATTAGAGAGGCGGTGTTTCCGTTCGTGACACGTGGCGCGGGGGCGTCGTCCCCCTCCCGGGTAGGGACCGTTTCTGTGTTCCACCGGCAGCGCTGGGAGGGTGGGAGGAAGGAAATTAAGCCTGTGTTGAAGGAAGGACACCTGGCAGGGGAGGGGAAAGGGCTCAGGAATCCCCTCCTCTGGGGAGATTTCAAGTGGGGGGAAATGCCCACACCCGCTTCCATTCTCCAGGGCGCCATGCAGGGCAGCTAGTGGGTTCCCACACCTCCCCGCCAGGCCTCCCCTCCTTTACTTCCCCAGGCTGTGCTGTCCGCAGAAGTCCGCGATTCCCTCCTCCCACCCACTTGTTTCCTGGCCCCTCTTCCCTTGCCTGCCTCAAGCTCCTGACCTGGGTCTGTGGGTGCTCCCAGGCTGCCTGGAGGAGGCATTGGGTACAAATGGCCCTGCAGAGAATGACCAGTCTTGCCTAGGCTGCCCAGGGCTACTGGCTGGGCATGTCTCAGCCAACGCTCAGCCCACCCACAGCCTCTGGGATCTTTTGCCCCCACCCCCCGGGGCTGGCACCTATGGACTCTGAGGGCCCATAAATGACCCCAAGAGGTCATCTAGTCCAGCTCCTGCCTCCTGGCCACACTGAATCCACGATGGTGTCCTGGTGGCCATGGCAGGTAGACTTGCTCAGCTCTCAGAATGACAATTATGGGCTCTGGAGCCTCCCAAACTGCCAGGCAGAAGGTGAGATCCAGCAGGCACCTCTGATCAGAAAACCAGGGGAGAGTCCCCGTTGGGCAGGACAGAACACAGGGGAGGACCTAGCAGGCCGTGTGGGGTGTATGGAGGGCTCTCTACCCCTAGTGCTGGGACCCCGGAGTGCCACAGGCAATGATTATGGCAAACCCACTGTGACCCTCTTTCCAGGTGAATCAGAAACAAGGCACCCCAGAATTAGCCCATCACGGGAGCCTCTCTAAAGAATCCTCATTTCTGCAGCCTCCATCCCAGTCGTTGTTCTTGGGCAGGTTGGGGCTTTTTTCCGTCTTGCTCATCCTGCCCCTCTCAGCCTCCCTCCTTCCCCCTTCCCCTTCTCTCTCCTCCAGCTCCCCCTGCTAGTCTCCCGCCCTCTTCTCTCTGTATCGATGTCTCTCAGTTTCTCTCTCTCTCTCCTTTCTTCACTCTGTTTCTCCCTGTTCCCCCCTTCCCTCCTCTCTTTCATCTCTCCCCCCACCCCACCCCACCCCTCCAGCGGAGCACCCGGCTAGGAACGCGGCAGGAGCCATGACAAGCCCAGGCGGCTCTCCCGACCCTTGGTGCCCCGGGGCCAGTTCCCCGAGCTCCCCGCGCCCACAGCAGCGGTGTAGGGAGAGGGCTCTCAGGATGGGCAGGGGCAGCAGGTTCGAGCTGTGGGCACGGGTGGCCCAGATCAAAGGCCAGGAGTGTCTGGCCCCTGGCCTGGACTTCCTCCGGCCATGCCCCCCACCTGGTAGAGAGGTGGCCTGCCATTCCAGGCCTCTGAGGGACTTGGGGGCCACTTCTTTGCTGCTCCTTCTGCCGCCATCCCCTGAGCAGTGGCCCTTGCCCCCCATCACTGGCCTTGCTTTCTTCACCCCTGGCCCAGGGCTGCTCCAGGGTCCCGGGTGCCTCTGGGGCCGTGGGTGGCCTTGGGAAGCAGGTCGCCCAGGTGACAGGGGGCAAGTCCCCCAAGAATGGCCTCCATCCCAGCACCACTCAGGGCTGAGACCTAATTCTCTGGAGTCTGGAGAGGGAGAGGACAGAAAGACCCCAGGGGGCTGTGGTGGGACTTTTCTCCTATGGTGGGGGGTGGGGGTGTTGGATACATTTGGCTTCCACCCAGGGAAAGGACCCGTTATCACTGAACCCCAGGTGGGAGCTCAGGCAGAGAGTTGGGGGGGAGGGTGCCCTGGCGGGCAGCACAGTCTTGCAAGGACCCCAGCTGCGCCCTGCTGGGGCTGCTGCGTTTCACTGGCCCCAAACGGTTCATCCATAAGATCCAAATGGGACTGCGGGCACTGCTTCTGACCCGAGCTGGAGGCCGGGCCTGAACCCCTCGTGGAGGAGAAAGTGACCTGGCTCCGCGAGCAGGAAATGCAACTGGCCGCTGGTGTCAGTTGCAGGAAATGCAAAGGCAGCAGGAGGTCCCGATACCGATCTGATCCCTGACAAAAGACTCAAATGACACTCAGCTCCGTCCCCCGGCGCCGCCCGCAGCCAGACCTTCGAGCCTCAGCGGACCCTTCTGCGCGCCTCTCGGACACCCGGGAAGCGACCTCCCGCCGCCGGGGTCGAGTGGCCGGCAGGCTCGCCGGCTCCGGAGGCTGGAGGCTGGGAGGGGTTGTATTTCCCAACCCCCCTCCGAGACCCTCGGATCCTGTCCTGCCCGAGCGAGGCTTCTGGAAACATCCGTGTGCTTTCTACTCTCGATTTCTCACGCGCCCAAGTCCAAAGGGGTCACGGTCCCCCGAGAGACAAGGAGCCACCCATCAATGCCCACGCCAACCCGGCACCACGTGAACGCCCCCGTCAAAGCCCCAGCTTCTTCAACCTGGCTGGCGGGGGGCGGGGGGGGGGGCGCCGCAGCGGTCCCGGGCCAGCAGAGGGTCCAGCGTGCCACCCCCCCCCCCAAGTTCCCACTGTGTCCGGGGCGCGGGCTTTGCCCAAGTTTGCTGGGCGATGCCCTTCCCGGAGCCCGACTCGTGGGCCGGGCGGGAGGGGCGCGTGATTGACAGGCTGAACTACAGACTCATCTCTTACCTTAGGCCGCGGGCGCTGATTGGCTGCTCGCTGACATCCTCAAACCCGGCTGCTCCGCGCTGGGCTCGGGAGGGGGGCGGCTGCGGGTGGAGGTGCGCTTCTGACAAGCCCGAAAGTCATTTCCAATCTCAAGTGGACTTTGTTCCAACTATTGGGGGCGTCGCTCCCCCTCTTCATGGTCGCGGGCAAACTTCCTCCTCGGCGCCGCTTCTAATGGAGCCCCACCTGCTCGGGCTGCTCCTCGGCCTCCTGCTCTGTGGCACCAGGGTCCTCGCCGGCTACCCAATTTGGTGGTAAGACTCGCCTCTTGTCTGCCCGCGGCCCGATTTCTCCGCCGAGTCCCGGGGAGGTGGGGGGCGCCGGCTGGGGGTGGGCTGCAGCTCCTTTCTCCTTGCCTCCCTCCAGCCCCCCACTCGCCCACCCCTCCTGGATTTTCTGCTGGTGTCGCCTTCAGAATCCAACTCCTGGCTTTTCTGATAATCACCATTTTCCCTGCTACTCGCTGCAGAGGCTGGAGGACTTTTCCCGGCTCCGATGGTCTCTGATTCTTAAATCCTCACCCTCCACCCGTCCCCATCTGGGGGCCCCGAAGACCCTCCATTTGCTTGCAGTTGGGTTTCTGGAAATCCAGAGCTGTCCCTGGGGCCCAGCCACTCCTCTTCTCCATTTTGGGGTCTTCATGGGCAAAATCATCTTGTTTCTTCATTGCCACCCCCATCTCCGCCGGCGCCTCCATCAAGAGATTTCCCCCACAATAACCCCCTTTTGCCTTCATATTTTAGACCCCAATGGCTTCAGGGACCCCTGGGGCAGGGGAGCGGGCGGGGGGTGGGTGGATTTCATCAGATTCTCCCCACTCTGCTCTAGATTAATCTTGAGCCTCAGAAGTGAATATGGTATTTGCTGATCCGAGATGCCATTGAATTCAGATTTTATTCATTTCTTGTTTGTCCATCCTGGCAAAAGGGGGGCTCTTTGAAAATGTAGTTGTTTGGGAGGGGGTGGGTTTGTTCTTTGACCAAAAACCCAATTCTCCATGTCAAATTCGTTCCTTTTGGAAAACCGAGGACCGAGGAGAAAGGGAGAGAGGGAAAGGAGAATTCTGTCCCCGAGAAATGCGGATACAAAAGACATTTTTAGTAAATAAGGCTGGGAAACCAGGCGCGGTGTTTGGGGGGGTGTGCGTGTATGGGGGGGGGACTGACAGAGGAATAAACAGCCCTTTGGGAGCCCCAGTTCCAGGGAGTCCCCTTGTTTTCCAAGCAGCCCCACCGCCCCCCGGCAGGTCCCAGAGGCCAGAGGGGAAAGACACACTGAAACCAGTTCTCTAAATTATACCCCGCCTGTCCTCAGTCTCCAGCCCCCTGCATTCCGGAAAACTTTAATTAAAGAATCTTACCCTCCTGGACGTAGGAGAGCCTCGGCCCGGGGGGTGGGAGGTGAGAAGGAAGAATTTGGGATCCGTGAGTAAGAAGAGGGCCTGTGGCCCCTGAGCTGAAAGTCAGAGAGGAAGGCCACCAGGGCGCGGTGCCCCCTGTGCGTCCCCCTTTCCCTGACTCGCCACCCCCTCCCCAGGCCAAGCTAGGGGGAGCAGAGCCAGCATGGTTCCGGGGCCACACCCTGAGTCTGCCTCCAGTTGTTTGGGGGCCAGGAGGGTGGCAGGAGCAAGGCATGGCCAAGGGTCTGTGTGCAGAGGGTGCTGAGAGTTGCTCCCAGGACATACATCCAAGGGAAAGTCTTTCTTCTGCCCAGCCCATCCTTCCCGCGGCTTTGGGCTGGCCTGGGGCCTCCGGTACATAAAGAAGTCCAAGGGGTGGCTGGGGCAGACAGGGATTCCAGGTCGGGGGCTCTGCCTGTTGGGGGAAGACCGCTGCCTTTCCAGCCCTTTCTGACCCTCTTTCCATCCCTGGGCCAAGGCCATGCTGTTCTTTACCTTCACGGGGACTGGTGGGGGAGGGTATGGAGAGAAGGCTTGGAGCGCCACAGGCTGCAGGGGTGAGGAAGGGGCCAGGTCCCCTACCCTAGTAACTGGAGGAGGGCACTTCCCAGGGCGGGAGGCAGTGTCTGTGGGGAAGGGTTGTGGGGGGGGAGAGTCTGGTGTGTAATGGTGTGTTGGGGAGCATCTAGATAGCAAGATGTTGGAAAAACCTGGAAGGCCAGGACATCGATGTGCCCAATGCTGGACACATGGCTTGTTTGGGGGCTGGCGGGGGGCGGGGGGAGACAGGGATGCTGCTTTGTCTGAGCCGAGGAGAGGGGTGTGTGTGTGTGTGTGTGTGTTCTAGGTCTATGATCATAAGAGGTGTCAACTGTACACGAGTGTGTTTCTGCATGTGGAAGAGTCCGTGCCCGCACCGGGGCCACCATGGATGTAAACTCACGTGAGATGGGGGATCCGTGGCTGTGACAGGGTGTGCTGCGTCCCTATACACAGTGTCAGCAAGTGGCTGGTGCTGGGATGTGTGTGTATGTGTGTGTGAGACAGAGGAAGTCTAGAAGCGTCTATGCCCACGTAAAGGTCAGCCCCTGTGTATGCTTGTGACACTATGCATGACTGTTCATGACCGGGCATGCGAATGGTGTGTGTGAGTGCGCGCGCGCGCGTGTGTGTGCATGCGTGTGCACGCATGCCTTCGTGACGGTGTCAGGGGAAAGCCCCACAGCTGTCTTTGTGCATGGATATCGGTGCTCATGGCAATGACCTGATTGTGCTTGTAAGTAGGAGCGTGAGGCTGTGTCTGGGTCCGCCTGGGACCCTGTCCTCAAGTGCCAGTGACTGGTGGGGCCCAGGGTTGTGGATATGTTTGCAGACCTATGACTTACGGGTGTGAGTGACATCCTGAGCTTGGGTGCTGGGTGGGTGTCCGTGGTCCTGGAGGGGCAGTCCGGCAGGAGACAAAGGTCTAACAAGGAAGTTGCGAAGGGCCCGGCTGACCTAGGGTCCCGGGCTGGGCAGTGTCGGGGCAGGGGAGAGAGCCCTTCTTGGCATGAGCTCATCCTGTCTGCCTGAGGACAGCGGCCAGCATCCCTCCCCTCTTAGGCCGTTTGTCTTTGGTCTTGGAGCTGGGGTGGAAGGGAAGGCACCTTCGTAGAGCTGGGGCTGGGCCTGGGACGGGGATGGTAGAGTGGACAGGCCTCGGATTCCTGTTCCCACTCTGCCTCGAGGGCAGTTGGGCAGATTCCAGCTCTTTCAGCATTGGAGCCCAGCACAACCTGCTCTCTTTAGCCCACCCAGCTCACGCATTCCCCAGGAGGGATTTACAGGGGGAATGGTTTAGCTGGGATTGCTGTCCCTGCCACCTCTCAAGAAAGGCCCCTTAAACCCCCAGGGGCCAGCGCTGCTCGGGCCCCAGCCCCGAGAGAAGGCAGCCCAGAAAGTAGAGCCATCAGGGCCTCAGATGGAGGCTCAGGGAAGGAAGAGATGGGCTCCAGGCCTTCCCAGCCAGGTAGGGGTAGAGTGGGGACAGGAAGCCGTGACAGCCACACTGATTTCTATAATTCTCGTCAGTCCCAGTTAGCGCCTGCTGGAGGAACTTGTCTTTCTTCTCCTTCTTGGGGGAAAAAAGAACTCCCTTATTAGGGCCCATCGTAGGGCCTGCTACATTCCAGAGACAGAGGCCCTGATGGAAGGGGCCTACGCTGGGGGTCGGGAGCCCACCCTGCCTCTGTGTGACCCACCCACTTGGGGCTCTGCTTCCTCTTAACGCTGGAGATTCACCAGCCTGTCCTGCCTCACAGCTTGGGTGAAAGGGTTCTGCAGAAGTCAAGGGCAGTGAGCTGGGAAATAAGACACCTGAGTTCTCTCTCCACCACCTGGGACCCATTCCCCCACTCCAGCGGCTGCCCCAAGCCCTGCCTCAGTTTCCCTCTCTGTCAGATGTCGTGCTGCCTCCCCCACTCGCTCCCACCTCCACCCGCCTTTCAGAGGCTTGTGAACATGTTCAGTCAAACCCCGTGGGGGTCAGTGGGCTGGGCCCAAGGAGGCACCTGGAGACTGCGGGGGAGGAAGGCCCCAGGCCAGGTGTTAACACTTGTAACAGGCAGGAATTACAGCTGGCTGGGGCTGGGGCTGGGGCTGGCGAGGAGCTGAGCTGGCTGGAGGCTGTTGATCCCACAGACAGACAGACAGACAGACAGATGGGCAGATCGGATGGCCAGGCTTGAACCGGGTGGTCTCCCTTCCAGGGCAGGCCTTTCCCTGGGGGGATTTTGGGGGGGTGGTGGTGGAAATTAATCCAGGTCTCTTGGAAGTGAGTTAACAACCCTCTTGCCCACCCCACCCCCACTGTGGGTGGGGCTTGCTGTCTAAGGGAAGCAAATTTGGTGGCGGATCTGTTTGTATTCTTATGATGGGACCACATTTTGTTTAAAACAAAAACAAAAACAGGTCAAATGTTATAATACTACCAGGAGCCTGGAGCTGAGTTATTTTCTTGCAAGAACCTGCTTTAGCATAGGGGAAAAGGCACGGGGGAAGGGGTAGCAGTCAGGGAAAGTTCTCCCCGAATCTCAGAGCATTTTTCCAACAGCTCTGGGGCCAAGAGGTGAGCGATGGGTGGAGTCTGGGCTCTGAGCATCACTCACACCCCAGGAATCTTGAGGGCCCTGGGACTGAGACAGCTGCCTAGTAGGAAGACCTTCTGGGAGTGGGGGTGAGTCAAAAGAGTCAGGTGCCAAGTTCTTTAGTGGACACTCTCTCTCCCCACAGCTTTCCCAGTGACAAACCCAGCCAGCCCCCAGCAGCCCCCATACTCTGCTATCTGGGTGCATGCTCAGTAACTGATGACGGTGGAGAAACTGAGGCAGATGGGGAGGGGGCTAGGTGGAAATCCCCAAAGAGTAGACTCAGCCAAGCGAGCATCTCTAAGCCACCTCACTACAGAACTGAATGTTAAAAAGACCTGAATGGGACTTGGACAGACCAAAGATTGAGACGACAGTGTGGGCAGTTGAGAAGGTGATCTGGACACAAAGTAGGGGAAGGGAGCTATGACCTTAGGGTTTTCTCTAGACTTTGAATAGGTCTGTGTGGGAGACAAGGAGCTTGGGGTCAGGGCAGGAGAGGTGAGTTTTCTCAGAGGAGGATGGAGCTAACTGACTTTTCTGGGGAGAGTGGGGGAAAAGGAAGATCTTCCTGGCCTCAGACTGTGGTGAGCTCAGGAGTGGAGTAGGACCTGGTCTTCTAGCCTTTTCCACCCACCCTGCTGGGAGCCGTAGAATCCTTCTAAAGCCACCAGGGAGGGAAAGACATTCTCTACCTCTGTCCCTGCTTGGGAGAGGAGCTATGTCTCACCCCTCCCTTAAAGGTTAGGGCCAAGGATGTTCTGTCTATACGTTATGTTCCCGTGAGTGCCAGGAAGTGGTTAGAGTGGAGTGGGGAGACTCGGGTCTGAGTTCTGGGTTCACCGCCCACAGGTTGTGCGACCTAGGATGAGTTCCTTGTCTTCTCTCTGCTTCAAGTCCCTGCCTCCCTCTGGGTTTCCTTTTCCTTGACTCCCCTGAGGGATCCCTTCTACCCCCTGGGGGTTCCCAGGGCTATGACAGGGACTGATACAGTGCTGCGAAGGGGCGGCCCTGGTGCCACTCTCCCCCCTGCCCTCCCCACACCCCCCCCTCCCCGGCCCACTCAGACGTTCAGGGCCTGGCTCAGGCAGCCTAGCCTCTGACTTCCACAGCCCCACCTGCCCTCAGCCCCAGAGCTGGCTGCCCACTGCTGCCAGGCCAGCCTGCGTGCACCCCGGACCACACTGCCCCCCAAACCAGCATCCCGGCTCACATTCACATCTGGCTCTTTCACGTACTACCTGGATAACCTAGGGCAAGTTAACCTCCCTGAACCTCAGTTTCCCCATTTCTAAAATGAGAATAGTGATCGCTTCTGCCTCATAGGGTTGTAGAGAAGGTTCAATGAACCATGGGCATATAAAGCTCTTAGAACAATGCCCGGCTTACAGAAACTACTAGGTGAATGTTAGTTACTCACACCTCCTGTCTGCAAGCTATTTTGACCCCTTTAAGTCCTAGATCAAAACTTGCCTCTTGGGGCACCTGGGTGGCTCAGTCGTCAAGCATCTGCCTTCGGCTCAGGTCATGATCCCAGGGTCCTGGGATCAAGTCCCGCATCAGGCTCCCTGCTCAGCGGGGAGCCTGCTTTTCCCTCTCCCGCTCCCCCTGCTTGTGTTCCCTCTCTCCCTGTATTTCTGTCAAATAAATAAATAAAATCTTTAAAAAAAAAAAAAAAAGAAAAACTTGCCTCTTCCAAGAAGCCCTCCCGGGTTGGCCTCACCTGGCCCTGCTTTCTTATCTTCTGAGGTCAGCTTGCCCCCTTATCCTTGGCACTGGTGACCATGAGCCTGTAGCTTTATTCTTTTTTTTAGGTTTATTTATTTATTTTTTTAAGTAATTGCTACACCCAACATGGGGCTCGAACTCACAATCCCAAGATCAAGAGTCCAACGCTCGCTCTTCCTACTGAGCCAGTCAGGTGCCCTGACTAGCTTTATTCTTAACTCGACGGAATTAGGCCAGGTAAACCTACCCTCAGCTCTCTGCTTGCCCAGGAAGGGTAGGGAGAGAGGGCACTGGCGCCTCCCCGAGCCCTCCTCCCACCCCACAGTTTGTGAGGCTCTTGCGGCCACTGCCATTTCCAGCTGGGACCTGGAGTCACCTGGGGCTGGGCTGGGGAGGGGTGGGGGGAGGCAGGCGCAGAGGGGGAGTGGCCCTGGGGCCGCCTGGACCAGCCCGAGCACAGAAGTTGCTCCTCCAGGAGCCGAGAGATGATTCAGAAGGTGATTTATAGACGGAAGGCAGAAAGCTTGGCTCCTGGCAGAGGCCTGCTGCTTAATTACATTCTTGGGGGGGAGGTATGAGTAGTGCGGCAGCAGGGGATCGACTTTTACCCCCTCCCCCTCCAGGCCTGTCCCCATCACTGCCCACACTCCGAGCACGGTCCCTCTTTCTCCTGCTGCCAGAAGAAGGAATTCCCTCTCCTCAATGAGAGGCTAGGCCAGGAGCGCAGGAAGAGCTTCGGGGGCTGGAGGAGGTGGAGAAAAAGGGAAGAGGCCAGAGTTGCATCTCCTGGGACTCCTCCGGGGGAGTCTGGCCTACAAAGGGGGCTGGGAAACAGGACCGCCTGGGGAGGAGGATCGGTTCCTCTCTTCCCTGCTTCTGGGCAAGGTGAATCCATAACCCACCCAGGGAAAAGGGTTTCTAGAATCTTCCTGGAGGTGGCAACTCCACACTTTCCCTTCAGTGTCCTATCCTACCGCTGCTTCTGGATCCTTCCTTCAAGTATGTTCCTTTTATGTTTGGTTCTCAGTGGGCCACGGGCTGGGGACTAGGGACCAGGTTCTGTGCTCGGAGGCTGAAACCCAGTTCTTTAGTGCCAGATAGCCTGTGTGTTGTGGGCGCAAGCGCTGCCTTAGATCCAGAGGGTTCTCCAGGGGAAAGGGCAGGCTTGTATCAGAGGGAGAAGAATTTCCTATCCTCAGGTTAAACCAATGTCTCAGGGAGTCCCCTCAATTCACCTGCTTAAGCTACAAAATCTCTTCTGCACTGTTGACAAGCAACCGCACTCTGTTCAGTTATTTGCTGTGGTGACATCTGGGTCCCCTCTGTGAACGCTGACCCATGTGGCAACCTGACATCTCTCGGCTGCTGCTTGGTTCCCATGTAGTCTCCTCGTGGCTTTGAAACCCAAAACCCCGCCACTAGTTCTGGAGGCTAGAAAGGTGTGTGGGGGGCAAGGGGGAGGGTAGCCTAGGCCAAAAGAGTATATTTATCTGTTTGCAGCTTGGCGTGTACAGCCGGGAGGGGTTGGCAGGGGTCAGGATGGGGACACTAGACAGTTCTCTGGTTCCCCCTGAGGCGGGCCTTCTCAAAATGGCCTCATTATGTGTGTGGAGTGAATTCCAGAAACGTCAAGCACACCCATACATCCAGGGGAAGGATGGAGACGCAGAGGTGCGCTGGGACGCAAGAGGGGGCAGTGTGGGGCAGCGGGAGGTTTCTGGCCAGTGAGTTAGGGGCCCTGAGCCCTGGCTCTGCCCCTACTTGGGGTGTGACATTAGGCAAGTCCCTTCACTGTTTGGGACCTCAATAAAAGGGGACTCGGGCAAGCGGCTGGCCTTGGACTTCCAGCTCTGAGATTTCAATCCTGGCTTCTGGTCACCCAGTGATTTGGACTAGCTGCTTGGTGGAGGGGGGCGGTTGGTGAGAGCTGACCTCGGGGCAGGGTGGGGAGTGCCGAGCACAAAGCTTTGTCCTCAAACAGCTGTGAGGTCCTGGATGAGTCTCACCACGTCCCAGGCCTCGGTGTTCTCATCTGCAACGTGGGTGATGATGATGCTGTCACTTGCCCTGCTCAGCTGCAGGACTGTCCAGAGCCTCAGAAGCAATCATCTTGGTGAGGCCCGTTGAGAAGCGTCGTGTTCTTTCCAGAGAAGTTAGCGTCGTTGCTGGTCCTACCAGAAAAGAGGAGTAGGGGTCGGTCCCTGGTCAGAGGGTGCTGAGCATGGACCCAGCAGGACTCTCTGAGCCTCTGAGCTTGAGGAGTTGGTCTTTTCAGCAGAGGAGGAAGGAATGGGCTGATAGCGGCGTCATGAGGCTCAGTGGGGAGCACCCAAGGGAGGGGCAGACGTCGAGGCCAAGCGGCCACAGGACATGCCCATGTTCACAGCGCACAGCCAGGCACAGAGCAGGATTTCTAAGGAGGGACACACAGGGAAGGCAGTGTGGGTGGAGGTGAGGTGGGGTAAGGGTGAAGGGCCGGGAGCTGGAAGGGGCTTTTCTGAGGCCTGTGGTCATCAGAAAATCCTAACTGCCTATACACGCACTTGCAAACTGGCAGACCATTCACTCAAGCTAGGTTGGAAAACCAGGGAGGACTGGGTGTGTGCGTGCATGCGCGCGCGCGTGTGTGTGTGCGTGTGCACGTGTGCACCTGTAGATGTGTGTTGGGGGTGGTCAGGGGGCTGGGAGCAATAGGACCAAGCACCCAGTCTCTTCGGAGGGCCCTTGTGTGAAATCTGCCCCTGGGCACAGAGTCCCGCTTATCTGCCAGAGCCAGCCGGGCCAGCAAGACAAACCAATCTCTCCTTGCAGGGCCATTGGGAATGCAAATAGGGGCTTGTGACAGTGCGTGTGACCAAGCATCCTGCCTCCTGTCCAGCACCGTCCTTGCAGCTAAAGCAGCCCCATGAGTCCGGCACCTTCATCCCTGTTTTGTCCGCGAGAAAATCGAGGCTGCCAGAGGCTAAGTAAGGAGCTGGGAAGCGAGTGGGGGAGACAGGCCATGGCCAGCTGATACTTCATCGTGTATGTGCTGAGGAAACACAGCACACACTTTAACTCGTGCCCCCTCCCCGACCCAACGACCTCAGGATGAAGATACTCCTGTTATCCCCATTCCACGGATGACGAAACTGAGGCCCCAAGAGAGCCGCTGCCTTGCCCAAGGCTGCACAGTTGGCCAGCCCAGGAGTGGCCGCCACACAGCACAAACTGCCGGCCAGGAAGTTCCTTCTCAGGTCTGACTGCAGTCTTTCCTGACTCAGTCCCAGCCCAGACTCTCTGGTTTGTCCTCCTGGGGACATGAGCTTCACTGTGGATTTCCAGTTCATCTCCAGTTCAGGGGTACATTTCTCCCTGAGTCTTCCCTTCTCCAGAACCATGCTCCCCTGATGACCCAGTCTCCTGCACTCCTTTAACCACCTCGCTCTCCCTCTTCTGATGATCTCTCTCTCCAGCTTCTCTAGGTCCTTTTGCAAGTGCCGTGACCCACAGAACTGCCTTGAGACCAGGGAGCAGGGGTCCCGTCAGACCCTTCCACTTAGAGGGCTCCACTCTGCGGTCTTAAGGCTTCAGGGCTTTGGGGCCAGGGTCCCAGCGGTTGTTCCCACCCAGAGTGCACACTCCCCAGCCCTCAGCCTATGCTCTGGGTCCTCAAGCCCCTAGAGTGTCTTGCCCAAATGGCCGTGAGCCTGCTTCTGGGCTGTGCAGACCTCTGTCTGGGTTTTATCCTGCCAGGGCGGGCCATGCTGCCGGTGTGGGTGTCCCAGGGCCCAAGAGGTAGTCAGGGGAGGCCATTTGCAGGGGTTGTGGATGGAGCCTGGAGGTTTCACTGGGGTGCCCAGTGTGGGATGGAACAGGGGTGGGCCGATGGCAGGCTGGGGGCTGGCTCTCCCGTCACTGTTCTTTCTTTCTTTTTTAAATATTTTTATTTATTTATTTGACACAGAGAAAGACAGCAAGAGAGGGAACACAAGCAGGGGGAGTGGGAGAGGGAGAAGCAGGCTTCCCGCCGAGCAGGGAGCCCGATGCGGGACTCGATCCCAGGACCCCAGGATCACAACCTGAGCCGAAGGCAGACGCTTAATGACTGAGCCACCCAGGCGCCCCTGTTCTTTCTTTTTTAAAAAGTTATTTATTTAAGTAATAATAACCAGGGAGCAAGCCTACACCCAACGTGGGGCTTGAACTCACAACCCTGAGATCAAGAGTTGTATGCTCTTCCCACTGAGCCAGCCAGGCGCCCCCGCCCCACACTCTGATATCACTTTTCTAGCATAAAACTCTGTGGAGAACCCAGCCTCTCAGGTGGCGAGCAAGGATGAGAGAATGACTTTTTAATTTATTATTGAAGTCTACATATAAGAAAGTACGTAAGGTCAAAGTATATAGCTCCCTGAGTTGACTGGGACATACCCTATTTAAGTTTGTTACCCTGACCGGAAACCTTTACGCCTCGGGCAGTGGTAAATGAGCCTCTGCTTGTCCTCTCACCCAGGCCCTGTGAACGCCCCAGCCGGGCCCCAGCACTTGGGCAGGTAACGGGGCTCCCCCAGGGCCACACCGGCACAGAATCTGGAAGAAGGCTTGCTTTCTCCAACTTTGCCGCTTACATTTCTCCCTCAGCAGGTTACCTGCCTTCTGCGTGGGCAACACTTCTAGCTCCTTCACGGGCTGGGGTCACCTCGCACCTTCAAGTCCCTGCTTGTTAGGCTGGAACATTGTCTTACCCATCCTCGGCCTCCAAGTTCCTCCCTGTGTGGTGGGATTTGTCGTTTTTATTTTTTATTTTTTTTAAAGATTTTATTTATTTATTTGAGAGAGAGAGAATGAGAGAGAACACATGAGAGGGGATAGGGTCAGAGGGCAAAGCAGGCTCCCTGCCGAGCAGGGAGCCCGATGAGGGACTCGATCCAGGGACTCCAGGATCATGACCTGAGCCGAAGGCAGTCGCTTAACCAACTGAGCCACCCAGGCGCCCGGGATTTGTCGTTTTTAAATGGCCTGATTAGAAGACATGCAGCGGGGCAGCTCTGCGGTTCCCTCCTCCCCGGCGTGGCCTGTGATGCCCTGCGCGGCCCAGCCCTGCCCCAACTCCCCACCCTAGCTTGTGGCCCACTCCCACCTCCTCCCCAGGACCTACTTTTCCCTGCATGGGGAAGAGCGGGGGCTTGGGGAACAGCAGTCCTGGACTCTAGATGGTTCTGCCTTTAGTATCTGGATGACCTGAACTCTCCAAGTCTCCGTTTTCTCTGTAAGACAAGGGCCACTCTAAGGGAGTAAAGGACATAACACATGTGAGACTTCTTATAGGCTCTGGTGTCCACACATGTTGCTGTCCTTAATCTTGGTTTATGGTCTGTGTTGTTCTTCGACTACCTCCTATCTCCAGACCTCTGTGCTTGCGCTTGCCTTCCCTTGGAATGACCCCTATGAACTTGCGTGTGGTCTTCGAAGCCCAGTTCGGGCAACATGTTCTCTGTGTAGCCTTCCCTGGGCACCGGCCCCAGCTCAGCCCCTTCCACTGGGAGCGCGTTCATGGACTAGACCGGGAGCCCCCTGCGGGCAGGACCAGCCCCCGGTCAGCTTTGTATCCACGTCTCCAAGCATAGTGGGGGGCACACAGAGGGGCCTCTAAGACGAGTCATGGGATGAAGGGACACTGCTGAGAGTCACCTGCCAGTCACAAGCTCAGGCCTTCAGCCCCAGCCGGATGCTTAGAGCCTCCGTGAGGTCCTCCCGGGAAGAGCTGCGGGCACTTGTCACGTATCTTCTTGGATTCTTAGTTAGCTCTTCATGTGCATCTGTCCAGCCTTCCCAACTAGAGAGCCCTTTGAGAGCAGGATTGCCCTTAGATGGCCTTATCTCTCCAGTGAGAGATTACAACTGGTAATTGTGGTGATGGGTTGGCTGATGAACAAGGCTCCTTCCCGAGGAACCACACATCCAGGCTCAGCTAGTTCCCACTCTCTGGGACAGGGTTTTCCCTCACTGTGTGATGCCTCAGAGGGTCCAGCTCTGAGTTTCTAAGTCTCTGTGCTGAAGGGCAGCCTAGTGTTCCAGAAAGACGGGTCAAATCTGTCGTGGGGTGAATCTCAAATGTGCTACTTAATAGCTCTGGGACTTTGGGTAGTTTCTTAAAAATATCTGAATCTCAGTTTGTTCATCTGAAAAATGGGGGTAAAAATTCTGATCTCAGGGCAGTTTTTTTTTTAATATTTTATTTATTTATTTGAGAGAGAGAGCACAAGCAGGGGGGAGGAGCAGAGGGAGAGGGAGAAGCAGACTCCCTGCTGAATAGGGAGCCCGATGTGGGGCTTGAGCCCAGGACCCTGGGATCGTGACCTGAACAGAGGTTTATCCGATTGAGGCACCCAGGCGTCCCTTGAGGATGAAATGAAACAACACACAGGAACTGAGTTAAAGGTGAATACTGAATAAGTCAAGGATGTTCTGAAGGTCATTCCAATGTAGCAAGGGTTATAAAACTATCCCAGGCCAGGATTTGTACAACAAAAAGATCTGAATTCCGGGCGCCTGGGTGGCTCAGTTGGTTAAGCGACTGCTTTCGGCTCAGGTCATGATCCTGGAGTCCCGGGATCGAGTCCCACATCGGGCTCCCTGCTCAGCAGGGAGTCTGCTTCTCCCCCTGACCCTCCTCCCTCTCGTGCTCTCTCTCATTCTCTCTCTCGCAAAAAAAAAAAAAAAAAAAAAGATCTGAATTCCTTCCAAAACAGAAGAGGCCACAGTCAGGGAAAACCATATGCTTTATGTTGTTTGGTCCCAACTAATTAACCTGTTTGAAGAAAGAAGTGGGTGATGGGCACGTGGTAGAAGTCTGAGACTCAGTGGACCCAATGCAATGTGGACTCTGGCCTGACCTTGTGTCCTGGTGTCCTGTTCAGCCCAAATACTCACAAAGGCCTCCAGCTCTTGGGAAGGGAAGGATAAATCAAATGTGGAAGCTGTCTGTTTTTACTGGGGTTCCAAGGACTGGTCTGTGTAGGTTTAATAGGGCCCTAGTTAATGGCTTAGACGCTCGCCCTTTCAGTCTCTCTCTCTCTCTCTCAAATAAATAAATCTAAATAAAATAAAATAAAGTTTTCCCAGCTAAGAATGCCTAGACAATATAAATTTCATTTTGCTTATTTTTAACCATTATAAAAATGGTGTTACGCTGAATGCGGTCTTTGCTCTACATTATGTGTCTAAATTTCAAGCTATGTTGTTGGGTCTTACTGGAGCTCTTCTACTTTCACAGCTGTGTAATAGCCCATCGAGCGAATGTACCACACTTGCCAACTCCTGCTCCTGCCGATGTACCAGTGTCTCAGGGTGCAAACGGGGGACAGGAGCTCCTGGGTGTGCCTATTGCAGGGTGTGCGAATGTTCCCCTTTGCGAGCTGACCCCGAGCTTTTCAAAGTTAGGTTGTGCCCATTTCCACTCTCATCTCTGCTCTACACCTTCAGTGACACTTGGAATCAACTGACTTCATCTTTCTCAATCTGGCAGCTACAAAATGGGATCTGTGGTCTTCATTTGCAGAGATGGGGCTGTTTTTAAGGTCCCAGTGCCGGGCGAAGTGGAGGCAGGGCAAGGACCCAGGTGTTCATGTCGACACATAAGACATGCATTTGGAAGAACATATGGCCCATGGCTGGGGTGTCTGGTGGAAATCCCCGACTTTGGCTTTCAGTCCTTCACACTCCTCACATTCTTCGCCTAAGGGACAGAGGGCATCACTGGCATTTGGTGACAGGGGCAAACTGACTGATGAAGCCTTTTCTTCTCTGCCTCACCTCTCCCTCTGCACCACCTCTCCTCCTTTCTGCTCTTCAGATGCACCCTCCTGGGCTGTGAACCCCTGCCCACTTTCCAGAAACAATGCCACTCCTCCCAGGGAGTCCCACCCCAGCAGCCCCCCCACCCCAGACCAGGGGTCCATGTCCCCCCGGCCCTCTCCTGCCTGAGTGACAGCAGTAACATCTCCCAGGTGCCACATCAGGGAAGACCAGAAGGTGACTCTTTCTCCTAAATCTTGATCCAAATGCTGGGGTTCCTTCCTTCTGAAAGAAAAGCTGTGAGCTCCTCCGCACGCCTGGGAAACCAGATGGGGCAGCCATGTCCTGCTGGAATCTCTGTCCTCACAAGTTTGGCCTTGCCCACCCTCCCTCCCCACCCCCCAGGGAGACTCCTCACTTCCTCGGGCTTTTACTATGAAGATAAAGGGGTCTTAGGATCCCTTCCCCGACTGGAAAACTCTTTCCCATTGCTCCTTCACCTGGCCATAACCTTCCCGGGAGTTTTCAAAATCCAGCTCGGAACTGTCATCTTGCTGGGCACTTTCCCAGCCTACCTGCGTTGCTCCTGGCTCTCCTGCGCGCACTGGGGCCAGAGCAGGACTTGGTACATGGGTGGATGCGCTTCTTACACCAGTCCCAAATAATCCTGCTGAGTTGGGCTTCTGGGGTCAATCAAGTTTGAGAAGTGCCACCTGCTACTTCCAGCCTCTTGGTGTTTATGGTGCTCGTTAGCATATTAACATTCATTAGCATGTTAGCAACAGTAGCACTGCAGGGATGACCCTGGTCTTCGTTTGTTTGGTCTGTGTTCCCAGAGTATTTAACTTGGCAGCCCTTTCTCCCCCAGTAACAGCCATTACCTATTTGGAAAATGTGATCTAGAGGATTCTCCTGCTCCATTCATAGGTCAGTGTGTCCTTGTGGTCTTATTCTCAGCAGTCAGGCTGTGATTCCTCTGACTTTTGATTTTTTATTTCATTTTAAAGGCTTTTTGGTTTTTTTTAGATTTTATTTATTTATTTGACAGAGAGAGAGATGCAGCAAGAGAGGGAACACAAGCAGGGGGAGTGGGAGAGGGAGAAGCAGGCTTCCTGCTGAGCAGGGAGCCCGAGGCGGGGCTCGATCCCAGGACCCTGGGATCATGACCCGAGCCGAAGGCAGATGCTTAACGACTGAGACACCCAGGTGCCCCTCATTTTAAAGTTTTTTATTTATTTATTTTAGTAATCTCTACACCCTACATGGGGCTCAAACTCACGGCCCCAAGATTACGCGTCGCACGTTCTTCCGACTGAGCCAGCCAGGCGCCCCCTCCTCTGACTTTTAAAAATCATCCTTTGTGAACTAGTTCAGCCCCGAGTACCTCGTAGCAGTAGGGCTTGAATGGAATGAATGCACACTTTCATGGATGAATGAATGAATGGAAATCAGTCATTCGGTTGGTCATCCAGCTAGATCCCCTCTCCTGGGAAGCAGTCGAAAACGGCCTGGCCATCGTACCCTGGGGCTGCGTCAGACCCTCTCCACAGTGGAATGAATCACTGTCCCACATTAGGCGCCAGTGGTTTTCTTCTTAGGCATTTGTCTTGCAGGGACCACGTCACGCTCACCTCTCCATATTCCCATAAGTGGGTACACAGTCCCTGGTTCCTGAATGGCGTCTCTCCTCTGACTCCTTCCCGAGGGATCTAGAACACTGTGGTTAAGCCTGCAGGCTCTGGAGCCAGAGTAGATGTGTCTGTAACTCCCCGGGTAATCTCCGCGCCTTCAGTCTCCCTATCCAAATGGGAGTGATGATCATAGTACCTTCCTTACAAGGTTGTTAGGGGACTCAGTGAGTTAATAATATGTGGGAAGCGCATGAGACATGCCTGGCACGGGGAATGGGTTGGCCGCTGCTGGTACTCATAACAGGAGGGACCACCAGTCCTTGTACCGGGGACGGTCATGAGACCGATTTACCCACATTGGCTCAACAACTCCTCCCTCCAGTCTCTTTGAAGGAGCGGACAGTTACAGTTTTCTAATCAGAAAGTGGAGTCCTCCCAAACGGACCCGGAGACTGGGCAGCTCCTCTCCCTCCTCACCTACAGTGACCCCACTGAGCACCTGATCAGCTTCTTTATCCTCTGTCCTTCCCCCAAAGATGGCAATCCATGGCACCGCATGGGGGGATTTTAAGTGCACGGTGTAGACAAGACAGAGTATAAGTGGGTGAGAATGAGTTCTTGGAGAGGCCCGGGGGTTGCCATCACCTCCGTGGTAGAGCCAGGAACACAAAGCTATTGAGGCAGGACTTTGCAAAAGCACAGGAGAAAAATCACCTGTGAATCAGTAACGCTGCAGAACGGGCAGAGAGAGCCTGGAAGTCGGCTTGGTATCACCGCCCCATGGCACTGTGCCCCGGGCCTTGTGTGTGCCCAGGAAATGTTTGCAGGCGGGACATCTGTGGTCGCTTTTATCTGGGCAGGTTATCCAGGTGAAAGACAGATGGTTATAAGAGGGCATCAGGCTTGGGGGGGCCATCCCGGACTTTCTGAGGTGAACATGCTGGAATCCCTTTCCGCAAGCGCCAGCTGGCCTTCTCAGGCCCTGTAGGCTGACTCCATTCTTCTTCACTTAAGAGGAGGACCCCAGGAGTCAGGGGGTTGACTGTCCTCTTTTCTCCACAGTGCCAGGGCTTTATTCCAGCACCGTCCCTGGTCTGGCCGTACCACAGAAGAGAGATGTGGGGGTCTTGGGGGAAGGGCTAATTTGGGGACGTGACTGTAGGAGGTTTAAGATGCACACGCCACAGGCTGTTTGTCTTGGAGAAGAGAAGGTTGGGGGGCTGCATTCCAGGCAGGGGAGCAGCTACTCTCTCAGGACCTGAGGAGAGGCCACAAGGACCAAAATGGCGGCTCAGAGGGATGGGGTTGAGGTAAATAGAGAGATTTCCCATCAAATATCACGAGGCAAAGGCACCCATGAGTGGGAGCAGTCGGCAAGGCTGGCAGAGAGACTGAGAGAAGTGGGCCTGCGAACTTTCCAGCCTGGAAGGACGAGGGAATTCCCAGGAATCTATGGACTGATTGGTCTATCAAAAGCTTGACGAGTGTTGAGAATCGGGTAAGGTGTTAAATTTGGATTTTTCTCTTCTCCGTGGTGGCACAGTGTGTTCTGTGAACAGAGGAGAACCAGAATTCTGTGAAGACGTGGAAGAACCCCCTACCATGGTTGGTTGAGTTCTTTGGCTCCTCAGCCCCATGGGATCCCAACTGAACTCCCAAACTTGGGCTACAGAGCCAGAGGGTGTGAACACTGGGTCTTACTGCCTCTGGGCCTCTGTTTTGTGCCAGATGGACCCCCCAACATTCCTTCCAGCTCTGACACGCTTCTTTCAGGGGGAACAGCCCTGGTCCCCACTTCACTGCCTACAGGATCTAAACTCATCAGCTGGGACCTCAGGCCCTGCCTCCTTCCCTCTTTGCTCCTTGGGTTTTGGCGTTTTTGAGTCACACCAATGTCCCAAAAGTACCCTTCCTCATCCTTCTCTCTCAGGGCATAAAAATCCACCTCAGAGCATACCTCTCTGAAGTCCTGGGGATTACCTGTCCCCCAATCCCACCCCATGTCCTCTCCTTCACTTGGTCCCCCATCTCCACCAGAACGATTTATAAGCCGCTGGTCTCCTCCCTCACGTCCTCTGCTCTTGTGCATGTGGCCTACTCATTAGGTTATACCCTCCTCTGGATTAAGGGCCGTGATGGTGTCCTGTGCCCAGTTGAGTGTAGAGCACACAGTGGGTGCCAAATAAATGCATTCTGCTCGAATGATCTTGTTGTCACCAGAGGGTGGGATCTAGACAAGAGTAGCAGACTAGCAACAACACAACATTTGGTCAAACCCACCTTCACTTACTGGTCCCCTGTCTGACTGAGGCTCAGCTTCTTTATTTGTCGAGTGGAGACCATGTGTTTCTCTCGGGACTCTTGAGAGAATTAACCAAGTTGCTTGTGTGGGGAAAATGCTTTGCAAACCGGAAGGTGCTGGAACGTGTATCATCTACCCTGAGCCCTCTCGGATGCCTCCTGGGAGAGGTCCTGAATTCACATGTCCCGTCTCCCACACACATCCCTCCAGTCCTCAGACAGAGGTCTCCTCCCCACGGGGGGTGCTTTGAGTGTCAGTCTAGCCCTTTCCGGGATACAGACAAGTAGACCTCGAGTGTGGAAGATCCATGACAACATTCAAAAGAAAAAAGATCAATAGGCAGGGGCCCCTGCGTTTGAGTTTACAGCCCTGTAAATCCCGAGAGCAGCCTGAGTGGCCGGCTCAACCTGAGTCTTTCCTTCCCCTCCTCTTCCAGCTCCCTGCAGACTCCGTCCCAAGAAATGTCTCCCCTTCACTGCTTTATTAGGCATCTTGGTGGCACCATTTCCTAGTGGTGCGACCCCAGACAAGCGTGCTCAGCCTCTCTGAACTCATGTTTGTCACCTGTCAAAGGGGGATAATTATAACCTCAGAGAGTTCTTTGGCAAATGAAAAGATATATTCCACGTAACATGTTTTTCCGTGGCTCCTGGCACGAGCTGGGCTCCATAAACGTGAACTGTCATTATTCATCCTCATCACCACGCGGAGCGCCCGGGTAAATTTGGTTGCCTCACTACCTTACCTACAGAATTCAGGAAATTATTTCCTCATGACCTCATTAGGCACTCTCGACCCCAATAAATACACCCTGCATTCTCTTTCTACCATTGGGTATACACCGGGATAAGGCATTCCCCTTTATTTCATTTATTTCATTTCTGATGAAATGATGCTTTGACATTTTCCACGCATGCCGAAGGCACATTACACGCACACATCCTATTTGTAGAGACATTTTTTTTACTTTACATGTTTGCTATGTGTGTGTGAGTGTGTGTGTGTATGTGTGTGAGTGTGATGTGTGATTTTATCTTTTCTGCCTTGCGCGTGTTTCTTCCTGGAAGAAATTCCTACTTTTGTCACGAATGTGACTAGAGCAGCAGACTGAGAATACCGAAATTTCCCGTGGCGCCGGCACTTGCGTGGGGATACGCGTGGTCTGGGGGGATGGCAGGGTGTAGGCAGTGAGCAGAGGTGACGCAGCAGGAGGTGAGGACAGACCCAGAGGAGGGGAGTGAGCCCTCTACCCATGGACTCGTGGAGAAAAAGCATTTCCAGGGAGAGATGAGTGGGGAACTCGAAGTCCTAGACTATATAGCTGTGGGCATGAACCAAGGAAGGCATGGACCCCCGCCGGGAGAAGGCCTTAGGACCTCGAACCCCAGGAGTGTTTGTTCGCGTCCTGCAGCTCTGCAGAGGAGGTTCGGCTGGCTCACACCATTCACACCCCGGCAAGGCTGAGAAAAGTAAGTTGAGCATCAGGAAGAAGGGGAAGTGAGAGCAGGAAACACCAGAGGACAGGGGGGACCGAAAGCTTGGAAGGGGGTCACCAGATAAAGCATTAGGCTGTAGGGGGAAGTGATTTCTCTTGAAGTAGACTTCGTATCTTGTCTTTTCGCAGCGTACGTTAGCGTGTGTTTTGTAAGGCACAGAAAACCCGAGCGTGGTGGCCGGCCGGCCAGTGGTTTAGACCCGAGTGTATGTGTGTCAGTGGCCGGGCACGCCCAAACACTTTTGACTGAGGTGCTGCTGCTGGGTCAATAAGGTTTGCTCCCCTCGCTGTGAAGAGGAGATTTGCTGAGAGCGCAGGAGAGGGAGCTTGAGGGAGGGCTCCTTTCACTAGAGGAAGGCAGGCAACACCAGTGGCTGGAAAGAATGGACTAATTCTGGGAGCAAGAGGTGGGGCCCCTGAGGACGGATAGCAGGGAGGGAGGGGAGCACCCCCTCCCATCACCACCCTGGGCGGGCTCTGAGCCTTGTCCGTGACCTAGGACAGTCTGCACCCTGCCTCTTCCCGTTCGCATGGGATGGCACAGAGAAGCGGGGGCACCCGGACCTGTTCAATCTGTTTCTCCGGCGGTGGGGCCCAGGCACCAGCCGCTGTCAGCACCCCCTGGGGCCGTCTGACACGCAGCCAGGGTTGAGAAGCAGTGACCCACCCCTCTGAGCGCTGGAACGTTTAACGGGTCCTGCAGAGGTCTGTGGTGGCCCCCGGAATACAGCTCTTAACAGGTGCTGAGTAGATGTTTGCAAAGCCCAGGCTGACGCCTGCGGCAAGGAGCCCTTGAGCAGAAAGCCCAGAGGGAGTGAGCGCAAGGAACCGGCGGCAGCACTGCGGCCTGGTGGGTTTGGGGGCGCGCAGAGGAAGATGTTGAGGCTCGCTCTGGCTGCTTCGCCTGCAGATGGGGAATGGGACGAGGGGGAGGGGCAGCCACCGCTTTGAACTTGCGTAGAGCCTCCCTAAACGGAGTGGGCACGTCCAGGTGCGGCGCAGGGCTGTTCCACCTGCGCGGCCTCGGAGCCGTGGGAGGACCCGGCGCCGAGGACGCGCTCCTGGGAATGCGGTGGAGATACCCACCTTGAATGCCTGGGAGCGAGCGGCGCCCCCCCCCCCCCCAGCCCCGGGGCGGCGCCGCCACCCCCCCCCCCCCCCCGCCCCGCCCCAGACCCCTGTCTCCCCCCGCCAGCAACAACGCCGCCGGGCCCTGTGCCCTCTGCGGTTCTGGCCAGAAGTCCCGATGTGGTGGGAGTTTTTATTGTTATTGTTCCTTCGAAGTTTTATTATGAAAATTGTGAATCCGAAAAACAGAAAAAAATAGTACAAGGAGCACACATATGCACACCTCCTAGTTCAACTGTTTCACATTTTGCCATAGTTGCCCTACCCCTTACCCACCCCCCCAGCTACCTCCGCCCCCAGTTTGGCTTGGTTTGTTTTGCTGTACCATTTCAAAGTAAGGATAGTCATCATGACTCTTTTTCACCCTTGTATTTCCAAAATATAAGGATAACCCTTATGACCATATACCATTATCCCACTTAACAAAATTAATGATTCCTTTTTTTTTTTTAATTTTATTTATTTATTTGAGAGCGCGAGAGAGCATGAGCAGAGTGAGGGGCAGAGCGAGAAGCAGCCTCTCTGCTGGGCAGGGAGCCTGTGGTGGGGCTCGATCCCAGGCAGACGCTTAACCGACTGAGCCACCCAAGCGCCCCTAATCATGATTCCTAATGATTCAGATTTCCCCAGTTATCCTCACAATGCCTTCATGGCTAGGATTTTCAAACTAGGCTCCAATTATTTGATTGTTAATGTCTCTTAAGTTTATTTTAATCTCAAGCACCGCCCCCCCCCCCAACACACACACTTTTTAAAAATGACAGGAGCTTCTGGTCAGTTTAGTCCTGTAGCTCTGTGTACTGTCCCACATTCTTGTCTGGTTGCTTCCCCGTCGTGTCATTTGGTTTGTTCCTCTGTCCTTTGTGCTTCCTGGCAGCTGACAGTTCTCAAAGCCTGGGGAGATTCAGGTTAAACCTCTTTGACCAGAGAACTTACTACGGCAGACCAGGTACCTCACGTTGCATCATTTCATCCCGTGCTCTTGTCACGCTCTGGGGGAGGTTTTTAATGATCCAGTTTTCTGGACTCCGCCCCAGAAAGTCTGATTCAGCAGGGCTGGCTGTGGCTCCCAGGTGTCTGTATTTTTCAAAACCACCCCCAGCGATCTGGGCGCCGAGGTGCCACGGCCTGTACCCCAGACTAGCCGCAGACAGCTGATAAATGCTTGTCCCCCTTCTTCTGGAAGGTGGTGAAGTCCTCGAGAGCCCAGCCTTCCCCAGTGTGTGATCGGTGCTGTCGGGGGTGAGGCAGGGTGGGTGGGCATCTGGGCCCCAGCAGGGGAGGAGCGTGGGGCTTCCGGGGGCAGCTGCCTGGCTCAGCTGGGAGATCTTGCAAGACCAGAGGTGCCTCCCGCCACTTCTCTGTGCTCCCAGCGCCCGGCACAGGGCTTGGCCCGGCATACATGTCTGTTAAATGAAGATACACACCAAGCCCATGGCTTGCAGAGGAGCAAGGAGGGCTGCTGTGAGGAGGAATTCCCAGCCAAGTGGTTCTCCTTTCCGTGGTCCCTCCTGGGCTTCTTCCTAGGAGTCAAACAAAGGATTTCTGGATGGTAGAGGCAGCAGTTGCTTAATAAGGCCCAGAGAGCCAGTAGGGCCGTCCCCTGCCCTCAGCTTGGCCTGCTGGTGGACCGCCGGAGCCGAGGAGCTGAGGAGGAATGTCCGGGCTAGTCAGGTGGAGCACTCCGGGTGCCTGGGGGGAACCAGACACTCTGCCCATCATACAAAAATGAGTGAAGTAATTCATCCTCTCAAAAAACTCGGTTTTAGTGGAGAAACAGAGTCATTCAGTGGGACGTGTCTAAGGCTCCCCTCGGGTATGTATAAGAACCGGGAAATATCCAGAGGGAGCAGTTCAAACTGAACCATTAGGAAGGGGGTTTTAAAATCAAACCTTGATGGATGAATAGGGAGTCCAAAGTGAACAAGAGGGCTAGGCAGGCTCTGTCTTGTCTTTTACTGGAACTGGCTTGAAGGGTAAAGGAGTGTGCGAACCCAGAAAAACCCTGGTCTGGGGACCAGCAGACGTGGCTTCTCAGAGCAAGCAATCTAACCCTGTAGGGCCCTCATTTCCCCATCTGGAAAATGGGAGACTGACCCCTGCCTTATATAACTCAGGGGCTGGAGGAGAGGGGAAGGGGAGAAGTGTTCCCAGGCTGTAAAGGAGCTAGAGGTACAGATATGGTTTAGGAAAAGTTTAAAGCAGAATTCTGGTTGGTGGAAGGGGAGCCAAAGAAACAAATGGCCAAGATCCGGGAGTCACAGGTGTCCAAGCTGAGCTCGTCTGCAAGGCCCAGCTCAAAGGTGACCCCTTTGAAGATGGAGACCCACCCGTGTGGTTTCCACCCTTACGCTGTGCTATTCCCGTGGACACCTGCGGGGATGTCTGTCCTGCTCCAGGCTGGGGGCCTCTGAGGAGGATGGAGGCTATGTCTTACGCACACCAGGCACGCGATGCCCGTGTACTGAACGAAGCCCCCGCCCTCGGACGGGGAGGGCTTCGAGAAGGAACTGCACAGTGTAAGGGAGACAGAGGTGTGGTTGGGGTCACAGGGCCTGGGATGACCCCTGCGCTGCCTCCAACCAGTGGAGGAACCCTGAACAAGTCACCCTGCTTCTCTAGGCCTTAGCTTCCCCTGAGGGAGTGGACTAATGAATTAGCCCAAGACCCCACCCAGCTTCAACATTCTACGGCCTGGTACCGTGCGTAATAGAATAATGAACGTGTGCGGCTCTTTACAGACTGCTTCCGAAGCCTTCCTCGGGCATCTTATGCCCCTCCCCGCCTCCTCCAACTAGCCAGAGACCAGCAGGAGAACCTCCTCGGGCAGACACTTTTATTCAGCAGGGCTTTATTTTTTTTTGAAGATTTTTTATTTATTTATTTGAGAGAGAGAGAATGAGAGAGAGCACATGAGAGGGGGGAGGGTCAGGAGGGTCAGAGGGAGAAGCAGACTCCCTGCCGAGCAGGGAGCCCGATGCGGGACTCGATCCCGGGACTCCAGGATCATGACCCGAGCCGAAGGCAGTCGCTTAACCAACTGAGCCACCCAGGCGCCCTCAGCAGGCCTTTATTAAGCATCTACCTTGTACCAGTGAGCACCCAGAGACACCTGGTCCCACCATGGTTTCTAGAACGCTTTGTGTCTCTCAGGTGGGAAAGACAGGACCCACTGAGGGAACTTTCAGAGGGCCACCCAAAACTGGCAGGCAGGAGTGTTGTGACCCTAGGCTAGTCATTTAATGTCTTTGGGCCTCCGTGGCCTCATCTGCAGAGAGCATGGCAACGCCTTGTGTGCCTGAGAGCAGAGGTTGGGCTGCAGCTTCAACTGGGAAGGAGCAGGACGCCACCGAACAAGTATGAGATCACGTGGGCTCAGCCGTGAGTCCTGAACTGCCCAGCAAAGCAAGTGGACCTGGGAGCAGCTTCCCCTCTGGTCCCCTGTGAGCATTCGTCTGCCTGTGGTCTTGGTGCCTCTCGGGAGAACCTCGGGGAGTCTAGGGGTGAGGCCGTGGGCCTGCACCCCTTTCACTTCTCTCTGGGCCAATACCTGCCTGAAGGAGGGCACCCTCGGCTCACTGTGTCCTCTCGGGGTGCCGAGGGAGGACACAGCCCCGAGGAGACCCACGCGGGAGCTGCCAACAGGCCACCAACTCCGCCCCTCCGTTCTCCTCACCTTCTCCCCCGCCACCCCCCAACTTCTGTCAGGCCCTTCCCCCCTTCATCTTCCCACTTCTCACCCTCCTTTCCTCCTCCCCAGGTCTGACCATCCTGCTCTGAGCCCTGCCTCTCAATTTGGCTGAAGGGGACAATCGCTTTCTCTCACCCTCCTCCCTTTCTCCACTCTGATCAACTCCACTTTCCTATGAAATTGAGAAAAAAATAAATAAATAAAACTCTCATGCTCACAACACAACCAAAAAACAGGTTTAAACATTTTACAGGTTTCAACATTTTTCAGGCCGCCTTGTCACATCTTATCAGATCAGCCGGGAGCCGCAGGCCAGGCGCTCCGGGAGCTGCTTTGGAGAACAGAAGCTGTAACATTCCAGCTGAGGCTGGCCCGCCTTCCCCTCCCGCCCTCCCTCTTCTCCCCGGAGAAACATCCCACAGGGCTCTGGGACGGGATGGCGGATGGAGCTCGGGGCCAGCACCTCCGCCTCCTCCCTCTGACTGGGACTCAGTCTTTGATCCCTTGGCTTGGAGCATCCACCAGCCACCCCTTCTCTTCCTCCCACGCTTGCCCAGAGCTATGGCCCCTCTGAGCTCTCAGGTGGTCTCAGCGCACCTCCTCGGAGGGCCCCACTTGGCCCTGCAAGGGGACCTCTAGAAGGCGGCAGGCAGAGGGCAGTGGTCAAAGTCACTCACTGAATGTAGAAGTGACCACTTGGCCGGTAGGGCCAGCAAGTTGTGTTGGAGAGTTTAGGGAGCGAGAGGAAGGGAGGAAGAGCCTTCTTGGGCTCTCGTGGCGAGTCCTCAGTGCTGCCCAATGGGAGGGAATGGCTCTTTACTTTGGCTTCGTGTTTGGGGGATGTGTAGTTTCCCATCACGTTCACTCCCAGGCTCCCATCTTCCTGTTCCCGCCACACTCACAGTGACCTTGGGCACACACTACAGGGTGATAGGTCCAGAAAAGGGTGACCAATGTCCAAAGGCCCAGACTTCAGCTGAGCCAACCCAAGGGAAAGGCCCAGAATCTGTGTCCCAGGGTGAGAGGCAAGGGCTACCTTTGTGGCTCCCAGGTAGGAGGAGAAGGGTCAGGCTGGGAGGTGCCACCCATGTGCACAGGGAGGGGCCCCATAGGAGGATGAGGGGATGGGGATGGGATGGGTTGATGGTTTAGTGTGTGTTCAGATCTCTCACCGAGGGAGGAGGGTGGGGACAAGAGTGGAAGGGGGAAAGACCAGACCAAAGGAAGGCTGTGGTGACTCACTCTGTCCAAGTATGTTGGCCGCACCTCCGTGGGGACCTCATCAGAAATACCGGGAAACAGAAGGCAGACGTGGGCGCTTGGTGCCTATGTTGGCTAAATGAGGCCCAACCGAGCTGCCTCCTGCAGGTTTTGGGAGAGCCCTCCCCATTTCCTGGCCTGAAGTGTGAGGTCTGTCTGATATGATGTCCCCACCCCCGTGTTGGTGCTCTCCCTCCTCCGCAATCCTGGGGCTCCTCCCTTGGCACGTGGCATCCAGCGCCCACACCGTGAGGCTCCCAGGCTGTCTCACCCTTTACCGTGTGCCCACTGGGGAGGCCTCAAGTGTCATTCAACTGTTAGCTCCAGCACAGATCCCCCCAAATCTGAATCTCCAGGCTCTGTCTTTTTCCAGCACTGTCTGGACTTGGGTGCCTCATCGGCCCCCAAAACTGTCTTTGTTCCCAAACCTGCTTCACCTCTTAAGTTCTCTTTCTTTACTGACATCATATCCATCTTCCTGATCATCCTGGCTTAAAACCTCAGTCATGCTCTCCTCCTTCCTCCTGTGTCCCCTGTGGCCATCCTTAGTCACCGCTTCCTCACTGCTCCTAATGCCTCTCTCCTGAGACCTGGCCCCACTAGTCCAGACAGGTGGTGCCCAGCCCCAGCCGCACAAGGGGTTCACCCCAGACCCATGAAACATGCCCCCCAGGGGTTGTAACGTGCAGCAAAGCCTGACACTCTCCTTAGCATCAACTGTCACACCAGCCTCCCTTTCCCAGCCGTGGGTCCCTAGTGCCCACCCCCCGGGGCCCGTTGTGCAGTTAGATTTTGTCTAATAGACTAATATTTCCAAAGCCCAGTTCAGGAGCCTCCAATGGCTGCCCAGGTTGCCTGGATAAAGCTTGGCACTCAGGGCTCCTTTCTCCTCCTGGCTCCTTTATACAGCTTCTGGGCTCCAGCGGGGGCTAGAACGGCTGCGTTTCCGTCTCCCACCTCATGCCTGGGGCTTCCCTGCCACCCCAGCGCCCCGCGAGGGAGCCCCAGCCACGCCTTCGTGATCACCACTGGCTGAGACCCTCTCGCCTCAGCCTTCCTGGAGGTCTCGGCCCCGACGGTGCACTCTCTGGCGTGGTGGTAACTTGGGTTGTCGGTTACAAGGGCCTTGGGACGCTCTGTCCCTTGTTCACAGCACCCCCGGCACCCAGACCTAGTAGGTGCTGGAAAAATGCTGTGGCTCCATAACTGACAGATGTGTCCTGCTCTGGGCGCTCCGTGGGTGTGGCTAAGGCCTCTCCATGTCCCCAGCACCTGGCACTCTGCCCGATTCCAAGTCATCACTCAAATGCGTGTTGAGTGAATAGGCGGGGAATGAATCTGTTTACCAAAGGAAGACTTTAACCTGCTCTCCCCCCGGGTGGGCACCTCCATCCATTCCTCATGGCTTATTGCCCTCCCGGGGCCCTCGGCTGCCCGGCTGGCTGGGACTAAGTCAACTTGGGGAGCCCAGCAGGAGGCCTGGGCCTCCATGGGCTCAGAAGCTCTTCCTTCATTGATTCCTCTCTGGTCTCCGGGTCCCAGCTCAGTGCATGGACCCTTTCTACCCTCCCCATCCCCTTCCCTTCCTATACATAAATGAGGGCTTCCTAGGCTGCTGGAGGCACACGAGAACCAGATGGCTCCTCCTTGATGAAAGGCATCCCTTGCGGCGTCTCTAGGCCTGCTCTGTGGATGGAGGGAGCTCAGGAGCCCCTTTGCGCTCAGAAGTGACTCCCTAGCCTTGACCTGCACTGAGATGGGTGCCGGGTTTGAATTCGTGCTCAGCACCCATGGGGCCCACACATGCTCCAGGGAGGATCAGTGGCGGGGCCAGGAGAGATGTAACTTGTGAACCTTGAGTTAGATCTGTCTTGTCTGTCACAAGCTCCCGGCCAAGGCACCAGGGTGAGCGGAGCGTCCTGACTGGGGCCTCCCACATCAGGAGCAGGGATGGCCTTGCCATTCTGGGTTATAGCTCATGTCATTCCAGGAGTTAGATGCGTCTGCCCCTGGCCTGCCCCACCCCGTATGGGCCACTGAACTCGTCAGGCTCCCCTCATGCTGTCCACCAGCCCTGAAGGGCCTCTTGACCTCAATGGAAAGCTAGTAGCCTGCCTTATGTTCCCAAACCAGCACTTGGCTCTTGGACTTCCTGCCCATTTTCAAGGCTTTCCTTCTCCTTCTGGAAGTTTTCGTCTTGTCCCAGGCCAGGGTGGGGCCCCACTGGACCCCGGAGCAGGGAGGGCACCTGTCCGGTACTGCCCAGGAGCCAGCAGGTGGAGCACCAAGCCCTGGGTTATTGTAGGGCTTCTGGAAGCATGGTGGTCACTCTGGAGGAGAGAGAGACACAGATGACCCCAGGGGAAGTGGTTTCTGTCTCCTTCCCTCCCTCTCAACACCCATGGCAGGTGCCCTGTCTGGGGCTGGCAGAGACACTGAGGCTTGCCCTGGGGAAAGGTGAGGACCTTCCTGACTCCAAGAAAGGCACAACTGGGGGAGGCTTGGCCATGGAGCCCACCTGAGACCGGAAGGAAGAGAAGGGGAGACTTTCCTGGGGCTGTGTCCCCGCCCATCTTCCATATGTGACTGTGTAGCTTGGGACCCTCTCCAGGCCTCAGTCTTCCCAACTAGAGAAGGGAGGGATTTGACTAGACCTGTGGTTCTCAGGTTCCATCCTGCAGAGGGGCCGTGGGTGGGGGCAGAAACTATACTCACAAAGCACTACCTTCCCTCCCACTCCCCAGCCTCTGGTAACCTCTACTCTACTTCTGTCACGAGGAATTTGCCTATTCTGGGTACCTCACGTAAGTGGGATCCTACAATAGCTGTCCTTTTCTGACTGGCTCTTTTCACTCAGCATCATGTTGTCAAAGTTCATCCATGTTGCAGCAGGTGTCCGAACTTCATTCCTTTTTGTGGCTGGAGAATATTCCACTGAATGGATAGGCCACATTCTGTTGTGCATTCATCGGATGGACACTTGGGGTGTTGGCTGTGGTGAAGATGGCCGTCATGACACCAACAGCCCGGCGTCTCTTTGCACGCCTGCTTTCACTTCTCATGGGCACGTAGCTGGGACTGGAATTTCTGGATCATGTGGTAATTCTCTGTGTAGCTTTAAGAGAGGAACAGGCCCCTCTTTTTCTCGGTTTTAGGTATGGCATGGGGGGAGGTTGGGTATGATTCCACCTGGAAAAAAATAGCTAACACATACAAAACACCCGGAACTGGATGCCTCCCGAGGCCCCTCCGTCTCTAAAATCCTATTATGCCGGGGGGATGGCAGAACCTGGGGGTCGACAGTGCCAGCGTCACCGGCCAGGACACCTTGCACAGGACACTTGTTAGTGTCCCGCCGTGCGATAGATGGTTTTTTTTTTTTTTTAAAGATTTTATTTATTTGAGAGAGAGAGAGGATGAGAGACAGAGAGCATGAGAGGGAGGAGGGTCAGAGGGAGAAGCAGACTCCCTGCCGAGCAGGGAGCCCGATGCGGGACTCGATCCCGGGACTCCAGGATCATGACCTGAGCCGAAGGCAGTCGCTTAACCGACTGAGCCACCCAGGCGCCCGCGATAGATGTTTAAGTCAAGCTAGCATCTAGGCTGGCCTGCATTCTGTGGTTAGAAGTTTTACCTCTGCCCTAGCTCGCAGCGCGAGCCCACCTTCGGCCCTCTGGAGACAGAGGTGTTGTCGGGGCAGGGGAGGGGGGAGGCCAAGAACCGGGGAGCAGCGGGAGTCCCCCAAGGCCGTGCACATACTGAAGCCCGGCCTCCTCGGGGAGGGAATTTCACTCTGAGAGGTCAACATCGAGGGCCCCACAAGCAGCCTGTTGCCTGCTGGCACCTACTGCCCATCTGCCCAGCTGTCTGTGTCTGTCCTCAGCCCAGCTGGGCGGTGGTGGTTGGGGTGGAGGACGAGCTGTCCTCAGGGGAGGGTGGAAGGGCCCTCGGGCAGGGCCAGGCCAGGAGCTGGGTATAAATAGCCCCTGCCCAGCTGGGAAGGCCTGGCAGTGCCCTCCGCCCTCCCCCTCACCAGCTGCCAGTGCCAGCCGGGGTCCCTTGGGAACCTGGCTGTTGTCTGAGGTCCTAACCGTAGGGACTTCCTCAGCGGAACGGAGGAGTCTTGTCCTGTGTGGAGGCGAAGCCTCCGGATGCCTGGATTCCTGGGGAGTGAGGCTAAGGAGCTGCAAGACAGGGGGCATCAGATTGGCCTTTTGGGGAAGGAGGTTCCTTCATTCCTACCTATCACGTGCCTGGCCTTTCGGTAGACCGTGCCCGTGTGTGTGTGTGTGTGTGTGTGTGTGTGTGTGTGTGTCTGGTGTGAAGCAAAGTGTTGGGGAAACGGGAGGAGGGGCACCCTCTATCCTCAGGGAACTCCCACTCCCACAGCCAGATCAAACTGGAAACATATATGAGTCCAACACTTGGAGATAAGAAGGTTTGAATAGGATGCAGGAAAGACACAGAGGCAGGAGAGGTTACTTCTGTCTGGGAGCCCAGGGAAGTCTTTAGAAACTTTAGAAAGGAGGCGACCCAGGAGCCCCCCTTTTTTTTTTTGAGAGCAAGAACGAGCAGAGGGAGAGGTGAAGGGAAGGGCAGAGGGAGAAAGAGAGGGAGAAGCAGGCTCCCAGTTGAGCAGGGAGCCTGAGGTGGGGCTCGATCCCAGGACCCTGGGATGATGACCTGAGTCAAAGGCAAAGGCTTAACCATCTGAACCACCCGGGCGCCCTCCAGGAGTCCTGTCTTGAGGGCAGGGTAAGATGTTTGCCGGGGGCTGGCAGCGGACAGGCTCTCCGGGAGGAGGGGGCTCAGTCTGCGCAGAGGTGTGGAGGGGTGAGAGGAGGCGGGCGGGCCCAGCACCCGGAGCTGCTTGCACTCTGGGAGGAAGACTGAAGGAGAATGAGACTCACTGTGTGACCCCCCGGGGGAGCATGCACTTCATAGTGGGGACAAGGAGCTGTGGGTGAAATTGATGCATCTGTGGTGGTAGAATTTCAGTCCTGGGCTCTGTGTGGGGAGGAGGCTCAGGGTCAGGGGTGCCAGGCCACGTGTGGGGGAGGGCAGCTGTCCCACAGCCGAGGCCTCATTAGCCCCATCCCCAGCCCGTCGCCCCCATCCCCAGGGGGCCTTGAATGGAGCATTCTGGGAATGTCCCCCTGCCCTTGCCTTTTGGGTTACCTTTAACACTGAGCCAGGTTACAAATGTCCGCGTCCAGCCACCCCAGTTAGGACTGAGCTGCCAGGGAAGGGCCGACTTTGCTCTGATCCAAGGCATCCTTCCCAGTGATGGATGGGAAGGGGCTCTGGAAATTCTGACATGTTCTATCAAGTCAGGAGTGGGAGGGCAGGAGGCAGGAGTTTGCTGACAGGACAGGGGACAAAGTGCTGGGGACAGCCCCTAAACACAGGGCTTCCTGTGTGCTTGGCGCTTTTTATCATTCCTTCCTCTTATTATGTCTATTTTACAGGTGAGGAAACTGAGGCAGGGAAAGGCTGAGTGAATTGTTTGAGATCAGTAGTTAGGAAACAGCAGAGCTGGGTCTGCACCGGGCAGCCTGGCTCTGGGTTGCACACTGGGTTGGCCCCTGGGCAGCAGGGAGGAGCCCGGGTTTGGCCAGAAGGGAAAGAACTCATCATCTCTGGGGGCGCTTGGGGGGGTTCAGTCGGTGAAGCGTCTGCCTTCGGCTCAGGTCATGATCTCGGGGTCCTGGGATCGAGCCCCGTGTCGGGCTCCCTGCTCAGCGGAGAGTCAGCTTCTCCCTCTGCTCCTGTTCCTGCTCTCTCTCTCTCTCAAATAAATAAATAAATAATCTTTAAAAGAAAAAAAAAAGAACTCATCATCTCTGCGGCCCAGAGTTGTTTTCAGAGGGCGTCATACTCGGAGTCTGACAAACCCAGCGTGGAATTCTGGCTCAGCCACTTCCCTGTGTAAGCTGCCCAGCTTCTCTGTGCCTCGGTTTCCCCCTCTGTAAAATGGGGGCGGCAACGCCCACGCCCCGGAGCTGTTGTGAAGATCTAATGACGTGATGTATGTGACGTGCCAGGCACAGACGTGCGGAAGAAACAGACGCCGTCGTGATGGCTGGCATTGCATGTGACCACGGAGGGCAAGACAGAATGTGCTTGGGCTGGAGGAGAGACCACAGTCGTCCAGTAGGAAGGACTTGGTGTCCTTCAGAGGCCTCTCCGTGCTGGGGGAAGTTTGGGGAGCAACTCTGGCCTCTGCGGCCAGCCGGTGCCAAGGGCTCGGGGGTTCTGCCGGGCTGGGGAGGCCGCCCTTGGACCCCGGGGAAGGGAGCTGGTGAAACCAGGGAGCGGGAGCCCCTTTGGAGGGCGGGGACGAGAAGTGGTGTCGCCAAGTGGAAATGAAGAGCCAGCAGGGGCGTCCCCACTCCTCGGTGTCCCTTCTCCGCTGTGGGGGCGGCCCGACCTGGCCCCGTGGTTCTGGCTGTGCAGCCGTGGGCAAGCTGCTTCTCTCTTTGGGCCGCTCGCTTGTTCATCTGTATAAATGGGCTCCTCTCATAGGTTCTAATTCTAGTCCAGGACTCAAGCTTAGCTTGAGGGGGCCTGGGCCTGCCGAGGGGCTAGGAGAGAGCTAGGAAGGAGGAAAGTGATGGAGGATGCCCATCTCTGGGCAAAAGGAGGCTGGAGACTTGGGGCACTCGGGGCCTTGGCTGGTGAGCAGGCCAATAATGGGGGGGTGACATGGGAACATGGGACAGGGCCCCTGGTGCCAGAAGTGACTGTGGGGCAGACCGGCCCAGATCAGAGTGTGTCGTGGGGGCAGGAGGCCAAGCTGATGGCAAGCGTGGCCACCACAGGGCCAGTCCACACCTCCGGACCCGGGCATGGACCGAGGTGCCTATGATGAGGACACTGGGGAGACTGGCTCTGGCCAAAGGAGAGGGACTCTGAGGCTGGGAAGTGGGTGCCAGGTCTTCCCATGCTGCTCTGGGACAGGCAGGGGCCAGACCAGGGCACGGGGAGGTGGCCAGGAATCACGACCCCATTCAGACCAAATCAAGGTGCGGTTCCGGGGGTGGCAGAGGCCCCCCTATCAGGTCTCACCTCCCCTCTCCGATTGTCCTCTTCATCTGGGGCTTCAGGTCCTAAATGTCAGAGGAGGAAGTGGGGAAGGCCTGGGCTTCTCCCCAGGGGAGCCTTGCTCCCGCGCCGCCCGCTCTGCGCTGCGCTGACTCTCCACCCCGAGCCCTGGGCCCGGCTCCCGCTGCAGGGATTGTAGAGCTGCTGGGGTGGCGGGCAGGGCGGGGCAGGGCAGGGCTGCAGGTGCGGGTTGAGAGCACGTGGGGAGGGGCGCCTGGGGGGCTCAGTCGGTTGAGTGTCTGCCTTCAGCTCAGGTCATGATCCCAGGGTCTTGGGATTGAGCCCCACGTCGGGCTCCCTGCTCAGCTGGAAGTCTGCTTCTCCCTCTCCTCCCCACCTGTGCTCTCTCTCTCTCTAATAATTAAAAATCTTAAAAAAAAAAAAAAAAAAAAAGAAAGAGCACATGGGGAGGCAGCCTGAACGGGGAGGGAGGCTCAACTCTGACACTGTGGAGTCCTGCAGACTGGGGCGGGTTACTTAGCTTCCTGGCCTCAGTTTCCTCGTCTAGGAAATGGGATAATAATGATGATAATGAAGTTCCTACCTCATAGACTTGCTGCAACGAGGATTACATAAGGCGAGAGACATGAGCGCTTAGAACTGGCCCAGCATATAATCAGTGATAGATAGTTGAATATCATTATTCTCATGATAAGCTGTTTATAACCGTAACCAGGGTGGGGGCAGGAGAGAACAGCTGCAGGGCCCCATCAGGGGCTGCGTGCCATGTGCCCATCAGGGGGCTCTGGGTTGACCTGCTCTATCCCACTCAGGCATGGGATCCGCGGTGAGGCTCAGGGCACAGATGGGCCAGGCCTACAGGTAGCCCCTCACGCCACCCCCCTGCCTCAGGCCCCAAGCGGGCATTGCCCAGAAGGCAGGCGGCACAGTGGTTTGACCCCCAGGCTCTGGAGTCAGATGGCCTGGGATCCAATGAGCAGCTTCTTAGCAGCTCTGTGGGCTGGGCTGGATGCTCAGTATACAAGGCCACGCCACCAAAAACGGGGCCATTGTGAAGGCCCTTCTGTGTCATACAGTTGTTATAAGGATTCCACGAAGCAAACCCAAGGAAAAGGCTCAGCCCGGTGAGCATGCTCTGCTCTGCTATGGGCCGGGCACCAAAAAGCCTTGAACAAGCTAACTTACTTCCTAAACCTCGGCTTCCTCGGCCGGGGGCTGGTGATGTTCTCCAACCTTGGAGAAGTGATCAGAAATGCTACAGGTAAAGCAGCTGGCACAGAGTGAGAGCTGATAAATGGCAGGCGTTTAGTTCAGCCCTGTGTCTAGTCCAGGAAGCCTGTGTGTGTGTGTGTGTGTGTGTTTTCCCAATCTGCATTTGGGGTCTTCTTGTCCCTCTTCCCAAGGCTTCTGTCATGATTTTGGGTGGGGGACTCGACTGAGGTCACTGCCAGACTGGAGCCTTGGGTCAGTGCTGGATGTGAAGGGGGAGGAGATGGGCCCCCATGCAACCCTTCTTCCGGCTCACACGGTCCCTGATCACAGGGCTGATTGCTACTGGCCTTCGAGTCCACTGAGACCCACAGATCATTTTCTCAGTTTCTCCCGCAAAATGTCATCCCTGCTGTTCCAGTGCTGGGGGAGAGAGGGGAAGAACAGCACCTCGGCTTTCTAGTATTTTAAACTCTATTCCTCGCTCCCCACAAGACCTTCCCTTCTGTTGACTCTTTATAAAAGCTGAGAGGTTGACAGGATATTGATTGAGAAATGAGGGTTAGAAGAGTAAGGTGACTTGACTAAGGTCATGAGTGTTGGCTGGGAGAGTATGATCTGGGATCTTCTCCCTCCTGACACTGAGCTACTCTTGTCTTGACACAAAGCCAAGCTCCAGTCTCAGCTGAGAGGGAAGACGGCACTCTAGAAACTTCTAGGAAGCTGCCAAGATGGTCATGGAGGCCTGGGGGACAAAGGACAGAGGACCTAGTAGAAGCCACCAGTTCCCTGGGGAGGCGCTGGGGGGCTATTGGCTGGGCAGGTAGCGTCCTGGGGAGGAGGCTCAGGCACACTGCCATGGACAGCGTGTGTGTGTGTGTGGGGGGTGGGTGTGGGTGTGTGCGTGCGCAAACCTCAGGCACACGTGTACATATGAGTTTCCTGCTGGGACTGGGGCTTCTCTGCTTCTCTACTTCATCTGAGATGGGACTGGGGTCAAGCCAACTCCTGTCACCTCCCTCGCTTTAGGTTTGGGTTATTTCCCATGGGTCACTGGAGTCTCTGTGTGACCCCAGACACTTAGACTCCCTAGAAGATTGTCCAGCCCAACCGCTTCAGGGCCCATCAGGGCAACTGGCCCAGAGCCTAGGAGGGACTTAACCTGGGCCCCCAAATCCACCTTTCCAGTCCAGGGTTTTTTTCATGGTATTGCATGGCCCCCAATGCCCCCGCGAGAGGTTTCTGTGGGTCCCCACACTAACGTCCGACATGCCCGCATGTCGGTCTGCCCTTCAAGGGGCAGTGTATTGCTGAGGCCAGGGAGCGCACTCAGGTGCTGGGCTGCTCGAGGCTCTGGGCTCCGGCTGACCCACGGGCCTGGCATGGCTCCGCCTACCCCAGAGGGCTCACGAGGAAGAAAAAAGGCCCCTGATGGGCCATGTGCCACCACCCTCTGTCTACCCGCAGGTCCCTGGCCCTGGGCCAGCAGTACACATCCCTGGGCTCACAGCCCCTGCTCTGCGGCTCCATCCCAGGCCTGGTCCCCAAGCAACTGCGCTTCTGCCGGAATTACATCGAAATCATGCCCAGCGTGGCCGAGGGCGTGAAGCTGGGCATCCAGGAGTGCCAGCACCAGTTCCGGGGCCGCCGCTGGAACTGCACCACCATAGACGACAGCCTGGCCATCTTCGGGCCCGTCCTGGACAAAGGTACTGTCTCTGGGCCTGGTAGCGGGTGGGGGGAGGGCCTGAGGACACAGTGACTCTTCCCCCCTCGGGGTGCCTCAGCTCCCAGCCCGGGGTCCGCAGGAGAGGGCCGTAAAGCTGGTCAGGACCCGCAGCCTCCACAAAAGTGGGTCAGCTCCCTCTCTGGACCAACCCACACTGTCACCATGGCCGCCACACCTTCCCAGGTGCTGCTGGGGGCTGAGCAGCCTTGAGATGCTCTGTATCCTGAGATCCTAGGGCAGGACAGGAGGCCATGGCCTTCCTCCCCACCCCCCTCCCAGCTTGCACAGTGGTGGGGGGCAGGCTTTGTTGTGGACTTTTGTGACATTTTCCCATCACTGTGTTAAGTGCTATGCAAATCTAGCTTTTGGCGGGGGGGTGGGGGGTGGTGGGGTGGTGGAGAGCATTACCACCTCTAGGTCCCTCCCGTATAGAAAATTCTGGAGCTGAGGAAACTGTGAGATGCTGGTGGCATTGCATTGAGAAGATTCTGCTGACCCCCATACCCCTGCACGCTGGATCTGCCCAGACTGTGGAGGGGCTAGAGGGCAAGCCGGCCTCCGGGTAACTTTCCCGCCCTCCTGCAACCTGCCAGTCTAACCGGCTGGTGCCTGAAATGAATGGCATTCACACAACTTGACCTCAAGCATGACCAGGGGAGAGGGATGAGGGGGCCACTGCTCCCAAGAAGGGGACTTTGGGGCTGGAGAGTTCTGGGCTGAAGATGGACACCTCTGAGGAATAGCCGTGTCCTGGAATTTAATGACCCCAGCTGGTCTCCTGGGAGCCACCACTCCCTTTCCGCAGCAACTTGAACCCTCCCGACCACCCCCTGGGGTTTTGCCACCCAAACTGGTGAGCCTGGCCCTCCCTTCTTTTACAAGAACTGTATTTATAGCCAGAAGGAAAAGGGATCTGAGAGCCAGGTGGATCTGATGGGGGGGGGGGTGTGGGCGATGGGGGGCACTGACCCCCTACATATTAGTGTGCGGTCCCCCTTTACCTGGGCTTCAGGTATGCTGGGTCTGTCTGACCTACAGGCCATTGTCAAGGGACAGAAGAGCAATTAGCGAATCAATGGATGATGATTCTGTTTACGCTTCTATTACCAAAGCTAATTATTCCTTGTTTACATAAAAGGTTTGGCCTCTAATTGGGGCCAAGTGGCGGCGGTTTGCATTTCAAACCTGATCTTGCCCGGTGTGTCAGTCTCACCGCCTTCCGGTGCCCCACCTCGGGCCAGGTAGTGCTTAATCAAACAGCCTGGCGTCTAGACGCGCTCCCCAAAAGCAAGACTCGCCTTCTGGTTGCTCTTCCCCGCTTGGGACATTTGGCAATGAAAATCGGGCCTTTGAGCCTATTACCCATGCACGTCTGTGTTCAACGTTTTCAATCACCGTTGTAGGTTCTGGTACCTGCCTTCATCTCTAAATTGCAAGAGGGCGGTTCTGTGTTGGCCGGGGGTGGGGAGCTGGCTAATATGTCAGAAACTCTAGGAATGTGATGAAGCCGAGGAAGGTCCGGGAAGAAGGCTCCACGCCGGCACGCGGGCTTCGGCGGGTCCCCACCAACGCCGCGCGGGCCGCCACGCGTTAAGCTCTGCACACGCCCTCCCCCCAACACACACGCTTTGAGAGCCAGGGGGGCGGCTGCGGCGCGGTGGGGGGGCGCCCTGCCAGGGGCGCGCACCGTCCGCGGAGGCCGGGCCCCGCTCCCCACGGTTGGCCGGCCCGGAGGCCGGGCGGCGGCCGGCGGGGGACTCTCGCGGCACCCGTGGGGCGGGGGGGGGGGGGGGGGGGGGGGCGGCGGGGGCCGGGGGCGGGAGGCGACGGGCCGCGACGGCGGGGCGCAGGCGAGCCCGGATCGCGTTGCGCGGGCGGCCCGGAGGGGCTTAGGCGGCTTGAAAGGGGCCCGAGCGCCGCCCCCCCACCGCGCGGCCCGGCCCCGCGCCCGCTGCGGCCGCCGCGCCATTCACACGCCCTCTGGCCATTCGGCGCGGCGCGGCGCGGCGCGGGGGCGGGGGGCGCCGCTTCAATGGGGATTTCGCGGGCCGGCGCCGGGGCCGGGGGCGCGGCCCGGCCGCGGGAGCCGCCCGTTGCTACGCGGTGGCGGCCGGCCCGGCGGCCCGGGCCCGGCGGCCGCATTATGCGGGTAATGCGGTGTGACACCGCGCGAACAAAGGCGGATTGAGCGGCCCAGCGGGCCCCGCCGGACGGGGACCGGCACAGCGGGGCTGTCAGCGCCGCTCCCAGGCTAATCCCCGCCCCGCCCCGCCGCCCCCGCGTCCCCGGGGCTGGGAACCGAGCGCGGCCCGGGGTCCGGGCGCCGCCGCCGCCGCCGCCGCGAGAGGCCGCGGGCCCGGCCGGAAGCGAGCGCTGGCCCTCGGCGCCGCCACCCCCGGGCGCCCAGGGGAGGGCGGGAGCCGGAACGGGGGCGAGGAGAGGGGGCCCGAGGGGGGGCGGGGCCTTGGCCGCCCGCGGGCTCGGTGCGCCGGCGGGGCTGTCCGTGGAAGCGGGACGGGCGGCTCCTCCGCAGGTGGCCCCCGACGCTCCCAGGCTTCCCGCTTGGGTGCCGGGCCGCGATCTCCCTCAGCCCTCGGGATGGGAGCCCCGGCTTCTAGGCCGGCCTGCGTGGCCTTGGGCAGGTCACCTGCCGCTCTGGGTTCCTCTCCTGTCCGGAGAGAGGTGGTTGGACTGCAGTCTCCCAGGCCTTGGCCTTCTAATCCTCAATGTCTGCGTCTGTAAAATGGGCCTAAATTAAGACTTTCTGCCTCCTAGTTAAGAGGATTAAATGAGATCAAGAACATGAAGGGCAGAATCTGGTGCATAATGAGCTCTCAAACGTGGTTATCAGGATCATGAGGTTGGGGGACACCCCTGAGAAGTTCTCCTTTTCCTTCAAGGGATCCTGCCCCGTGTTCTGATCCTTCCCGTGGTGGCAGGGAGAGGGTTTGGGATTCGGGCCATTGCCCTCCTGGTCAGGAACTCTGGTGGCAGAGGGAAGTTATGCCCGTTTTACAAAGAGGGTAACTGAGACTCAGAAAAGGAAGGGGTCTGCCCAAGTGCATCGAGGTGGGGGATGGGGTGGACTTGGGTGGTTTAGGCAGTAGGTTCCCAGGCTTCCCTCCCGCAGGCCTCAGGCTCTCTCAGCAGTGGGAGGGCTCACGCCTGTGCTGCGGTCTCTGGGCAGATGGAGGGTAGGGGGCCCGGGGCCAGAACAGGGCAGGACGACCACATCTCTTCAGCAACCTGCCAGAGCTATAGTTTCTGCCCCTGCTTCTAACAGGCTCGGCTCTGCCCTGTACCAAGTGCTGAGGCCCTGGGTTAATCAGTTAGCTGCCCCGGGCCTCAGTTTGCTCATCTGTAAAGTGGGGATACCTCAGAGGCTGGGCCAGTCAAAAGGGGTCGGAAGGGCACCTTGGTTCCTCCCGCTTTCTCGGGGCTGGTGAGCCCTTCTTCCCGGCTGGGGAGGTCGAGGCAGGGCGGCTGTGCCCCAGGACCCGGCCTGAGCCATGCCCTCCCCACAGCCACCCGCGAGTCGGCCTTCGTGCACGCCATCGCCTCTGCCGGCGTGGCCTTCGCCGTCACGCGCTCCTGTGCCGAGGGCACCTCCACCATCTGCGGCTGCGACTCGCACCACAAGGGGCCACCTGGCGAGGGCTGGAAGTGGGGCGGCTGCAGCGAGGACGCCGACTTCGGGGTGCTCGTGTCCCGGGAGTTCGCGGACGCGCGCGAGAACAGGCCGGACGCGCGCTCGGCCATGAACAAGCACAACAACGAGGCGGGCCGCACGGTGAGCTGCGGCCGCCCTCGCACGACCCCGCCCGGTACCCCTTTGGGGACCCTGTCCCTGCCCCTCCTGGCTGGCCTCGCCCCCGCCCCACCCTGCCCTTCTGGTGACCCTTGTGCATCCCGGGCTCCCTGCTCTCCTCTTTCCCCTTGGTGGAGCTTGGCCCCCACCCACACCCCACAATCACCCCTTCTGTTCACCCATTCTCCCCGGGCTGTTTTGCATCTGCGCCCGCCCAGGGATGCGTCAGCTAGGGAGCGAGGGGCCCCATGGAGCAGGTACCCGCCAGCCCATCCAGTGCACTTGGGCTGCCCTGGGCAGGGCCGTGAAGACCGGTGGGCCTGACTGAATTCAGCCTCCACGGCTTCCTCTGGTTGTTTGATCTAGGGCGAGTCACTTAAGCTCCTGGTCTCAGTTTCCCCATCTGTTAAACGGGGATCACCATCCCCATCTCCTACAGCTTTGAGAAATGGCTGGGATTTCTGCCAATGCTTGGGCTGTGAAGGGGAGGGAAACAATGGTCATCAGTCTTTAGGTCCGCACCTCGGCCCCCAATCCATTCTCTTCCTGACCCCCAGTAGGAGTAGAGAAGGCTCCAGGGATGGGGAGGGCAGGGGGCAGAGTGGGAGGGCCTAGGTGGAGTTGTGCTGGGGGCCAGCTGCTTCTCCTCTTCCCCAGACCATCCTGGACCACATGCACCTCAAATGCAAGTGCCACGGGCTGTCGGGCAGCTGTGAGGTCAAGACCTGCTGGTGGGCCCAACCCGACTTCCGCGCTATTGGCGACTTCCTCAAGGACAAGTACGACAGTGCCTCGGAGATGGTGGTGGAGAAGCACCGCGAATCCCGCGGCTGGGTGGAGACCCTCCGCGCCAAGTACGCGCTGTTCAAGCCGCCCACCGAGAGGGACCTGGTCTACTACGAGAACTCCCCCAACTTCTGCGAGCCCAACCCCGAGACGGGCTCCTTTGGCACCAGGGACCGGACTTGCAATGTCACTTCCCACGGCATCGATGGCTGCGACCTGCTGTGCTGTGGCCGCGGCCACAACACGAGGACGGAGAAGCGGAAGGAGAAATGCCACTGCATCTTCCACTGGTGCTGCTACGTGAGCTGCCAGGAGTGCGTCCGCATCTACGATGTGCACACCTGCAAGTAGGGAGCCAGGTAGGGCGGCGGGCCGGGGGTGGCTGTGGGGCCTTGGGACAGGGACCTGGGTTTGCCCGGCTCCTCTTCTTGACCAACCCACTTCTCTTTCTGAGCTGTCCAAGACACGCGGCCCAAAATAGGAAGCCAGGATTTCCCCAGCTACAGTGGGGATGGTCCCCGGGCAGCTTTGGGTGGACTATACGAAGCACAGATACCAGCCAAGGGTGTGCGCGCGAGACTGCCAGCAACTGATTAATATTTGTATCCAAGTTAGTAAATTATGAGCCAGGTCAGATGTTTGCATGGCCACTGGCTATCATTGCTGAGCATCTGGGAGCCAGAGGAGGGACACTGGGGGGCTGGAAGCCAGGACACCTGACTTCTGGTCCCAACCTTGCCCTGTTCCATGAAGTCCCCAATTTCCTGTTCTTTCACTTCCATGGGCCTCAGTTTTCTTACCGTAAAACAAGGGGGGTAAAATAGTTGAAATAGTAGGCCAAAGATCCTCTTTTACCCCTGGGGCAGAGTCATTTTGCATCCACCTTGAACTTTGAGGGCAGGTTTTTGCACAAGCATAAATCCTACTGACCTCGAGGAGGTGGGTGGGGGAAGCGGTATATAAGCCCATATCCTGACAGATCTGAAGCTTGGGCGGAGTGGGGCCACTCTCACCGAGTTTATGGAAGGGGATGGGGAGGAGGAGGGATTCAAGTTCAGAGTGATGGTGGTGAGTAATCAAGGGATCAAAGGCTGGTGGATTAAGTTCCCAAGCTTCCCAGAGGTGGCCTGCGTGGGAGACACGGTGCCTGGCCCTTGGAGCCATTGGTCCCCAGCATAGGTCCGGACTGATGTAAGGTGGTCCTCGAGTCTTGGGGCTGGAAGGTCTGAGGCCACTATGCCCTCTCTCCCTTTTCTCAGCCCTGAGAAGGAGCCTAGTATATAGAGGCGGGAGCCCTGGTCCAGCTGCCGTCACCTGCCAGCCGGGGGGACCCACCCAAGAGAGTTTTTATAGATCTGCCTCCTTATCTATCATCCTCCACAGAGGTGCTGTGGGGACAGTGCTTGGTTCATTGCGAAGAACTTACCTGCCTGAATCATCGCCCCGGGACAGTGCAGGGGAGAGCACCCCACTGGGTGACGCAGCTCCACAGAGGGCACCTCCGAGCTGGTGGCACGTGTCTACACTGTGTGGGCCTGGGGGAGGGGCCTGGGGCCTCTCTGAGGTGTGGAGGAACCCACGTCATGGGGAGAGTTCTGCGTGAGTCCATCTGGGAGGCCCCTTGGTGTAGCTCAAGCTATGACCTGCCAGGGACGGGGTCCAGAAAGGCAGCAGGCAGCACGGCTTTCTTGGTGTCTGAACGGGCGCACTGTGGCCGGCGGCACCAGGTCAGCCCGGAAGCCCTGAGTCCAGTTTCCTCATCCGTACGGTGATGGTGGGAGCCTAACAGGAGTTTTATAAGCCCCAGTGAGCTACCAGCGGCGAATGCTTGTCTGTATCTGATACTGATAGGGAGTGATAACTGCCATCAGAGAGCCGTGACATGAGGGTGTCATCCCGTAGTGAGATGGTGTCATCCGCGTGGGCAAGTTTTGTTTCCCGCTTCTCACAGTGGTAGGAAAGTCCGCAAACACGAAAGAGCTCACGGGCTCATTGTAGCATGCCCACTGTGGCCAAGGCAACGTGGTGCCCCCAGCAGGACATAGCTCTGGCCATTCTGAGGGGGAGCCGAGGGGAAATCAGAACTTCAGAACACTAACAGCAGACCCATTGCTAGGGGAGGGACACTGAGCCCAGGACACTTTCTGTCTCCAGAAAGCTTCCAGACGGGTCCTGCAGAGGCTCCAGCACAGTGGCTCCACGGGGCTCTGGGGTGTCACCGAGTCGGACCCCAGCAGCTGTGTTCCAGCACCTCCCCTCCCCAGGTGGGCCGCCAAGATAAGCCATCAGCCAAGCAGGGAAAGAGGTGCTGGTTTGACCCTCAGTGTCCACAAAAATCCTCTGCCTGCCCACCTGTAATTAGTACTGATCCTGAGAGGCATTAATACATCTTCAGCACTCTTTTCTCCCATTTCTGAAGTAGAATGGTGTTTTCTCCAATCTGACAGAAAGAGCTACACAGGCATGGATTCGAAATGCCCTGTCCAGGTAGACCAGTGCCCCCGAGGCCCTTCCCTCTGGTCGCTCTGGAGCCCTTGCTCTGGGACAAGGGGAGGACTCGCTCCCAATGTGGTACCTTTGGACAGATTCTCAACTTGCTGAGTGATTTGGGGCAGGCTGTGGAGCCTCTCTGTGCCCCGGTTCCCTCATTTGTGAACTGGGTGGGGGGGTTGTTGTGTGGACCAGAGGCGGTATACACCAAGGGCCCCAGTGCTGGGCCTGGCTCGTGGTCCAAGGAAGCAGCAGAGATTCCCAGGCTGAGCAGAGCTGACCTCCCAGAGCAACGTTCCCCAGGCGCACTGCATGGTCTCGAGCCACAGGCCCAAGACGGGCTGAGACCTGGCTGGTTAGCTCCCCCTCCTTTCATCCACACTGACACTGTAAGCAAGATAGGAACCTTCGAGACAGGATGGCAGGGACATATGCCCTCCCCACACTGGGTGGGGAGCCCCAGTCTAAATGGCTTGATTCCTGGTCCTTTCCTGGTGGGGAAAACATCCTTTCCATTGCCCGTAGCTTCCGTCCAGTGTCTCATGCTGACGACCGGTTGCCTACCCTGCAAGTACCACGTGCATTGCTTGTTATTCAGATGTTGTGAGCACAGTAAGCTGGAAAGGGCTCCCTCTGGACAAGAGTCAGGGGGCCTGGCTGGCCCCAAGTGCTGGATCTGTCACTAAGTTGCCACAAAACCTTGTACATGTCCCTTTAATCTCGCTGAGGCTCGGTTTCTGCCCCTGTAAAATAGTCTTCCACGGGCCCTGTCCGCCCCCTGGGGACTGGAAGGTTGATTGGGAATGCCCTTGAAAGCACTTCGGGCCTCAAATCCTCGGTGAGATGTCAATACACAAATGAGTAAGCGGTACATATTGGTTCTCCCCTGAGAAGGAATTATTCATAGTTCATTAAACAGCCGTCTCCTGTGTGGACAGCTCATTACCAAACAGCTGGTATGACAGAAAAGCACAGTGTCCGCGTCTAGTCTCGTGGGGAACGGGACCCTGGACCGGAGGGTCCTTCAGTCTCTCTACGAGGGGGACTCCTGCCTGGCGGCAGCTGCCCACCACTAGCCTTCCTGCTGCCCAAGCTCCCAGCTAGAAGGTGGGGCAGGTAGGGTGTGGATCCCAGTCTGTGGTTGCTAAAGCCCTCCTGTTCCTATTTAAATCATGCACCCTTCCTCAGCGGCAGATCCCAAAGCAGAGGAGGGGGTACGGGAAAGCCACTTGGGTTCCCCGTTGCCCCCAAGGACACGAGAAATGTCGAGCTCTCCTGTCCACAGCCTCTGATCGCGGCACCCCAACGGGCGGCTCCTCCAAGAAGGGAATTACGTGTCCGATTCTTCCTCTTTGTTTTCCAAAGGGCACTGGGAACGGGTGAAGTGTGTGGCTGGGCAGATTCACCGAAGTCCCATGGGAAGCAGGACCTGGAGCCGGGCTCAGCGCTCAGCACCAGGCAGCAAGGAACCCGGACTGTTGCCAGACGCCCGTGCGGTAAATGACCTGGACCTGTGCCGCCCGCTGCCGGGGAGGCCTCCCTCGCCCTCTCTCTTGAGTTTCTCACCCTGCTCTGGATGGTGTGTGGTTTTTAAAGAAGGGGCTTTCTTTTTAGTTCTCTAGGGTCTGATAGGAACAGACCCCAGGCTTATCTTTGCACATGTTAAAGAAAATAAAAATGGAAAAAAAAATTCTACTCCGACAGAACAGGCTGGGCTGCCATGAGCTCTCTGCCTGGTGGTGAAGAACTCAGCACGGGCAGGACTGTTTCCAGACGCTTCTTCTGGTGACATGCCAAGATGCCTGTGAGGTGGGAGTTAGGAAGTAGGACAGACCCCTGCCGTCTCCTTTTCTTGGTCTCCTCCTGCTCAGATCTGATAGACTTCCACATTCGGACAAAAGCCATAGGTGTAGCTAGGATCAAGTGGGAGGGAGGCCCAAGGCAATTGTGGGAGTAGGATTGGGAGTTTTGAAGAACCAGGAGCGCTGGGCGGCCTGGGAAGCTGTTTGAAGAGCGGCTGTGTGTTCTGCTTAGTGTCGTTTCCTCTGTCAGCCTGTTCTGCGCCAGAGGCTCTTAGGAACTGCAGTCAGAGCTCCCAGTCTCTGTTGTCCTTCTGTGGTGTCTACCAGGAACGCAGTGCGGGGTGTTTTGGCTTTTTTTTTTGTTTTTTCTTTTTTTTTTAAGAGGACGAAACGATGTAAATAGGTTATGTTTAGGGGTGGTGAGCCTTCTGCAGCTCCAATGGTTTCCTAAAGAGAGAAGTGGTATCTTTAGAAGGGGCCATTCAGTCCCTCCCAGCCCTGCTCACCTGCGGATTCCCCACAAAAACAACTCCAGGTAGAGCAGTTTGGAGTTCAGGTTACCTCAGTAGAAATCAGACAAAGGGTCAGAGAGAGAGTAGCGGTTGATTCCTGAAGTCCCAACTTGGTGACTTGTAGCTAGGGAGGATAAAAACAGTTCCTTCGTTTCTGCTCCGATAAAGACACATCTTCTGGCTTCCTTTCCCTGCTTTGGCCTGTGCGGATAAAAGAGAAACACACACCTGCTGGCCTCACCTGTGTGCAGAGAGCACGCCAGTCCACGCAGTTCCCAAGGATCAGGAGGAGGTGTTCGAAGGAGGGCAAGCAGCCTCTCCCAGCTGAGCTCCCCTTGCTCCAGGCGGGTCCTCTTGAGGGTCCTGAACGGAGGCCAGCAGATCGGATGGCACGAGCCAAGGCCACAGCTCTGTCCTAGGGAGAATCAGCAAGAAGAGGGGCAGCGGGGGTAGAGACGAGAACAAGCTTGTTTCTTCCTTTACTCCCTTCTCTCTTTGGTCTGCCTCACACTGACCTCAGCTACCGGGGCAAGTGATCTTCCTGCTTGCTCAGGCAGGCTTGCCAAGACCATCTAGAAGCCATGCCCACACTCTTGATTCTGCTGGCAAGGAGCCCGGCTAAAGATACACATCCCATCCCCCTCTCCAGAGAGTCCGAAATGCCCCTCCCCATCTCACCTTAGACTGAAAAGTTTTCAATCATGTCAACCGGATAATGCTTGCTTTATGTGAGAATTATTTCAGCAGAATGGATACAAATTTTCAGAACAGTCTTTTCATATCTATGTATTCTATATTAAAAGTGATAAAGTCATGTTTCTGGGGCGTATTCAAGTAGCCAACAAGTAATTATTTAATAATAGTACACTGAGCGCATTGTAATTATTCTCGCCGTAGTCAGGTAATAGTATCCAACAGAAATTTCCTACCGATCTGCTGTATCCAAAGTTTTGTAAAAAGTTGTAGAAGTTGTTGATCTTTTTGATTTTATATTCAAAAAGTCTCTTTTTATAAATATTATTTATTATACAATGTATATACCTTTGAGTTAACTAAGATTATATATTATATAAATATATATATATTTGGAGAAAATATATTTCATCATGCAGTTTTTTTCTGTTAAGTCATTAAAGAGAAGGTAAACAAACTTAAAATGGATACATTGTACCATGTGTGGAGTTTCCAGATTAATGCTCAGGAGGTCAAGAATATCCAATTTCTGAAGGTGGTGGCCTGAACTTGCACCCTTAATTGAGTGGCCCAAAGTAAAGCCATTCCCTCTGTTCTCTAAGCAGGATCATCTCAGACATCAGGGACATTGGGTCTCATCTACTGTAGGACTTTCTTACAGGCTTACCTTGTTCTAAGTCCACATCTGACCAGTAATTCCTAGGTTTGGAAGTAAGCGGTTTGGGCTGTAATTCCTTTCCTAGACTCTAGCACTTCACTGCACAAATGAATATCACAGACACTCAAAAGATGTGGCTCAAGGCCAGCAGCCCACGGGGTTGGTTAATCCTTTCCTCACCCATGATTGCAACTCCATTTATTGGGAAAATAGGATTTGCTCTATTGAAAATGAAACCTGACTGGAAATGGCTTCCCCTCCTGCTAGCACAGCTACAGAAGGGGTAGGTTGGTCGGGAAGAAGAAATGGTTTGGCCTGGCCTCTGGGTGGCCTGGAACAGGTATCATCTGAAGTTGGGGGTTGGGCAGAGAGGACCCAGCAGTGGGCGCGCTCTGGGAAGGGCATTTTCTCCTTGGACTGCTGCTTCAGAAGGACTCACCTGAAGCTCACAAGCGATGCGCTCGACGATGAGGGGCAATAATTTGGTTTTATGATGATAGACAATCCTTTGGTCTTCAGACCTGCCCATAAAATGTCACCTTCAGTTTGTGTAGCACAGCTAAAATGCTTTCTTTTTCTTTCTCTTTCTCCCGGTTTACCTTTATTAGAAGCAAATCTTATTCATCTCCCTGCAGAGACGAAAACAACATAAAAATAAAGTGGTCTGGGGGCGCCTGGGTGGCTCAGTCGGTTAAGCGACTGCCTTCGGCTCAGGTCATGATCCTGGAGTCCCGGGATCGAGTCCCGCATCGGGCTCCCTGCTCGGCGGGGAGTCTGCTTCTCCCTCTGACCCTTCCCCCTCTCATGTGCTCTCTGTCTCAAATAAATAAATAAAATCTTTAAAAAAAATAAAAAATAAAAAATAAAGTGGTCTGCCTTGTGCACGGCGATGGGCTGCCCTTGCGCTCTATTCAGACCTTTAACCTGAGATTAGGAATGGCCACTAGAAGTTCATGAACTTTATTGTGCCTGTGATGTGTCATTGCTTAGTCCCTGAAAAGTGTAAGCCACAAAAATGGTTGTACTGGCCGCACAAGGAATTGGACGTGGAGCGCAGAAAGAAATCTCTGTTTCTCACAGCCCTGCTCATCTTGTACTTCACTCTGACATAAAACTAATACTCATCTCCCCCAGCATCCTGGGTACCTTTTTTTTTTTAATCTATAAGATTGCCAAACATTTAAATGGTCCCTATTCATATTTACCAAGGCCATTTGTAATCCTTTCTATGATTAATCATATTCTATGATTAAAGAGAACACAGTTTATTGCAGTGCTTGAACATTCAATTTCTCCGTTAAGTATAAATACTAATAAACATCTAAAAACAAGAGGAAGTTTTAAAAAAAAAAAGATCCAAAAGAAAGAAAAGAGACAATATAGTGGGAAGATCTCTTTCAAAGTGGTTGTTTATGAAAAAAACAGGGGAGAAAGGCTGGGGGTGGGTGGGGCAAATAAAGGCAAAGGAAAGGCAGAGAAAAGGAGGGGGAGGGATGATGGGGAGGTGATCCTAGGTGGATCCAGTGACCCAGTGGTACATCCATGCCAGCCCTGGGTATATGGACGGACATGTAAGCTGTGGCTGATCGACACACACAAGGGAAATTAATGTGGCAAAATGATGGTGGCTATGCTGTCGTTTCTCTTAGCTTGACAGAGAACTCTTGAGGAGGCAAAGAATTACCTTACCAATAATCTGATACTCCTAAGGGAGTATGACCCAAGTCAGTTGCGTGGAGAGACCGTATGCGGGGGAAAGTTCAAACTCAAGTCCTCCTTGCAAATGCTGTCTACACGGCTTGAGATTCTTGCCCATCACAGATACTCGGTAGAGCATCGTCATGCCTGGGTGTCCGCACAGCACACGCCCTCTGTGGGCTCTGCTCCAGGGCCCGGTCTCAGCTCTGCTTGCCAGTGGAGGAGAAACTTTAGATCATTTTGCAATAACTTCTGAAATTTACATGCTTTTTGGACTTTCATCCACACCTTCCCCGGTGTCTTCTTTGAAGAGGCTTATGAATCAAGTGGCCAGGCAAGGAACAGGAAATCTTGCTTTTGCCTTCTGTGCTTGGGCTGGGTTGGTTGGTTATTGCTGACTCAGTGCTTCGACAAGTCTGTTTACCAGGATCTGATTATTACACACTTGAATCTACTCTATGACTTGCTGCTGAAACTTAAAGCAGAGGCGGTTCACTGTAATTTTTAGGACATGAAAAGACAGCCTTAAAGCAAACCATGTTTCAGATTTTAGCCATTATAGTTTTTCTGTTATATATATATAAATATATATAAGATTTTATTTGAGGGAGAGAGAGACTGGGCAGGGGGAGGGGCAGAGGGAGCGGGGCTCAATCCCAGGACCCTGAGATCATGACCTGAGCTGAAGGCAGATGCTCAACCGACGGAGCCACCCAGGCGTCCCCTCTGTTACATAGTTTTGAAGGTATTTCAGTGAAGATGTACAAATACATGTAGGATGAGATAACCTCCTTTTCTGAGGTTTTAATTCTACCTGCTGACAAAAACTAGCCTGTTCACGGTGCATCCGTATATGAAGAAATCTAAAGCAGCAACTGGCTGGCCTCCTTTGCTTTGTCACTAGGCTTATGACGTCGTCATATGCTCGCTCACTCTCTGCCCAGGGCAGCTTTGAAGAGCACTGGGATAGCTTCAAGACCCTACCTTCCCAAGGTTGTGCAGGGACCCGGGTGGCCTCGGGGTCCTCCTAGGAGGTGTGGACAACTCCCAGGGAGCTGACCTCTTTGCACTGAGCCTTGCTGATTCTCTGAGCTGCCTTTCCTCCTAACCTCACCCCACTCTAAGCATCGGGCTTTTAGGCTAAGAGATCCAACAGCTCAGAAAAATGCAAAAAAGGATTCCAAAATGAAACATGTGAAGAAATCCCACTGAGAGTGTCTGAATCCCTTGGTTTGTACATTTCAAAGGAGTAATTCTAATTGAGAAACAGTTTTCCTTTCTGGATTATTACTAACCCATTTATGGCTTTGGTCTGCTTCAGTTTTTTAATAAGGTGGAAATAAGTAAAATAAGTATGAAGGTTCTTGTTATGCATTAACTCTTGCAAATATGCTATTGATGTATTTCTCTTTTCAAGTGACTATACTTCCTAAATAATGAAAACCAGAGACTTTTAAATAAAAATCCTCCATCTCCTTAGGCTAGTTATAACAAAACAAGGAGGGGCTTTTCTGAGCCCCCTCCTCTTCACACATTCCTATCAGTTATGTGTGTTGTTTTGTACAAAACATGGTCCACAGAATGTTTTCGAGTATAGATACTCTTTATTGCATTCCTTCATTTGCAAGAAACAATATATATTTTTCAATACAGTTTTGGACAAAACACAAAAGACATGAACCTCATTTAACGAGAGCCATAAGTTAATACAGTGTGTGTTGCTTTCCTGGGAGGAGAAAAGAGGCAAGTTGCACAAGAGATAGGGGACCCGGGGTACTGGCCATCAGGGATCACAGAATTACACAATACAAAATCCACTTTAAAAAGCCACAAAATAAGCTAGGGATGAAAACCCAAAATGAAGTAGATATGACACAGAAGTCAACCAAAAATATACAGATGGCAGGATCTGGAGATAATTCGCCTTCTACCACGGGGACAAATGACAGCTACACCCAAGTGCCACTGTGGCCACAAGCCTCATGGGCGGTGTGAAGCACCTTCAGGTGGCTGCTGACCGCTCATCCCTGCATTTGAAGCTGCGGGGTGGTGGTGGGGGAGGTGGGGGGGGAGTAGGGGGGTGGAGACAGTGGACTTGCTCCGGAAGTCTCATCACAGATATGACGACCTGATTCATTCCTTCTGACTCAGTTATAAGACTAACCACCGGTTCTCCTTCCCTTTGGAAAGAGCATGTGGAGGGGAAAGGAAGTGTGTTAAACATACTGGAATGGATGTTAAAAGACTCGGGATGAGGGCTAGAAAACGGTTTCTTCTGGAGAATAGTGTTTTATTTAATGCTAGATAGCACAGAGGGTTTAAAATAAAGGAAGAATAAATTCTAAGTCATTAAGATGAGGAAAACGACAAATGGTGATACTAATAAGAAGCCTTTAATATAAAGAACTGTCCCATTTAGAGTTGGACATTAATTAGTGCAGAGAGATTTATAAATGACTTCATTTTAATGACTCCTTTCTGTTTAGGGGTGTAGGCTTTTTCCATACAGGTCTTTCCCAAGTCGTTAACAGCTACCACGTGGTAATGGCCAGCACATCTCTTGCCACGGAGCAAATGAGTAACACTGAGGGGATGCCACGGCCAACACAGTAATAGTCGGACTTTCTATTAAGAAAGATCTCCTGACTGCAACTTGGAAACATCTCTGAAAATGAGAACAGCATCTTAGAAATTCAAAGTCCTGTTTCTTCAGGCAAAGATAACCACCAGTTTTCTGGGAGAACCTTTAACCAAATACCCAAGTACCTTTAGTGTTAGCGGAGGGGAGCTGTAAGATATAATCCCTCTGAACCCATACCTCTAAGTCACTGCTCCTGGTTTACATCTAGAAAGTCTTCCTTCTAACAGGCCAAGTGTTGTCTTGCAACATCATTACATTTACTGAGAGTTTTTGGGTGGTGATGGTGGTAGGGAGCTTAAAATGTCTAGTGTTTACAAGGGCAGTGTATGTCCCACACTTCAAGACTGAGGAAGAAGAAATCATCCTAGCTTGCACAGAGAGGTAAGCATAGCATTCTAGAGCAAATTTGTACCTTCCACAAAACAGAATATCTGAGTAAGCACAAGGAAGGGAGTTTTATTGCACTAATCATGCAGAGTGAGCACACGTTGAAGGTAGGGATCATTTCACTTTGTCTAGGATCTTGAGTAAGTTGAGTGAAGATCCCAGGCCGTCTTCACCTTGGTCACTTCCCTTGGTCACTATGTGTGTGCAAAGAGTCCATTTTCAAAGTCCAGGGGGCTACTGAAAAAGAAACACCCAAAACAAAAAAAAGCAGATGAGGGTCTGCAAAAAGCCATTTACCACAAAATTACTAAAAGCTTAATGGTTTTTCTACATTTTTTGCTATGCATTTGCTATTAGATAAGCATTTCAAAAAAGAAAATGGTCATAGCCCCATGCATTTAAAAGCAGCTTCCAATAAATATGTACCATAGAGTTTTTTCCTGCATTGTGACAAGGAAGTTTTGCGAAGCAGGACAAGGAGAGCAAACCAACAGTACAACCAATTTCCTTGCTTGGTCTCTCAGACCTACAACACAGTGAAGAATGCTAATAAATGGAAACAAAGTTGTCCAAGAAAAGTTGAAAATTCAAATGTATATGCACTGTACAGCAACGCTTAGAACAGGTACTGGGATTTAACAGTGTGGTAAGTCTGGCTCATGGTCTTAAGTGTTGTGTGTACTTACGCTCCTTCTTCTCCTAAGAGGGCCAGGAATTTTCTCACACGGTATTCAGGATCCATCTAAATACATCAGAAGAAATAAAGGACACAGGTTAATGGTACCTTCTAATAACTGTGCACTTAATGCCAAGGAAATGCTCGGTTTCATACTTCCACCAGTGCTCTGCTGAGTCACAGAAATACATTACCTGCTCCCTGACCAGTATTCTGATACACGGCGAAGCAGATTACATCATTCAAGAGGAGTGGACAGGACTTCCTAGCACAGAGAATCACTGTGCACAAGGTTCCAAGTGACCCAGCGGGTCATTCCCAGGCACCTCAGCCAAGTGCCCCCTCAGCTAGCGCTGTGTGAGGAGGCAGCACGTCTGAGAGGACACATGTGTGACCAGACGATGGCTATTCACGGGGGTTCGAATGGCATCCAAGTCATAGGAGTCATCCAACATATAAAAGTGAGACCAAACTTAAACCAGATGAGGTTGATTAAATGACTAAAAAGTAGCTTATTAACTCTTCATGATCAACATATTCGCTTTTCTTAGCCTTGGTCTTCCATGCAGTTTCTTCTTTGCCATTAATGAAAAAAATGGTCATGAAAGTAAAAAAATTTAGAGTGGGGCTGACTCCCCTAATATGGCCCCTGGATAATCTGGATCTCCTGTGACAGAAAAGCATCAGGATAGGGGAGCCTGACTGGCTCAGTGGAGCATGTGATTCTTGATCTTGGGGTTGTGGGTTTGAGCCCCACGCTGCGTGTAGAGATTACTTAAAAAAAAAATCTTCAAAAAAAAAAAAAAGTATTCCTAAGTCTAGGAGAAGATAGGGGAATTTTGGTTCAGAGGCCAAGTTTAGGATATTACTAATTTTCTCTATTCATTTTCTTTTATATTCATGTTTATACTAATTTATTTATATTTTGTTCTCATTGGTCCACCAGAGATCTTAAGTTATCTAAAAAATGATCATTAAAAACATCTTTAATTCCTTAAGATGAATTTTTATTGTAAGAAACATACCTAACTTTTAAAAAATGTTCCAGGGCAAGGAGTCTGTTTCCCAAGAGGGAACTCCCTGCCCTCCAGGGAGAGCTTTCAAATGTCAGTGCAGCCGTGGGTAAATGTGCACTTGGATTCCCCCTACCACCACATTTTTTTTTTAAGATTTCTTCTCTTCTATCCCAAAAAAAACATTGAACAGAAGTTTCAAATGTATCAAAGTTAAGAGGTCAGACTACAAAGGACTAAGAAAAAGTGTGAATAGCTAACAAAAGAAACATTTTCCCTCTTTGGGAATAGAATTACATATGAATCAATTGTCAAGTTCTTTAAAAAAATGGAACTGGCTGGAGCTCAGCTGTAGTCAGTACTTGCAGGTCTTTGCCCATTAAATATATTTAATATGTGTGAGCAACGACTTACTGACTTGCCTGTAGCTATGGAATTAAAAGTCAAGAGAAAGGGAGGAAAAAAGTAATCTAGATAAATGACTTTATTCCCTCAGGTGACATCCAGTCAGAGCAGATCCTCAGCACTGTGCAAGTTTTAACAGAATCGTGTATAGTGAACAGAGAGGTAACATGACTTATATTCTGCTCAACTACATGCCTCTCCACTTAGGCTCAGTCTCTTTCAGGCAGATCTAAAGAGAATTCACTCAGCTGCACGAAATCCATTTGACAAGAAGGGGTTCAAACTCAGAGGCCTATGAAGTGTCAGTCGCTGAAGATTAGGCCTGAGTGCCCCACTCTCACTTTCTGCCCCACATACATGAGAGGCATTAAGTTGATCACTGACCTGCAGGCATCAAAGGAAGAAGGGGTAGGGACTGGAGTGAAAAGCCCACATAGTTTCTTCTATGCAATTATTGAAAAAAAATTATGCTGAAACCAAAAAAATGAAGAGTAGAGCTGACTATCTTGACAGATTTATCTTTTCCCAAGGAAAGAGCTAATACATCTGTATATGCACCTTTACCAAGGATAATCCTAAGCAAAGTGATTAGTCTGTAACTTCAATTTACATTCATCGTGGAAAATAAATTTCAGTCCGGCTGAATGTTCAATACATTCAACTTTAGGTTTCTGAAAGCCACAATTTTGTTTTAAAATAAATGTTCCAGCAAACTAAAAAGCATTCACTTCGTGTTCTCCATTTGTTATTGGTCCAAGAGCCTATTTCAGGTGTAACCGTGAAACTTCACTTCTACCACCCACTGCTCACGGGGCCGGGATGGCAGGACTGAGCAGTGACACATAATGCCAACAGCGCGGCCAGTCTGTCCACCAATGACCTGGGATGGACCCACCTGACTACAGTTCACTGAGCACCCTACTGTGTGTCCAGCTCTGTTTCAGGGACTGTGGATTCCAATAGTGAGTGACAGCCAAGGTCCCTGAACTCACAGAACTTGGCAGGAATACATTTATCATCTAATCAGTGTGTCAGATAAGGATAGGAAGACATAGGATGGACATGTGGAGGGGTAGAGTTCCCAAAGGAGGAAAGGTAAGTTGCCAGTAGACGTGAGAAAGTCCCAAAGAAATTTCATCTGTCTTTGCTCAGGCACTAGCCTAGGGCTCGGTTTTCTATGTGATCCTGGATGCTTTAACCCTACAGTAGTTTGCATGAAATTTCTAGGAGCCCAGCCAGGGGAAAATATAGAGAGCCTAAGTCTACTCTGTACAGTTCAATTAACTTGTCCCTTAAAACAGTCTCCCAGGGAGCCTGGGTGGCTCAGTTGGTTGAGCGGCTGCCTTCGGCTCAGGTCATGATCCTGGAGTCCTGGGATCGAGTCCTGCATCGGGCTCCCTGCTCGGCGGGGAGTCTGCTTCTCCCTCTGACCCTCCTCCCGCTCGTGCTCTCTGTCTCTCATTCTCTCTCTCTCAAATAAGTAAATAAAATCTTTAAAAAAAAAACAAAACAGTCTCCCAGGCCCCTTTTGGTGTAATGCACAGTAGCTTCCGGACCTCTAATAAACAACGTCATCTTCCTTCCATCAATAATTGGCTATGTGATCCTGGATAACCCACTGACCACCTGTGGGACACTCAGTATCCTCATCTCTAAAATGGGGGCAGGGGGTGACGACAGGAGAGCAATTGCCTCTTTGAAGTCCTTTCTAGTTCTAAGATCTAATCACTCCCTAAATTAAAATTGAAAGTAACTTTATAATCTTTTTTTCTATTTCTGAATTTTAAGAAGTGAGAAAGAAAAGTACTCATAAGTTATTGTTTGGTCTCAGAAGCAGGCTACTAATAGCAACTTGAGTTCAGAAATAAGAGAATTGTAACAAACTAATTAAAACCTTAGCAAAGGAGGGGCGCCTGGTTGGCTCAGTCAGTGGACCAGGCGACTCTTGATCTCGGGGTTGTGGGTTTGAGCCCCACAATGGGCGTAGAGATTACTTAAAGTCTTTAAAACAAAACAAAACCTTAGCAAAGGAAATATAAAACCTTGGTATGTCACGAAGCTCCTGTGTCTGAATCCTATGGAGAATGCAGTATCTTACCTGGAGCGACATCTCAATCAACATTAGTAACTTCTTGATGCCTATCCAGACCTTCTTCCCTTTGACTTGCTGTGAAATTGTGGTACGTTCCTTATCTTTGAAGTTGCCCAAAAGCTACAAAAACAATAAAAATGACAAAAGCACTTTTATAGTAAGTGCATCAACATTAGTTAATGCTCACATTTATCCTTAAAAGAACAGTAGTAAGAACTATCTGACTGGTTCAGGTTGACAGGATTTTCTCCTATTTTAAAATCCAACCTGACCTTCTTAAACCCATTAGGTACAATTAATGAAAGTGAAAACTGGTATCCTAAATCCTATTTTCCTAGAGATCTCCATTATAATTTAGAGATATGTTTGCTGGGGGTTGGGGGGAAAAGAAAGCTTCAACCCACAATAAATATCAGTTAAAAATTTTAGCACGTGTCAAAGCAGAGACTAAATTTAATTCTTACCCAACCTCGGCACAAGAGCTGCTCACATAATTAATCTGGAGACATTTATCATACAATATCATGCAATCTATTTTGTTGGGAGTATGCCCCAACTGCATGGGTCTTGAGGATTTTAAGAAGCTTTTACCACTGTCAAACAAATCATTACATAACATTTTTTTCAGATCTCACCAAGTCATTTGTGTACATTGATATTAATCAAAAATTTAATGAAGGTTATAGTTTTTTAAAAATTTAACTTTGTCATCCTCAAAAAATTTAAGAAAACATTTCCATATTATGAAGTTTTTAATAAAGCAGTTTCTTTTACTTCCATAGCATTTTCGCAGTCTCTAAGGTTTTAATCACCATTCCAATTTATTAAATGCAAGTAAATGAGCGGAAAGCTATTACGAGTGACCGAATTTTCTACATATTGATTACTCTACCACTCTACCCTCTCCTTCCCCCATTCCAAGTTTCTGGCCCATGTAATTTGTATGTATCACTCCTGGTGGGCACAGAGTAATTCATTCCTGGCAGGCTGCCTATACCAAGGAATGGGAAATTCATTCACTTTCACTGACATTCATCTCTTCCTCGAATCCCTGAAATGACTGAAGGTATATCCCAGGTGCCCTATTCTAGGTTAGCACACAAACTAGGCACCAGGTGCAATGCCCGCTGCGCCCCCTTTAGCATTATTCCCAGCCCCGACTCCTTTCGAATAGACACTTCGCAATCCATTGACTCATTTTCACCTCCAGAGCCTCCAACAGCTGCTCTCCTGTAGCAATGTTGGGCACGTGGACGGTGGTGCTGAAAGCGTTCAGCATCTCCATCTCCTGAAGGACATCTTTGCGGCTAGTGGTCCCAATGATAAGAAGCTTGCGGCCCTGATCACAGGGAGAAAATGTGTTAAAATGCAGGATAAGACTGGTTAGGAACCTAGAGTAAGCTTGAACAATGTCCATTTATTTAATTGCAGAAATGTAAGTGGTTAGGCAAAAGAAAAGAAATTCAGATTTTCTTCATGAAAATCTAAAGAAAAGTATCAAGAACAGGATTCAGAAAGGCAACAGCTCCTTCTTGTCATTCACGTCAATAAAATAATGGATGAGTAAGTCAGGGAGACATACAAACCAAATAAAAAGATACTGAAGTATATGCTCTAATTCATTTCTCATGGCCAACATGGTGTACGTATGGTGGGGATTGGAAAAAAGGAAATGAATGAATGGGAGGTCTGTATCACTCACTTAGCAAAGATTTATAATGCTTTTAAGAAGGAGTAGGGTAGGGGCGCCTGGGGGGCGTAGTCTGTTAAGTGTCTGACTCTTGGTTTCAGCTCAGGTCATGATCTTAGGGTCCTGGCGCCGAGCCTCGCATGGAGCCCTGCATTAGGCTGCTCAATCAGCAGGGAGTCTGCTTGAGATTCTCTCTCCCTCTGCTCCTCGGCTCGCACTCTCTCTCTCAAGTAAATAAATCTTTTTTTTTTTTTTAAAGGAGTAGGGTAACAATAATGGTTTACATTTCTGCAACACTTACCTGTAAAAGACATGGTGCCAAGTGCTTTACATAACTGTGTCATTTAATATTTTAAAATTTGTTTTATTTTTAACCCAAAAACATACAAAAAATGTTTAAAAACTATAGCAGGCCTACGCCACCATTCCTGATTCCCTCTCTCCAAAGGCAGTCATTTTAAACTCTTAGCTTTCTTCTTGTATTTACCTCCTTTTCTTTAAATAACAAGGTTACACCACTATTTTTAGATTTTCGTTTTCAGCTTTAAATATTATTTACTGACCACCTATTACTGAAGATGGGGATTTAATATTGATTTTTCACACACCCCCGCCATGTGCCCCTTTTTTTGTCCTTCCAATGTGGTTATTTCATAGTCTTTGAATAAAGCTACATTCAGTATTTATCATGATTATATAAGTATGATTGACAGCTAAGCCATGTAGTATACTATTACATTTCCTTTCCTAGGAAACATTTTATATTTATTAGAGTTAATAACTGTCATTTTTACTCTCTGCTTGTTACCAGGTACCTATTACAAGTTCATCCCCAAACACAACCATGAATATCCTTTCAATACACTCAAACATGTCAGGGAATTTTAAAGTTTGTTTGTTTAAGACATCCCCCTCCTGGAGTCCTCTCTTCTCAAAGAGTCTGAATGGACGGCTGCTGCACAGCTGCAGTTCTAGAACTTTCTTCTCTCCTGTTAGATCCCCTACATCCTGGTCTTCATTTATTCCCTCTTTTCCATGGTGCATCTACTTCAATAACTTCCTGAGGGTGCACAGGAGGTAAAAATATAAAGACTTTGAATGTCTGGAAATGCTTTTATTCTACCATTATTATTGTCCACTCTATACCTGAGAGTGCAGCTAGGCACAGAGAACAAGGCTAAAAATAATTTTCCCCTCCAGAATTTTGAAGGCATTACTCTATTGTCTTTTAATTTTCAGTGCTGCTGGCTAGAAGACTGATATTATTCTGATTTTGACTCTTTGCTTCTACCTTTTTTTTTTTTTTTAATTTTAAAGGACCTTTTCCTTACCTTTGTATTCCATAATTTTAAAATCACATACTTTGAGATAAATCTTTCTTTACTCATTCTGCTGGTGCTAGATGGGTCCTTTCTAAACTGAAAAATGATTCAGTTTTAGGAAATATCTTGGATTATTTCTTTGATTTTTCTTCTATTTGTCTTTTCTTTCTTTCTTTTTACTTCTGGTTTTTACCTCTTTCTCTTTCAAATACTTTTTGGGTTAGGATCAACATTATCTTCCAGCCTTTATATTAAGTTCTTTCTATAATATATTTTCATTTCTAAGAGCTCTTTCTTGTTTCTTGAATGCTTTTTTTTATTGTATTTAATGGATATGATACCTTATTTTAGATTTGTGTGACTATTACAGATTTTATAATGTTTCTTCTGTTCTCTGCTTTGCCCTGTCGCCCCAGAGTTCTTTTTTTCCTATTTGTTCACTGGAGCTTTCCCTCAAGTATCTGGTGATTGCTGGATGACTTATTCAGATTTAAGAGTTAAACTAGTGACTGGAAGCTCTGAGTCTGAGGGCTTCACTACAGGTTGATCAGATAAGACTTGGCTGATTATTGGGAGTCCTTCAAAGGTCAGGATGTGTACATTTTTCCCAGAGAAGAATCTTCCAATCTTCTTCCTGAAGGCTATAAAGCCTAGTTTCCAGCATACTGGGATTAGATGCGGGAAGGGATCTGGGTAGCTCACCATTCAATATGGAGACTCCCATTTATTCTTATTTGCAGAATGGCATCTCTTGAGATCAACATCTCATTTCATGTTCATATAATCCTGAGAATTAAGTACTTGTATTATCTCTACGTTACTGATGAAGCTATTGAATCTCACAGATAAAAGTAATTTGTTGAAGTCAAATAGCTAATATATGGTGGATCCAGGAATGGAAGCCAGATCCAGAATCCAAAACTGTATACTGCTTTTCTTGATGAAGAAAAACACATTTAAAAAAATGTTTACTTGGGGGCGCCTGGGTGGCTCAGATGGTTAAGCATCTGCCTTCGGCTCAGGTCATGATCCCAAGGTCCTGGGATCGAGTCCCACATCGGGCTCCCGGCTCGGCGGGGAGCCTGCTTCTCCCTCTGACCCTCTCCCCTCTCATGCTGTTTCTCTCTCGCTCGCTTTCTAAAAAATAAATAAATAAAATCTTAAAAAAAAAATTTTACTTGGGGGACGCCTGGGTGGCTCAGTCGTTAAGCGTCTGCCTTCGGCTCAGGTCATGATCCTAGGGTCCTGGGATCGAGCCCCGTATCGGGCTCCCTGCTCCGTGGGAAGCCTGCTTCTCCTTCTCCCACTCCCCCTGCTTGTGTTCCCTCTCTCGCTGTGTCTCTTTCTGTCAAATAAATAAAATCTTCAAAAAAAAAAAAAATGTTTACTTGGAAAATGGAAGAGGAATGCATTTTAAACTATGTCACTAGATTTATGGTACACGCTTACTCCACAGATAAACCTTTAATACAATCATTAAACCTATTCATGGATCTTAGAAACTCAGGATGTTAAAATGAGAAAACAGGGGTTCCTGGGTGGCTCAGTCAGTTAAGCGTCTGCCTTCGGCTCAGGTCATGATCCCAGGGTCCTGGGATCGAGCCCCACGTTGAGCTCCGTGCTCAGCCAGGGGCCTGCTTCTCCTTCTTCCTCTGCCGCTCCCCCTGCTTGTGCCCTCCTGATCTCTCTCTGTCAAATAAATAAAACCTTAAAAGAGAGAGAGAGATAATGACAATACACTATGGACAGGTGGGAGGTATTATGCATAGGACGTCACGGTAGAGGGAGGGAACAGGTGGCAGAGAAACATCCGCTCTTTCTCTGGAACTGAGTCTTAAGGCATGAGTAGGTTGATTAGGAAGTTGAAGGGCAAGGATATTCCAAGCCAAAAGGAGCAGAAATACGTAAGTCTGAGGGCGAAATAATAAAAACAAAAATTGGGGTATTTACAAACACACAAAGACATACACATTTCTACTATATCACAGAAGAGTGGTGCTTTAACATTCAACACTAAACTCCATCTGTAAACTTAGGAGCACATCCCTGAAGGCTAACAGATGGCTAAAGGCCACACAGGCTTATTATAATGAAAGGCAACTGTTATCTCTCCTTATGTTCTATAGCCCATAATTCAAACTCCCTCATCTTGCCTTCTCTCAAGGAGGGCCACACGTTGGCTGTCCCCAGAAGAACGGCATTGAGGAAGAAGCTTCTTACTCACTCCAGAAAGCTGGAATTGCCATTTTCCAAGTGAAACTTTCTCTTACATTTACCGTGACTATGTTCTTCGGAGTGTTGAAAGACTGGGAAATGTAGAGCAACTTATAATGGAAACACTAATTTATGTTTTGCTTTACTTCTTGTTTAACAAGACTGCAAACACTGCAGAGGGGTCATGACCCAGGCAAGTTCAGGCCTTGACATGTAAAGCCTCATCTTTAAGAAAACACCGAAAATCATTACCAAATAATTAAATTGTGCTGGGTCATTCTGTCTATTAATTAGTGGTAATGCTCATGAGGAAGCTTTATCATGAAAAAAACAACTCTGAGTGTGTTAATGTAGTAAATCATACTGGAGAACAGTTTGGATGAAAAGCTGCCAGCAGCATGTAATAGAAAAGCCGCCTCTAAAAATAAAAGTAGAGTTCAACCCAAGAAGGGAAATCCAACTCATTAATGTGTGGCTACTAGTCTTAAGTCTACAGCATGGAAACATGCCCCTTGATGGAAAGAAAAAAAGTAGACTAGTAACTTATTTGAGGGATAAAAAAAATTGTTCCCAGAATACTCTTTACCGAGATTTGCTAGTTCCTGATACAATAAAGAAACGGGCCTAAATAAAATGACTATCTGCCAATCGGATTATGATAAACATTGTTCCAAGGTTAAATAAGTATTAGTTAACTAATTCTTGGTACCATAAGAAGCAACTCAGGTGAAAACATTTCCATGAAAAAGGCAGGGCTCAGTCAGGTGTTGATCCTTCAAAAAAACACTTCTTTACACGATGAAGAATGAACAAAGTACTAAGCAGTATCTAAGCCTTTTGCCACACAAAGGACTAACCAGATAATCCACACCCTTTCATAGATCCTGCCCATTGATTGGCCCCAATAAACTGATTTGTAACAAAAGTTCATGTGGAAGAAAGCTTTTTTTCTTAAATAAAAATGCCACCAATATAATACTGCAGTGAAATGGAAGGGCTGATTTTAACCTGTGAACAAAAGTAAAGTCAGTTATGCAGTAAAGAAAGGCCATTCTTTCCATATCATTCAATGCTGAGCTGGTGTAATACACCCTCGGTAAGAAGAATTAACTGGGAACAATTGGGAACCCTGAAATGGATTAAGAAGTGAGTTTAAAAGTGCAACTCAAAACTGCTGTGTGTCGGGGCCTTAAACTTTATTTTCTGATTGTTAGAATCTGAGGCTTTTTCTGAGAGAGAAAAATTTCAGAATATTAAGAATTTATAAACCCAGTATGTAAAAGACTAGTCGTTCAGATCATTAACAAGAATTTACTCTGTTCAGGTATTTATGGAATTATGAGATTTGGTTTGTGCCCTCAAAGTGATTATAATTTATCTGGGAAGAGCAAATACACATTCAGGGACCAGTACCAAGTAACACATCAGCAAACACAAACTAATCATGGCCGAGGGGACAGAGCATAAGGGAACAGTTTCACCGGAGTGGGGGCATCTAGGAAGATTCCCGTAGTGCTGTAGAGTCACGGACACAGAGGAGGCCCTGGAGGAGAAGGGACGGGTCTCTAATGCTACTCAATCCTATGTGGGTGGTGGAGGCAGCTGAGCCGGAGTGCTCAGGGCTGAAAATGAAGGCTTTTTAGAGAGAGGGGAGTGGGCAGCCACTGAAAGGAAGACTCAGAATGCTTAACTAAGGAAGGAGATTTGATATAAAAAGCAACAGGAAACTAAAGAAGGTTCTTGAGGAGGCAGAAGAATGAGGAAGAGAAAGAGGATCCAGCAGCTCCAGGCAGGACGGTCTAAGGGCTGGTGGAAAGCTGGGGCACTAACGATGTGCGGCTCTCCAAGTCAGCATGCCCAGGAAGGATCTGCACCTTCCCCCCGAGACCTCACACACATGACATCCTTTTTAAGGCAAGCCCAGGGCTGGCAGGCAGCAAGGGAGGAGAGGCAAGTCCCCTGATGGATAGGTGGCTTGGTGCAGTAGCAAAAGGACAGGCTCCGTCATTCACAGCTGTGTGATTTGGGGTAGATTTCACTTCTGAGTACCCATCTCCTCCTGAGTCATACAAATGGGATAAAAATCCTACCTACCTGTCAAAGTAGAGTGGTCGGGGCGGGGGTCGGGGGAAGAAGGTTGGTGAAGGAGAGTCTTTTGGAGGAGGCAAGAATGAAAGGAGGTAAGAGCTTAAATGAATAGTCTTGAGGAGAATCTGAAAAAGCACTCTGTGTAGGATGTCAGGACTCCCTAACGTTACGGTTAGGTCAGGGTTAGGTTGGGTGGGCGAGCAGTGGGGTGTCTGCAAATCCCTCCCCTCCCAACACAGGGTACTGACAGCAAATGATGCACATTGAGCGCATTCTCCCAACATTCGCTCTCAGGGGATGAGGAGAGCTCCAATCTTCAGCTTGACTAGAGTTCCAGAGTGAGGCCCAGATGAGGTCTGAACTAAAGATCAAACATCGCCTTCAGGAGTCGTGGCAGAGGGTGAGAGTGAGTGGCCTCAGCAAGAGGTTTCTAAGGGAGAGGTCAGTTCAGGGCAGGGGTGTGAAGAAGCATTCCCAGTAAGCCATGCTTTACTCTCCCACTTATCCTAGCTTCATTCACAAAATGGGAAGAATTTCACATATTTTTACTTAGTTTGTATTATTCAACACAGAGACTTTAAAGAAAAAAACACCCTACCCACCATAGTTCTTATACAACTTTATCATTGCCCTTATTTGCAAGTCTGAATCTGTTCCTAGCCTGTCAACTCCCTGCGGGTAGGAGCCATGTTTTATTCATCTCTGTCCTGGTGGTGGTTAGCACACCATGCCTGGCACACAGAAGATACTCCTGTCCTCCCTCCACCTAGAATGCTCTTCCCTTATACATCCGCATGATTCTCTCCCTGATGTCATGGGGTTGCTTCTTGCACAGGCCCACACAGCCCTGCGTGCTCCGCCATTTAAAACTGCAGACTCCCCTTCTTCAGCTCCCTTTATCCTGCTCTCCCCCGCCCCATATGGATCACCTTTTAACATGCGAAATACTTTACTCATTTACTGTCTTTACTTATTTATTGTATTTATTGCTGGTCTTCCTTCAGGAGGACAGGATTTTTGTCTGCTTGGGTCTATTGATATGTCCAGGGCTAGCATTGTGCCTTGTATATACTGGGAAGTGAATACATTTGTGTTGAATGAATGAATGGTGATCTCACTGTAGGCTTCGAGGGTGCAGATCACTCCTTCCTTGTTACAATCTCTGTCCTGGCCCTGGAAAAATGCACGCTATACCAAGTGTTCAACAGGAAAATAACTATCTACCATTTCAGAGTCTATACCTCGGAGTCCCAAATGCGGAATGCTATAACAAGTTTTCAAGAAAATAATCTAGAATGAGGGCGCCTGGGTGGCTCAGTTGGTTAAGCGACTGCCTTCGGCTCAGGTCATGATCCTGGAGTCCCGGGATCGAGTCCTGCATCGGGCTCCCTGCTCAGCGGGGAGTCTGCTTCTCCCTCTGACCCTCCCCCCTCTCATGTGCTCTCTCTCTCCTCTCATCCTCTCTCTCAAATGAATAAATAAAATCTTTAAAAAAAAAAAAAAAAAGAAAATAATCTAGAATGAATGACATGTATGCTTCATTTACAATGTCAGTGGATGCCATAAGGCTGTCATCTCTTTCTTTTAGTTAAATCAACTGATAGTTAAGCTATTGATTGGATAATACAGACTTCTCTAACAGGGAAAAGAGGAGATTCATTAGAAGCCATTAAGTCAAGCTAGTGAAATAACAAGTATTATTAAGCATCTCCTACAACTCTTAAGTTTCCCCAAAACAAGGGAGAAAATTGACTACCAGGAGCCAGGACAGTAAAAGGAGAGGTTGGGGCCTCTTTGCATATTCTGCATGCATTTCTGATTTCTCATGCTCAAATGTCCGGTAACTTTTTTTGTGTGTGTGGTTAAATGTTTAAGTTGAATACCAAAGGAAGGATGTTTCAAATAAATCATGCTACAACTAGGCAGACAACTACACTTGAACTCTCCATTAGCTTTTCCCCTGAAGCAAATTCTTAGTCTACTGTCTTTTAACCATCCTCATGGTGCTGCTAGCAGGGCAGAGGACAATAAAGAGGGGAATTCACGATGCAGATTGGATATGAAATGAGCAACTTCACTCCAAATAATTTAAAATAATTACTATAGGCAAGAGCAAACCACTTTACGGTATTACAGAATATTTTAGTATCAATTTGTGAAAAAGACACTGAATCATCAGATTTTATACTTGAGTAGCTCTTGAAGATTACCTCGTCTAAAGATGACCTAATCCTCCCCTGGTTATTTTGTAGATGAGAAACCTGGGATGAGAGGTGAAGTGACCTGTCTGCAGCTTTTATATCCAGGCAGGGAGCTGAAGTTAGAGTTCAGGCCTCTTAGATATTTCCGTTATGCTTTGCTGTCCATTGTTCTCATCTGTACAATTTTTAACTCATATCAGCAATGGCTGATCTCTTAATTATGAGTCAGGGAGACACATCACCTAGGAATTATGATCTCTGAGCTCTTAGGAGAAAAGTTTAAATTAAGAAAATAAAGCTGTACTGACCATGCCACAGTATTCTTAATGCCGAAAGGAACAGTTCTCATTAGAAACTGAACTAAGATGACCACTGATTCATTAGCAGATTCAAACTCCTCAATCTTGCATCCACAGGAAGTTTCCCTCCCTCTCTGGATGTTTAGTTTGATGCGTCCGTCCCACAATGACCTCTGTGCTCTAATCAGGTCAATTTTCTTCTTCCTTCTCATTTAATTTCTACCTCTGTGACTTTTATCCACAGCCTTCCTCTTTATCGAAACGCTTTCCGGAGTTTTCTAGCAGTCTGCGATGGTCTCTTATGTCCAAGATATTTCAGAACTTGCCTTCTCTCCACACTTTGCCCTCACTTAACCCGACACAACTCCATGTACTCCTGCAGGCCCCAACCTTTTCAACACGGATCAACGTGTGCTCACTTAACTGGAGGCCAATCTGCTAAACAATTCAGCTATCCAGAACACAGAACCAAGAAATAAGCAAAAATCCTCTAACTTCTAGGACCAAAACAAAACAAAACAAAGTGAGATTCAAGGGGCTTTACTCACTGCTAGTGTCACCTTATCCACTAGGCATGTGGGCCCAGTGGCCAGGGCCCATAAAACTTGGAAGGGCCCACAAAAATATATATATATGTATTTTTTTAAGTAGGCTCCATGCCCAGCGTGGAGCCCAACGCAGGCTCGAACTCACAACCAGGAGATCAAGACCTGAGCCAATCATCAAGAGTTGGACACTTAACTGACTGAGCCACCCAGGTGCCGCTCTCTTTTCTTTTAAAACCAGAAGAAAACAAAGAACTTTCAAGTCAAAAAAAAAAATGTTTTCTTGTTTTTTTTTAAAGATTTTATTTATTTGACAGAGAGAGAAAGACAGAGAGAGCAGGAACACAAGCAGGGGGAGTGGGAGAGGGAGAAGCAGGCTTCCTGCCGAGCAGGGAGCCTGATGCGGGGCTCCATCCCAGGACCCTGAGATCATGACCTGAGCTGAAGGCAGACGCTTAACGACTGAGCCACCCAGGTGCCCAAAAATGTTTTCTTGTTGTTGTTGTTTTTAAAGATTTTATTTGATCTCATTTTTAATTTTTTTAGGTGGGGGAGGGGCAGAGGGAGGGAGAGAATCTTAAGCAGGTTCCATGCCCAGCACACAGCCTGACTCGGGGCTCGATCTCATGACCTTGAGATCATGACCTGAGCTGAATTAAGTCGGATACTCAACTGACTAAGCCACCCAGGTGCCCCTAAAGATTTTATGTTTAACTCTACACCCAACGTGGGGCTCAAACTTACAACCCTAAGATCAAGAGTCACACAGGCACCCCTAGAAAATGTTTGAAATACCAACAGTTGGAAAATAAAATTCTGAATTTTTTTTATGGAAGAAAGGGCCCATGTAAGTCATAATGTGGCCCTGTTCATAGGAAAGCTCCTTCAGCTCTTGTGGCCTGGTTATTCTTCCTTTACAAACAACTCATGAGTCCCAGTGGTTGCCTTTTTTAGTTCACAGCTGACCAGAAGCAGCAAATTAGAAAAGTGGGAACCATCAGAGGCAGGTAGGCTAACATAATTCAATGGGATTTTGCAAGTCACAGCTAATAGCAAGACCATTAAGAACAAGAAAAGGTACAAAAAACTACAACAAAACAAAACAGGGCACACTGGCCTATTTCATGACTACCTTGACAGAGCTGTACACATTCCAACAGTTCCTCCTGTTACCCATGATATTACTGACCCATGTGATTATGATTTGTAATGATGATCCTTATTCTTTAACACAGTTCAGACACCAAAAATTATACAGCAATTTTTTCCTCTTAAAAAAGGCTAAAGTATAACAACAATAGATGTTAAAAGAGGTTAAGCTTTCATCATCTGAAAAAAAATAAAGCTTTTGATTTCTTATGAATTCCTATTCTTGTCTCCAGGGAAACTGAATATGCCATATGAAGCCTGAGATAAGTATTATACACAAAACATATCCTTACATTTCCAAATATCAGTTAGTGTGTAAATAGTAAAAATTTGCTAATTCTGGCATATACGCATCTTTCACCATCTCTCCTCATTGCTTCAGAGCTGGAATTCCTTAGCGTGGCAGCATGGCCCTGATAAACCCCCCTTCTACTCATCTTTCAAGACCAAGATCAAGAACTATTTGTGGAACATTTGCAGATTTTCTCAGCAAAATGGACTGTGCTTTCCTTTATGTTCCACTGGAACCCACACAACTTATAAAACTAGATACATCATGTTTACACATCTCTCTCTGTCACTGGATTGTGACAGGGATACAAAAAACAAAACCCTTCCTTGGTGGATGAAGTAGAAAGAAGTGTGCAGCTTCTCTGCCCCACCCCCAAAGCCCCAGTACCTTGTAGGAGCAACTCTCAGGGCTAAGGTTGCCAGATAAAGCCCCAAGTTATGCCCCAAACACTGCACGAGATATACCAAAAATTATTTGATATCTTTCTAGAATTCAAATTTAACTGGGTGTCCTTCATTCGTATCTACCAAATCCAGCAACCCCACTCAGAGAGGATGCAGCCCCACACCAGGGTGGATGGCTTGGTGAGCAAAGTGTGGGCTGAATGCTAACTCTCAATTGTCACTTGACTTTGTATACACCTTGTTCACCAATTGCACAACTGACCAGGTGGTCCTGGATTATGAGCTCTCTGAGGGCAGGCAGTGTCTCACTCATCCTTTATTTCTACAGTGTGGAACAAAATGCTTATTAAGTGCACATCCCAGGGAAAGCATATACTCTATAAAGTCACATTTCAAACTTGCATGTCAAAAGAAATATTTCTGGATAAGGGAAAAAAACCTTCCCATTGCCCTTCCATGGAACTTAATACAATTGTCACCATCTATCTTCGTCAACCTTGGTCACACTGCCATTCCAGCATCAGGAGTTCCTACTGGAAGCACAACACTGAGCTGAATGCCAGGTGGGTCTCCAAGGACAACTGGGAGAGGCATGAGACACTTTCACACTTCTCCTCTCAGGACCACAGGGCGTCTTACAGACTAGACCTTAAATTAAATCAGCCTTACAAGAAAAAACAAGGTTAAAAAAAAAAAAATTACACATAGACAAACTTAGAGACAAAGGTACATTCATTTAACCCTGTTAGGCAAATAGCAAATCAGTTGGAAAGACTGGAATTAAAGAATTTTGACAGTTATATGCTGCTAGTTAAAAATGAAAACAATGGTATACACAAGTTTTTCTTTTTTCCTGATTATAAACTAATAAATGCTTACTGTTGAAAATTTATAAAATATAGGAAGCAATAAAACAGAAAAAAATCACCTATAATCCTGCCATCTAGGGTATAGCAGGTGCCTTCAAGATAGAGAAATAATAGAACTTCCTTTTATTTTTTATTGCATTCTTCAAAAAATTTTTTTGTGTGTATGTTTTAAAATGAGCATCATCTTATAGAATAAGAGATGTATTAAAATGTTGGGAGGATAAGCTCATATGCTTTTTTTACTGGTAGGGGTATGCCTTCAAAAAGCTGGGGGGCCACTGACATAAAGGCAACCAAAAGGAACAATTTTGGCATTATACCCCCTCACCCCCAGTCCTTTTTTCTTTGACTGAAATCACACTTGGAGAGCAACTCAGGATTGAGTGAAAGGTGACTTGACAGTTATGCAGGCAGTTTCTGACACAGGCCCAGTTTATATAGACAGTGGGTTACTGGCTGGGTGGTCAGAGTTTTCCATCTGACTGGTTAATTTCTCCCTGTCTTCCCTTCCCATTATTGCCCCTCTTATTCTGGAAACTGGACCCCTTCTTCAGCTTGCTCCAGGGCTGGATAAGGCAGACAGGGGCTGCAAGGAGCAAGATGGCTGGCAGAGAAAGCTGCTATGCTCTTTCTTCCGGATTTCTAGGGCTGGTTTCTCCAGCAGCAGCCACGTGGAGCCGAGCTCCTTTGATATGCATTGTTTGCTTTGTTGGTTTTATATATTTTTTGTGTGAGGAAAGACGACAGTCAGAGTTTTCTTTGAAGTGAATAATAAACTAATAACTGAGTTGTGCTTTGCAGTTTACAGAGAACTACAATAAATACTTAACTGTATTTAATTCTCACATCCTCAACTTCAATATTACTATTGTTCTTATTTTAGAAAAGTGAAAATTGAGGCTCAGAAGTGGCTGAATTCAAATTCAAGTCTTTGAATTCGAACCCTTGTGCTCTTAGTTCCACCACCATCTAGTTCTATGTGTAGTTAAGACCCACCATCTTCAAAATACCCATTCGTAGTAAATACTATCATCCGCATACCTAAATGGTTTAAAAAAAAAGGAAAGAAAAGGCGGGGCCACTCAGATTGTCTGAAGCCTGCCTGTGGAAGCCCTCTTCCCATTCTCCAATGTGAGGGGCAAGGAAGGTTGTCAATACGAAGATGTGGCTGTAGACCAAGTAGTGACTTAAAAAGATCAAGACCTCGTTCCATCTACACATCCCAATAACTATGAGGAATACTGACGGACTGTTCTGGACCTTTTGTAAGATTCCTCTTACTGGCTCTTCTTTCCCAACAGCTGTTATGCCATGCAGTATAAAGCCCTAGGAAATCTCCAAAGATCTGCGTACTTGTTTCAGGGACAAGAAGGCAGGAGAGAAGCTGTGAGACACTACTCTGGTCCACCCTAAGTTAGGAGAAAAGGGGAGCTTTAGTCACAAGCAACAGGTGGCTTTAGGGGAAAAGCAAGTAGGTGGGTCAGTTCTTGGAGGCTGAAGATAAATGTAATAGGTAGTGTCCTCAGGGATCTGACAATGGCCAGAAGCCCTGTTCCTCCCTCAAATCCTTACCCTTTTTACAGGCTAAAAAGATTCTGTGGACTATCTAAAGGCACCTCTTTTCTTCAAAAACAAACAAACAAACTGGAAAATGCATTTCTAGTTCCATACAATAGTCTTAATGAAATACTAGACCCTCTAAGAACTTTGAAACAGCCACAAAACAGGAACAAACAGAATCTGAGATGGTCAACCCTTGGCCCCAAGCAATGGGAATATTCCAATCAAGAGAACATCCATTCTCTTTTCGAAGATGTTAGGATAAGACTCTATAAATCAATCCTTCACAGATGGCATGCTCTGTGGACTATGGCAGGTTCCTCCTTTTCAGTAACTCCATGCTCTTCACGATAAAGCATCAGTACCTTCTATCTGTGTAGTCCGCAGGTTTGTAGAGGACCTCACAATACATTATCTTCGTTGGCCAATGGGGTAGGTACGGCAGGGAGAATTACCTCCATTTTACAGATGAAGAAATACACAAAGATATTAAGGGACTAGTTCAAAGTTGACTAAGCTACAACTCAAACTCAGGTTTTCTGACCCCAATACAAAGAGCAAGTTCTGTAGAGGGGGGTCCTCACAAGATTCATGGCACTGTGGAATATTATGGTACTAAAATCAACACTTTTCTAACGCTGATGTCATGTCACAATAACACATTTATGGCAATAGTGCTCAGTGAAGACATTCTGGCAGGGAGAGAATATTGCTGTCTCAGCACCATTAGCAGTTCACTGATGATTAAACTTCAGATACCTAATTTTGAGTTAGCTGAAAATGGTGTATACATGTCTTACAATTTTTTGTATTCATTAATACCTATTATAGATGTACTCTACCAAACCAAACAAAAACCCTATTTTGAAAACATGTTTTTTTTTAATGTGTATCTGTTTTTATTTATTTACTTGATTTATTTTTTAAGTAGATTCCACACCCAACGTGGGGCTTGAACTCACGACCCTGAGATCAAGTCTCACATGCCCTACTGACTGAACCAGCCAGGTGCCCCTGAAAACGGTTTTATTCAGCAGGTATCTGTAGCAATATTTTATAAAAGGACTCACTAAATTTCTTTCACTAGTTTTTATGTGCCCGAAATCATTCTCCATATATATATATGTGTATATATATAGAATGTATATATGTAGAATGTAAATATATATAATATTCAATATACATGTAGAATGTAAATATATATAATATATTCAATTTACATAGAACTTTCTGAGACAACCTACTATACTAAGCGAAGTATAGAGAATTTTATAAACTATAGTAGCCATCTAATGTCACTGACTTAATAAATGGAAAAACTGGGCCACTGAATTGTCAACCATCATACAGCTTTTCTTCAACAAAGCAGTCCAATGCACAAGTCATCATCACATCAGTGATTACGATTAATGTGTCTGGCAAAATGACTACACCTCTTTCCTAAAGTGGTTATACATCTTATTGAGTCATATTGTAGTTATTAGCCAGAGTTAATTTTGAACAGATAGATGGGGAGATACTCATGTTTAGGCCTGCACGATTTGGAGTCTCTTCCATTATCTGCTTCTTTCGCTGAAGCAACCCAAAGGCTGAAGAGTTGCTTAATATTACCAAGACTTCCAATACCATCTCTGAAGTAAGACTGTACTCAGATGTTGTGTCAGGATTACATGAAGAGCAATCTTGTCTAGAGACTGGTGATGTTAAAATCCACGGGACAAACAGATACCCCTGCCCGAGTTCCCACTAGCAGCTCACTATAGTTTTTTTTTTGGTATGTGATGCCAGTCTTGGCTCTAAACCCCTACTTCTTTCTTACTAGGTAATATTCCTAGGTGCCAGAGCAGTGAGGAAGTTGTTTTTTTCAATAACATTTACTTTAACAAAAACTCTAACAAGCGCTAGGTCTGAATTCTACTTCAGTAATACTGCTATGAATTCAGAGTGGTCTTCTCTTGTAAGAGTTTAGTTTCCAAAGAGTTTTCCAACTGGTATGCTGCAAAGGAGTTCTAGGTGGACAAAGACATCAGTTCTCATCAGCCCTGGGGAAGGCTGGGTGGCACCTGGGGCGGGGGGGACTGCGCTGAGAGTGGTGGCAGCCATTTACCCAAGTACCTCAACAGACGCTACCGTTTTCTATATACTATTACACTGAACTCAAAGAGGAATGGTTCTCCATGAGTGACAAGGCCATTCTGGTAGCTACAGATGCAGTCTTCCAATCTGATTCCCCAAAGCGTCAAGTAAACCTAGCACTGAAGCAGTCAGGTTAATGAGCTTCACTAACTACTCCCGCACTTGTTGAGGAAACTGGGAAGTCATGTCATTTTAGAGCTTGAGGAGTTCCTTTGCAGGCACTTTATTTTGTCTCCCAAAAAAAGAAAAAAAGAAGGTGCCAGAAGAGCTCTCTGAGAAAAATAATAAAGCTGTCGATGCTGCAGGTTGCGGGAAGATTTACCTGGCCTTATGGCTTTCCTACCGCTTCTTCCTCGACATTAAGACTAAGGCTTTCATCCTCCTGATGTTGAAAAGCACATTCCCCTCAACTTCCATAAATCTGCAAAACCTGAAAAGAGCCCCAGTGTCACTGAGTAAAAGAGCCGGCTTTAGGAATCTCACTGGAAGGAGGGGTGTCTTCAAGCCTCTCACTGCTAAGCCGGACATTTCCTAACACTGGACAAATTGTACATCCAGCTCGGGGAGGGTGAACTGCAGTGGTCTTTTACCCTCCGAGCCAATTGTTAGCTTTTCACAGGAATCAGCAGGGAAGCACATGTGAAACCTCTGTGGTGCCGGTGAGCACCCCCATGCCTTGTGTGACTCTGCATGTAGATGAAGCAGGCTGGGGGCTTTCCGAGCCGCGGCCGGGAGTTCTCAGAGCAGCCCTTTTCTCCCGCGGGGCTCCCTGCTGGGACAGCCCTTTTCAGTGTTCTACCCCCCCTCGATCTCTTCTCCTGCACAACACAGGGCAACTTGATTGAAATAAAGACCTAGGGAACATGTTTTATTTTCTCCTGTTCAATCCATTTTAGAAAAGCTTTTAATTGGTTTTAAAAAGATGCTAAACAAAATGTGATGATGTTTTTCAGTCTTCATGAACTACAGATACCACTTTTTATACTTTCAAAGGGCTAATAAATCAATCATGAAATTAACTCCCAGCTAAATTTAAAGCAAACCCACTGAATACCGGGTTCATTAAAAATCTATGCATTTACTTAGAAAAATTTAAAATTCAAAGAAAATTATCCTAGTAACTGAAATCTGACTTGAATTTTTAGTCCTACACTGAAAATCCAAGACCAAAGCAATCACAAAGGGAAAAAAAGAAGGCTTGTGAACCAGTTTTAATAAGCCAATTTACAACGAGGGAGGGGTGTGGGGGAGGGGAGGAGGAGAAAAGAGAATATCTTGATACATAACAACATAGTGCCCCTGAAGGGATTCTTTTATTTGAGCATGTGCACACATGCACACATAATTTTTCTGTGTGAAAGCTGGAATTACAACAAATACAATATTAAGGATTCTGTGGCTGATATGATTACTATATTGTATCCATGCACAATTCCTCTTTTTAAAGAAAAATGCCTTCAACTTCTGTTTTCTGGACAGTGGTAAAAATAATAGTTTTCTACCATCCTACGTGGCTCTACAACACCCAGATTCATACACTTTTAATATTTAATTGAAAACATCTGAAAAACCTAACATGGATAATGGTTTGGTGAATTGAATGCTTCCACTTTAGAAAGACAAATATTCTCGACACTGGATCAGCCTGAAAATTTTCCCTTGTTCTCCTGAGAGAATACACACTAATTTAAAAAGCAAGGTGGTACAGAAAAAGCATATTTTTATCTTGTCAAATGTACGCCAACTAGAGATATTTGAAACATTAACTTCTCCGGCCACTGATGCACTTATATAGCAGGCCAGGTCAGAGTCACCAAATTCTGATTAATGACAGGCTGGTAATCCTTAAAAGAGAATCCCTGCCATTTCCAATCACTAAGGCAACCAGATCTATCTTTGACTCCTTACATATTCCTATACCTTTCCTTTTCAGTCCTTAGAGAAATGCATTCCACATCCCTTTTTAATGATCCAATCCCTGTTTCTAGGACTTCTCCCAAGTTGGGCCATGTACCTGGGATGCTCAGTCCTTGCTTCTAGTTCTCCCTATAACCCTCCTTTCCTCATTTAAGTAGCTTCTGCAATCACTTTCTTCTTTAAAATCTGTTTTATTGAGATATAAGTCATAGAACACACAATTCACTGATTTACAGTGTACAATTCAATGGTTTTTAGTATATTCACAGAATGTGCAACTATCACCATGATCAATTTTTGAACGTGTGAAACACCCCAAAAAGAAACCCCACACCCATTAGCAGTCACCCTTCATTCTCCCTATCCACCCCTCCCAGTCCTAGGCAACCATGAATCTACTAGATTCTGTTTCACAGATTTGCCAATTCTGGACCTTTCATACAAATGGAACCAATCTGTGGTCTTTTATGATTGGCTTCTTTCACTTAGCATGTTTTCACGGTTCATCCATGTTGCAGCATGTAACAGGACTTCATTTCTTTTTATTGCTGAATGATATTCCATTGTATGGATATGCCATGGTTTATCTGTGAACATCTGGGTTGTGTCCACTTTTTGCCTGTTATGAATAATGCTGCTTTGAACACATGTACAAGCTTCTGTGTGGACATATACTTTCATTTCTTTGGGGTATATACCTAAATTGTTGGGTCATATTGTAACTTTACCTCTAACCTTTTGAGGAACTGCTAGGCTATTTCCCAAAGGCTGCACAATTTTTTTATTCCCACCAGCAGTGTATAAGGGTTTCAATTTCTCCATATGCACAGCAACACTTATTATTATCTGACTTTTTGGTTATAGCCACCCTGGTGGGTATGAAGTGGTATCTCATTGTGGCTTTGATTTGCATTTCCCTGATGGCCAATGATGTTGAGTATCTTTTCATGTGCTCGTTGGCCATTTGAAATTTATTTATTTTTGAATGTTTTCACTTTAATCATACCTTGCCAAATATAAATTACAACAATACAAAATAGTTAAGCCCACCAAAATGAGCACTCAAAAAATATCTTTAGAAGTATGTTATCTATATTTTTTGTTGAATAGGTTATTCATGAAGTACATCTGTATAAACTTGTGCCAGACGCTGTGAGATTTAAAAATATTAGATAATGTTCCTTTCCTCAAGAATTTTACATTTTTACAAAATGGAAAGTTATTCCTAAGTCTTTAATCAAAATGCTGCAAGTCTTTTTAATATGCTCTATTTATTTCTATCAGTATCTATTCTGGATTACAAATAATTCTCAACCAGGGAATGTCTCTCTGTTTAAATAAATGTATTTAACAATGTAAAGGACAAACAGTTTGAAAAATATCATTGAAAAATTATTCTTCCTTCTCCCAAATGACTTCTAGCATAAATTCTTTTTAGCTAAAGATTGAATAAGATATATATATATTTTTAAAGATTTAATTAATTTATCTGAGAGATAGAGAGAGAGAGAGCACGAGCAGGGGGGAGGAGTAGAGGAAGAAGCAGGCTCCCTGCTGAGCAATGAGCCCAAAGCGGGACTTGATTCCAGGACCCTGGGATCATGACCTGCTTAACCAAATGAGCCACCCAGGCGCCCCTGAATAACATATAAATTTAAATGCCTGGAGAAAGTCTCCCAATCTAATACTTTTTAAAATGCTATTTCATAGGGAAGGATTTTTTTGTATGTAATACATACGGACATTGGGGTTATTTACTTTTTCCAACAACTTTATTTATAAAGATTTTATTTATTTACTTGAGAGAGAGAGAGAGAGACAGAGTGAGTGTGCCTGTGTGAGCAGAGGGAGAGGGAGACAAGTAGACTTCCCACTGAGCGGGGAGCCCGACACAGGGCTCGATCCCAGGACCCTGGATCATGACCTGAGCCAAAATCAAAAGTCAGATGTTTAACTGACTGAGCCAACCAGGTGTCCCTTTTCCAGTAACTTTAGATTTATCTATTTACATATTTATTGAAGGAATCAGAGAAAGGAAAAATACTCACTTCTCTAACTTCAGCCTATCTAGGATGAGCTAAAACTCCAATTATTGGGAATGATGGTTTATGGAAAAATGATTACAAAATTCTTACAGTGCATATATATGGTAAATTTTCAAGGTTGTTGTACCTTATGTTTCTTTTCACTATTCTAGAAATACAAAAAACCAAAAATATCCTAGAAAATCAAGACCCATCACTTTTAGTTCTAACACACACACACACACAATTTTAACTGTTAAATTAAAAAGCAGATTCACCAACTTAACATGAAATATTTTCCATACAGCCCAGTTAAGATCTCTAACTTCAAATACAAGATTCCCATAGACATTAAGATGTTTTTCAAGTTACCCCTTTGTATCTGTCTTTGGCATTTCTCAAAGGTTACAGCACACAAAATCAATCAAGAGAATTTGTCTTGTGTCATAGCCAAACATGCTCTGGCAGCCTCTACATAATTAGCATATTTAACCAACCCCCATAGATTACTTTTAAATGTGTTAAGTTACCAAAATCACCAGTCTCTAGTAGCCACATCAATAAAAATGCAACCACATGAACAAAGATCCTGGCTATGAACTCCCTCCTCAAAAGTGCCACATGACACAAGAGAAATAATTTAAGCTTAACTGTAAACATTTTTTAAAAAGAAAAAGAAAAATCTGCCTACAGGAAATAAATATCCCCAAATATAATTTCTTAGGAAAAATCTCTATCAAATGACAAATCAAACAAATGGGAATGTATATTCGATCCCTTCTACATGAATATCATGATCTCTCATGGGAGATGAAGGTGGCCAGAGATGTGTAATATACTGGGGAATTTACAGAACAACAAAAACAGAACATTAATCGAAACTAGGATTTTGGGATATTCAGAAAGGAAACTTCTCTGTTAAGAAAATCATTTACCTTAAAACAGAAGGCCAGACCAGATGACTTTTCCAAAGCCCCTCAACAACAGAATTTTATGTTTATGATTGCTCGCTTATTTAGCAGCTTATTTGCACCATTATATGCAATATACTGGAAAAATTCTGTGAAAATGTTTCTTATGCTATTTTTTACCTGAGGAGGTGCCTTTTTGAGAAGCACAAGAAGAGCCTGTAATACCAGATTAGAAAATCGAGGGCCAATAGGGACATAATCTGGAAGAGAAACATTGCTATGTTTTAGGGATTCGATACACATCTGCACATATTCCAAACATTCAGATTTTTCTGCATCAAGAGTAAACATAGTCCTAAGTAACTGTCATGCAACTAACGATAATTAGAAAAATAGTATCTGCAATAACTCAAAAGCTTAAAAGGTTATGTAAGAACTCTCATCTGTAAATTTTTTTTTAAAAGCTTCTAAATATCCATTTTGAGTTCAGGTAGACATTTTTTTTTTAACTTTTATTTTATTATGTTAATCACTATACATGACATCATTAGTTTTTGATGTAGTGTTCCGTGATTCATTGTTTGCGTATATCTTTGTCTAATATTTGGAGACAGTTGTTTTTGTTTTTGTTTTTTTAAGGAAGAAAAAAACCCAGGTGTATTTACCAAGCATTTCCAAGAAATGACTGCAAACTGTGGTAATACAGTAAGCTCACAGGCAACAACACATACTAGAAAATGAGTAGAGGGGGAAATGGCAATTACTAATGTACGTAAGGTACTTCAGTGTAACTGAAATGATGGTAGAGTCACTAAGACTGGTCCTCAGATGGTGAAGAACAGAGAACTTTCTAAAATTTTCTGCTAAGCTTCTACTAATTCTTCAAGATTCAGCATAAATGCTCCTCCCCAGCTTTCTCTGCATACTGCATATATATGTACCCTTGCCTTATGCTTAGAACTACCTTCAGGCACCAGCCCTCTGAAGTCAAAAGTGATCTTTCCCCTTTTCTGAATATCCAGAACATAAAGCACATTCTACTTTGCAGTAATTTTTACCAATGTGTTACAACAACAGCATGTTACTTATTTTTTCTGAGACCCTAATAATTCTAGCACAGTAGTAAGGGCTCAGCTTACTTGTCAAATAAATGAACAAACAAGTACAGATAATAACTATTCATACAAGTGAAAATATACTCAGAGGGCACACATTCCTGACATAGTAGTGTTGCTATGACCACACATCTCAATTGTGTTTAGATAAAGGAATTTACACAGAGCTATGAGTTTGTGCTTAAAAGCTTTTAAAGAAATAATCCTATAAACTAGGCTGAAATGTATCAAAAACAGCAGACCAAAAACCCCAGGTCACTAGATAAAACTATCACATTAAGAAGACCTCAGATACACCTGATTACATATAGGTACGTCTTTGCTTTATAACAAACATTGCCTTAAGAAACAAGAAAATAAATAACGGAGGACCTGAAGCAAGTCTGAAAATCATGAGGAAAATGTGGTAAGAACAGTTGACTTGAAATCATTACTACACCATTTTGGATAGCTTAAGAAGGGATTACTCAGGTGTTGGGTAGTATTTTCAGAAGTTTATGAAGTCACCATGTGGGTTCAATTTCAACAGTTATCATAGCATCCCGAGTCACTATTATAATGCATTGATTCCAGATTTATCTAATTTTTGAAATGAAATAAAATATAAGTAACAACACTTTTCTGGCATTTACTGGGATATTACACCTTATGAGTTGCATACAGGGACTGTCTTATTATTCATCTTTGTATCCTGTAGCAGTGCATTTTATTTTATTTTATTTTTTAAAGATTTTATTTATTTATTTGACAGAGAGAGACACAGCGAGAGAGAGAACACAAGCAGGGGGAGTGGGAGAGGGAGAAGCAGGCTTCCCACAGAGCAGGGAGCCCAACGCGGGGCTCGATCCCAGGACCCTGGGATCATGACCTGAGCGGAAGGCAGACGCTTAACGACTGAGCCACCCAGGCGCCCCTGTAGCAGTGCATTTTAGCATAAGAGATGGGTAATCAATATTTAAAAATTTTTTTTTAACTATACAGCACCTGTAAACATTTCAGAATGTTTTCAACACTGTTACCCCATTTTTGTCTGCACAATTACTCAATGGGATAAGTAAGGAAGGGAACACAGCCTCTGTTCTTATAAAACAGGCACATTTGATTTCATTGCAAAAATTAGGTAAATCTGGAATAAATGCATTATAACAGGGACTCGTTCTTATAAAACAGAGACTGAGGTACAAGAGAACTTGCAGCTTCTCCCAAGTGTTATTTCACTCCATTCACAGGCCCTTCTTCCCTTAGTTCTGTCGAAGTTCCTAAGTGGAAATTCTGGGGTACAGGCAAGCTCAGAGGTACTAAATAGCAAATATATCCATCAACGGAAACTACTAATCATTTACTAGGGGCAGAGAACTCTGTGGAAGAAACAAAATAATATGAGGTGTGGGCCCTGATGGGAAAGCAGTTTATGATGGAGTTACGGTCATAAGGCATATTTAACATGAATACCATCACTGACTTCAGATATAACATAACATAATTCCTTGAAAGACAAAGGAAAGTATTCTTATTGCCCTATAGTTTATAAATACCCGTTATTTTTCTCTTGTACTTTGTGAGACATTAGTGTAATGTCGCAAAGAAAGTACAATGTCAGAGGTTATGACTTACCAAGCAGTCTTTCAATGTCATCCACAACCACACAACTAAGCTGGGATTTGTACGCATCATCAAAGATCTGGAAGAAAGTAAAACCATTTATTATCTCACTCCTCTCCATAATTTCCAAGAAGATAAAATTTAGTTAATTCTTGAGTAATGCCTACACGAAACACAGTAAAACACCAATATTTCAGGCTCTCCTACATTAGAATTTAACAGATAATAGGATTTTAAAACTAAGAGTTCTTACAACTTAAAAATGAGGAAACTGAGGCCCAAACAGTTAAATGACTTGCTCAAGATGACACAAATGGATCTTGGCTGAGCAAGGAGAAGGGTAATGCTGTTTTCAGCCCCACGAGCTGGATGTGTCACACCTGGGCATGCTGAGGAGCAGCTGGTCATGAATCAACTGACAAATCCCATCAAGTATATCACAATGGTCTCTCCTATGTCAGGAGCGTGACTTCAGTGTTGTGACTCAAGAGCTAGATGGAGCCACAAGGGATGGGTAGAATAAAACTGAATGTCGTTTTATTATTGGTGAGAACTGTGGCCCTGTTAAGCAGGAACAACACTAAGAGAACAGAATCCTGTTCACTCAAATCAGACCATAATGGTCAAAATGTTCGCGGAAGAATTAAGGTTGGTTATAAAGGATTAGACAGATGTATCTTTAGAACCAGACAAAAGACAATAGTACACTGTCTTAAGACAGTGAAAGAAATGCAAATTAAAGCAAGCAGTAAAGGAAGCTATTATATCCTGACAAGGATGTAGCAATTTCAAGCCAGACAGAAGACTTAATTTATGTATAAGTTGGACGTAAGTGCCCTCAGCCTTGAGACCAGCCTTTTCATAAATGTGGGGGTTCCTATTCTAGGGGCTATAACTGGGGTTCAGGGCACCCCATGGATGTCAACGGTAAGAATTAATTTCTGCATCCCAGCCCAGTCTCCCTGGTTGATAAATAACCTCAATGCACCAAGATGGTAACCACACCCTCCACCCATCTTGCTTGGGGTGGCATAATATTCTTTTGTGGTTATCTTTTAACCAGAGATAATTAAGTATTAGGCACAGAAATAAAGTAAATCACGTCTTCAGTATTAATATTTTTCATATTAAATTTAAAGACAACTTGTGTATACTTGGTCTCGAAAGTATTTGTAACAATTAAGAAAATTTACCCTGTCAAGATTAATAATTAGCCTTACTAGTTCGTCAAGATTAATAGATTAGCCTTACTAGTTCAATTTAAATACGCCATTGAATAATTCATTTTGATAAACTTTTACGTTGGAAGGTAAAAGATAAACTTAATAGCCTTACAAATGGTAAAGATAATCTAAGATGCACCATATTTATATTATTAGCTGTATTTTAATTTATTACTAAATAAATATAATTATAGTTACTTTGAAACTCAATGTTTTGTTAGACAAACAACTGAAGTACTTCAAAGAGAAAATAAAACATTTTAAATGTGTAAATACAGTTTAAAATATTTAAAGAAATTTAATTAAGCTGTAAAAGTCCCCTTTGAACTGCTAAATTTCACTAGACCTACAAATAGAATAAGAGATGTGACTGGACTTTTTTAAAGTTTGTTCTCTTTTGTGTTAAAAAACTAGGTTTTAAATTACAAAATTTTAATATGTTGATTTTTCATTTTTTAAACCTTAAATTAGCTATACATGGTCTTTTTTATGCTCAAAAGTCACCCTCAAAGATGCAAAACAAAAACATGGCAAAACAAATCAACTCAGGCGCCTGGGTGGCTCAGTTGGTTAAGCGACTGCCTTCGGCTCAGGTCATGGTCCTGGAGTCCTGGGATCGAGTCCCGCATCGGGCTCCCTGCTCGGCGGGGAGCCTGCTTCTCCCTCTGACCCTCCTCCCTCTCATGCTCTCTGTCTCTCATTCTCTCTCTCGCAAATAAATAAATAAAATCTTTATTTACACACTATCAGTTCTCTAAGGTAGGGATTATGTCCTCAGTATTATGTATTCAATGTCTGACACTGCACTGGTGCTTCATAAATGTCTCCTGTATGCCTATAGGAAAGAAAGCCTCTGTTGCTTTCCTTTGCACCATCCCCTTTACCCCTCAGTCACTCTCCCATATTGTGTTAAAATCGCATTTACCCCTTCATCCTCAGCTACCTACCTGTCTCCCCGTTGGATTGTGAGCTGGATAAAAACTTGATTCATGTCATCTCGAGGACCCGGCACAGAACAGTATTGATACTTGCCCAGTGAATTCAGTGGTTGAAACAACACAAGTTCTAACTCCATCTTGCCATAGATCACTTGTCTCTGTTCTGCTCTGGTACAGCATTTTGTATATTGTGTACATATTAAGGATTCATTACATTCTTCCTTGTATTATACTAGAATATAAGCACTGGGAAAGCAAGTACTATTTTAATTATCTCTGTATCTTCATATCATTTAATATAATGCCTTACCAGAAAGTAATCAATAAATATTGACTGCAAGAATAAATATGCATTTTATTTTTTTTTTAAAGATTTTATTTATTTATTTGAGAGACAGAGAGCGAGTGCATGAGCAGAGGGAAGGGGTAGAGGGAGAGGGAGAAGCAGACTCTCCACTGAGCAGGGAGCCCGATGCGAAGCTTGATCCCAGCACCCTGGGATCATGACCTGAGCCCAAGGCAGATGCTTAACCGACTGAGCCACCCAGGCACCCCATAAATATGCATTTTATATTCAAGCAGAAATATCAAGTGAGTAGCTGGAGACATAGACTGAAGTCAGGGTATGGAGCTCACCTTCCAGGCAGTGACGCTGAAACCATGAGAGGGGAAGAGACCTCAAGGAGAAATGGCAGAAGTAAAAGAATAACAGGCTAAATACATAAATCTCGAGTGTTACAAATATTTTCGAATTGCCATTACACGTTAAGCATCAATGAAGGCAATGGAGAGAGTAATGAATGAGACAAATATGATCATACCTTCCCAAAGCCTGGAGTAGGGGAAATAGGCCACAGGTAACCATAATAAAGCATGACACTACTATGCTGGAGGAAATACAAGATGAGATGGTAGTGTACACAAAAGAGCTGTGGCAGTCGTTGGGGATACCCACACATATACTGATTTTCTTTCTAGCATGTGGTAGGATTGTAGTTTCCCACCCCCTCTCAAGGCAGGGATGACTATGGGGCTTGCTTCAGCTAATGAAATATGACTGAATATACATCATTTTCTAAAAGGAGCTTTAGAGCTACTGCATGGTTCACCATATTCCCTTTATCCTGCTTTGGCTATCATGATCTCACATGTGAGATGGAGCTTCTATTATGTGTTAGTTTGAGTCTCTGAGAAGCTACAATGAGCAGAGCTCCTCCTCTGAGCCATGATGGACATGCAGTATGAGCAAGAAATAAACTTTGTTATGTTAAGCCACTGAGATTTGGGGGTTGCTCCTTATTGCAGCAAAACTTAGCCTATCCTAACCAACATGGAGGATTACGGAGTCAACGCTGGTATCCTAAATTTAGGAAGTGGCATTTAAGCTGAGATCCGAAGGATAAACAATCAGTGGAAAATGGGGAAGAAAGTGTTTCAAGCAGAGTGCACTGAATATTAGGAGGCTCAGAGCGAGAAAATTCAGGAGCACTGTAGGAACTGACATATAGTCAATAAAAATTAAAATGAAGAGGGGCACCTGGGTGGCTCAGTCATTAAGCGTCTGCCTTCAGCTCAGGTCATGATCCCAGGGTCCTGGGATCGAGCCCTACATCGGGCTCCCTGCTCCGCGGGAAGCCTGCTTCTCCCTCTCCCACTCCCCCTGCTTGTGTTCCCTCTCTCACTGTGTCTCTCTCTGTCAAATAAATAAATAAAATCTTTAAAAAAAAAAAAAAAGAATTAAAATGAAGAGGTGTTAGTGTGGTATGCGTGGGGAATGGTAGGTGAGAGATGAAGCAGAAGAGGTGACAAAAGAGCCTGGACATGGAGGGTCTTAAAAATTTCATACCAGTTGAAATTTTATTATAAAGGCAATAAAAAGCCACTAAAGGATTTGAAACAATGCACCACCACGTCAGGTTTATGATTTAGAAACATTTTTCTCGCTGATATACAGAAAAGCATCAGAGGGAAGTAATTAATCATTGTTTAATACTTTAGAACTCCAGGTGAAAGATAATGTGGTCTGGAGGTGGGAAGGGGAATGGGTGTTCTGATAAATGGATGGATTCTAGAGATATTTAGGAGGCAGAACTGAAAGGACTTGGTGATGAATGGGTGTGGTAATGAGGAAGAAACTAGAGTTGAGGGTTCTTTCTGGTTTGGCTACTGAAATAGAGGACAGAAGAGAAGCTGGTTTGGCGATGGATCATAGGTACATGTAAAGAGCAGGGAAAGAAGAGCCCTTTACCTCTCTCTGTATCACCTACCCCCCCAAAAAAGAGAAGAAAAATGGGACATTTCAGCCTCTTGATACATAATGATCAAGCTCTGAGTTGGTGAATACAAGACAGGAGAAAAGTTTAGAAGTAGTTTCACAGTGGTTCTTGGCTATGTTTTTTTTGAAGACTGGACCAAGATAGCAGTCAATGTGGTATCCTATAAATTCCGGTGATGTTAAGGAGTCACTGAAAATAATGTTTGCTCTTCAAATCATTTCTCAGAATTCTACTAAAGGCTCTGATGCAAGCATGTAATTCCATCTGTCAGGCTGTACTAGGGTGGATTAGAGCCACAGGGGCCTGGGATGGTGGACTGGCTATTTGCAGTACTCCATTTTTCCCGAGTCAGTCCTTCTCCCTTCTCAAGGAGAGTATAGAGCTTACATGGCTACAGGAACTCAGTTTGCTGGGGTCAAAACTAATGATAAACTGTACGCTGTTTCACCAATTTATCTCAGATACTGTGTTCATGAAGCATTATAAATCACTTCATAGCTGACTGCATGATCTACCTATAAGATTTGAGAAGAAAAGTACCTACGGCAGTCATTTAATGTAGGTTTTTTTTTTTTTTTTTTTTTTTTACAGACAGCTCTTAATGTACTAATTACTATCATGAGGAGAGGAGCACTCAGGGCTAACTCTCTTAACAACCTACTAACCATGACAAAGACTGCAATTCCAGTTGTAACTTGACCAGTTTCAGTTGACAGGTCAACTGAAACTCCTTTGGGTAGCAACTCTGCTCTAATTTAAATACACACACCCCTTTCACTTCTTACACATATAATTCTTTACCTTACCTAGTCACTACTGTAATATAAGGTCACCATTCTTCCTCTGGATCCTTGTTTTCCGCCTAGGCTCCTCAGCCCCTTCCACTCCTCACCCTCTGGCCCAGGCCCCAGCCCAACGTTCACTAAGAAGACGCTCAGATTGGTGTGGCAAGTATGTGCGATTAGCTGCCAGGTGAAAATGTAAGTGAGAGATTTACATGGTGAGCTGGGAAGTTCTACCATAACTTTAGGTAGATAAACCCAAAAAGGAGGCGAAGTACCAGAAAGAAAGATGCAGAAAAAAATAAAATTGTACAAACTGCCCACTATAACCGAAGTGCCAAACCTGCCCCTGCTAACAGCACCCGGAAGACACAGTGCCTGCTCCAGATCAAACGACGCCAAACGACAGTTAGGCAGGTGGGCTGAAGCTGGAGCTAGTGGATGTATGCCAAAGACTCTTTAAAAATCAATTTAAATTCAGATCCTCTCATTTAGTAAGATAAATGTATGACACTTAAGCCTTTTCTTGTTGGAGAGGTTATCAGCTGGGGATCAGGTAAATAGTTATCATGCAAACCAGGACATATGAAAGGGGGGGCGCTGTTAATAATGCTGGAATAACAGGTAAAAACCAGGATTGCTCAAAGCAAATTGGAATGTGTCTGGTCACCTAGTTTTATCAGGACGTTTCCTGTAGGGCAGGTAAAATTATCAATGCATGTAGTCTTACAGTCCAGTGAGAAATCTGAAAGAGAAGGCTAAAGAAAAAGAATCTGAAGAACTGAAGAAAGAAAAAGTGTGTGAAAGAGTGGCCTTCCATCAACATGGACATAATGAGAGGTCTATTCTAGAAGATGAATAGGATCTCTAGAAAACACAGAATCCCACAGTCTATTTCTGCTCTCTGGTACCACCCCTCTTGTGTGCAAAGGCAGGTACTAGGTCATAAAAGACAGACTAAAATGTGAGGAGACTGGGCTGAAGGCAAGAACCTGCTGGATGCACCACACAAGCAGGGAGGAAAGGGAGGCACGGGGCTCCTGCCACACAGGGGTTGGGGCAGGTCTGAATATGGTCCTCAAGGCCGCTGCAAGCTCTCTAGGCACAGAGCCCACTCCTGGAATCTACAGACAAGCTAGCAGCCACCTGTGTGCAGGGGAGGGGCAGCAGCTGCCGATTCTGGAGTCTACATGAATGCAAATGGGAACACGCCAGCATTAGCTCCATGTTAATCCCAGCCTTTCAGAATCACAAACCACAGCAAAGCGTGTTCTAAGTGGATTCCGTCCTCCATTTTCTATAAACTCGTTAGTGCTCTGAGGTAAGTGAAGCCAAATTCTCTGGTTCTTCTGAGGCTGAAAGAGTTCATCTCAATTCCGAAGTGGCTGGCGTGAAATACCTAGTTAGGAATCTGATGACAGTAGGAATCTGATGACTTAGAAAATCCCTAATGCAGTAAATCTGTCAGCAATTAGTTGAAAGCATACCCTAATCATATTTGGTAGCATATAAAAACGTAAATGAGCAAATTCAAATCGGTGCTATCAGTAATAATCTCTAGTTTCTAAAAATAACTTGGGAGTAGACCAAGCAAACATTAGCTGTCTTCTAATGAAACTGCCTCAGGAAGTGGACCTAAACTTTTGGCAAAGCACTAAAGCTTCCTGGAATGACCTTAAAATCCCTCATTTGTTCTCCCTGCTTTTCAGGAAAAATTCTTACATTTTTCACATAACACAAACCACAGAGTGGGGTATTCTTAATAATATAAAAAGTCACAAGGTCTGAAAGTTCTACTAAAGGTTGCACCATCCTCCTTTGTGTGCCGAAGAGATACAAACGCCAAAAGACAAAGTGTATTAAACAAAACAACACGCGCCTACCCCCCAGCCCTATGGGGACCAGTAGGCACTTCTGGAGTGTCCACTTCTCTCAGTTAATACATGCACAAACTTCGACAAATCAGCTACATGATATATTAGGATGTTAACCAAAAACATCCAAATTCTGTTGCTTAGTAACTGCTGTCAAAAGATCCAATTTCCAGCTCTGCTCTTTGTATGGACTAAACCATGAAAAGAGGAGGATTAGGCACCATGATTCTGTTCTGTACAGACTACAATTTGCAGTGGGATTTACAGGAGGATATTCAAAGAAGATTATTTCCTTCCTGCAAAGCTAGTGGAAAGGAAAATTTCTTCCAATAATTTTCAGTCCTTTAAAAACAAGACTATATTATGTTATTAATGAGTAGTTTTATAAATCACTGATATTCCTACTTAATTTTGTTCAAACAATTTAGTCACATCGGATTGTTCTATTTCATCTCTGTACTGATTGTGTATTCAGAAAGCATCAAGATTAGGTAATTAAAATCAAACTCTATCGTTTTGTTCTTTTGTTCATTTAATGGCACTAATAGAACTAGTAAAATAGATTTAAAAAAATATAGATGTGAATATGGATAAAGGAACTGAAATTTAAAAATAGAATGGAGTTGGGAAACAAACAAAATGGGGGAGAAGATGATCTGTAAACACTTCAAACATCTTAATGGAACATATGGTATCTCCGCCCACCCCACCCCCCAATGTGAGGATAATGGCAGTGTTGAGGAGTTTATCCATGGAGAAAGGATTTATTAAGCAAATTAAGAGAAGTACAAGGTAAAATTTAAATTAATTGAAAATAAACCACTTTCATGTATTTTAGCACCATCCATATGTGAACAAGAAGCAATAGCTTAATTACAATTAGTTGTAATTAAATCTAAGATACTCATTAAAGCAAGCCGAATGACCCTCTCTACTAACAAAAACTCTTACCTCTTGGTTTAAGTAATAAAATGGTATATAAAGATGTTCTATGAATCAACAAATCAGACCACCTCTCTTTAACAAAAATTAATGTGTTAAATTATATGAAATTATAATATTTCTGAGTTTCACCAACTATTGCCATTACAAAACACTTAAAAAATCTTTTAACTTGGGCGCCTGGGTGGCTCAATTGGTTAAGCGACTGCCTTCGGCTCAGGTCATGATCCTGGAGTCCCGCATCGGGCTCCCTGCTCGGCAGGGAGTCTGCTTCTCCCTCTGACCCTCCTCCCTCTCATGCTGTCTGTCATTCTCTCTCTCTCAAATAAATAAATAAAATCTTTAAAAAAAAAAAATCTTTTAACTTGAGCACTTAGTCATTAAAATGTAGCTGAAGAAATAATTTTAAATGCTAATCTTTTACCTCTCAAATTGGCAAAAAAGATTTTAATTAATTGTTAAAGATTTTATTTTCAAGTAATCTCTACACCCAACATGGAGCTTGAACCCACAACCCTGAGATCAAGAGGCACATGCTCCATTGACTGAGCCAGCCGGGCACCCTGGCAAAAAAAAAAAATTTTAATAACATCAAGTATGGGTGAGTGTCCAAGGCAATGGACACTCACTCACATGATGGGGCTGCGAGTGTAAATCGGTACAACTTTTTGAAGAGGTGGACTTTATAAATCAGCAGTATTTTTACGTAAGAGTTTTCATACCAATATTTATCAAAAATCTTCAAAATATTAATGTTTTTACTTTAGCAATCCCAATTCTGAGAATTTATCCTAAGGAAGTAACCGGAAATGTATATACAGTATTAATGATATGTAAAAATAACCACTACACTTTATTGAGCACATATGATATCCCAAGGCACTGCATGATACTCTACATAGATTATCATCTCATTTAATTCTGAATATTATCTTCATTTCATAGGTGACAAAACAGAGGCTTATAGGTTAAGTGACTATAAGGCCTGGTAAGTGTGGTGGAGCTGGGATTCAAAGGCAGATCTATCTGAAACCTAAGCCCAAGTTCTCAGCCATTAAAATATGATGCTACTCTTAGAAAAATCTAGTAAGAAAATGGGGAGTAGTGATTTCCCTAGTTTGGTGGTTCTACAGAATATTTTTTTTAATTGTGAAAAAACCTGGAAACAAACTAAATGTTCAGCAAAAGGGGAATGTTTAAACGAATACTATACAGCTATTAACGTAATACTGAAATACATTTTAACGACACTGAAAAAAAAAAAAGCCATAATATATTAAGTGAAAAAAGCATGTTTAAAACAGTATGTCCAATGTGATCCCCAATAAACAATGTGTGTGTGTCTGAGTATAGAAGAAAACTGAAAGACAAATATGGAGTCCTTTTTTTTTTTTCTTCTGTGCTCTTTTCTATATTTTCTAAATTATTTTTGTGATTAGAAAAGCTGCATCTTTGAGGAGGAGCAGCACGTAAAAGGAAAGAAATGTCTTTCCAGAATTGATAAAAAATTATAGATTATTTGTGCTCTGAAAAAAAGAAAGAAAGAAAGTATCCTACTATCCTAACACTAAAAATGAAGGGAAGAGAACAGCAGTGGGAGGTAGGCTAGAAGTACTGAGGAATGGCATTTTCATTTTCAAAAGCAGCCTGGAAGACTTAGCACCTTTAGACTGGTTTGAGCCCGCAGGCTTTTGTCAACCTATCATTAGGCAACAATGTGAAAACTACTTGCAGGGAAAGATTTTGCAATATTTCTAATATATTTCTAAGACACCTATGCCTCATTCTTTTTTCTGTTACTGTACTTAGTTAAAGGGAATGACATTTTTTTTTTCCCCTGAGAAAACCAAAAAGTCTAATATGAATTTATTATACCGGTGACATGGAAATAATTTTTGTAACTTTAAGGGTACATGGATGATCCAGACAGTGAATCATGAATCGAAACAATTTCGAATAAGCTTGTATAGACACTTATTTTTCTATTCCTTAGCCTTCCACTCATCTAAAAGTCTACCTTGAAAGGCTTTAACAATTTAAAGATTAAATCATAAGTTATTAAGCCATTAATTTAACCATTTAAGCCTCTAAACCCAGCACACATTACCTTCCCCCCTCAAGTCAATTTGCAAGAGATTAAAATAATAAAAATGATAATATCTCACACTTACAAAGCAGCTTTGATCTGTAGGAGCCTAAAGTGCTTTTTTAAAACTTTATAGAAAAACTAGGACCATTCCACCCACATCTCAGAGGACATCTGAGGTAGAAGCTGGCAGCTGGTGAAAAGCAATGCAGTAATTTACCATCTGCAAGGAAGACTACTACTTTTGAGCAAGTACAAGGAATAGACGGGAGTTAGGGAAATGCGAACAGAATTAGCTGTTCAATTAAATGCTACATTCAATGGCCACAGATTCCAAGGGCTATTATTTAAAGTTTCACCAGAGGAAGTTTAGGTTCCCTCAGAGGGGGAAAAAAACAAAGAAAAGCCACCCCCACCTACATTAAGGAAGTTACTGGTTCTAGTGATTCTGTCTAGATTTTCCCCAGAAGGAGAGATACTACTGGTTTCACCTCAGACACAGATAAACGGACTATGACATTTAAGTTCTTTTTCTGTCTGGCAACATTTTCCTCTCTTTCACACTCAACTTCAAAGGCTTTTATATAGAATATTTATCTTTTTAAAAAGATTTTATTTATTTTATTTTGAGAGAGAGAGAGAGAGAGAGAGAGAGTACAAGCAGGGGGAGGGGCAGAGGGAGAGAGAGAGGGGTAAGCAGACTCCCCACAGGGCAGGGAGCCCGCCACAGGACGCTGGGATCCTGACCTTAGCCAAAGGCAGATGCTTAACCGACTGAGCCACCCAGGCGCCCCACAGAATATTTGTCTTGACGGTACAGTGTACAGGACAAGAATCCTGGTTCAAGCTCTGCCCCCTCCATCCATTTCAAGCATGCTACTCGAACAGTCTTCTGCCATCTGCACAAATAAGAAGCTAACTTCTCAAACTTACATTTTTTTGGAGTCTGCTTATTTTAAAATATTATCTTTCCTCTTCAGTCTCTTCCCTTAAAAAAACCTAAAGTAACTGTATCCTCTATCTTTATAAAGTGGGGGCCTAGGAGCAAGGTTAAAGAATTCCAGAGCTGTCTTTATTAGACAGCACCCCAATTCTCAAAGCTCTTTTCTCGGATTCTGATTTTCCCACATCTCTTTAACAGTCAGTTTATATCTATGAAAGATCAAGCATGAAAAATCGGATTTAAGTAAAAGAAATACTTCAACTAGATATAAAAAAATAACTTCTTCACTGTCTGGGAGTATACCAAATCAGAATATCTGGGAACACAGGCTACCAAGTGACATGGAACAGTCATTACATCTTCATCAGTGACTTTTGTTGTTTTTAAAGAGTAGCCACTTACTATCCTAGAAGCCATACATGGCACTTGCTTGAATGTAAGAGAGATGGACCAGATGGTCTTAGAGTCCTTTCAGCTCTAGGATTCTATTCTATGTTGCTCAACTTTCCCTGACGGTTCAAAGCAGCTGCATTAAGAAGGTGACAAATGGCACTTAGAGATAGGAAGAAGGATGAGGGCTGTGTTAAGTTGACAAGCAAACTCTGATTGTCCTAAAGGACCATCATCCCTTTGTAGGGGTTTTGAGAATATCTTTCCAAAGATGTACCTCTGTTCTTTTCCAAACTACAAAGTCAACCTAATTGACCCTAAACAGTGTGATTTTGTACACTGATTAAAAAAAAAAATCCTAAGTGAGTTTGCTCCACTCTACTCAAATACTTTTTTTAAAAAAAGATTTATTTATTTTAGAGGGACACAGAGAGAGAGAGAGAGAGAAAGTGAACAAGAGGAGGAGCAAAGGGAGAGGTACAAGCAGACTCTGCACTGAGCGCAGAGCCCAACACAGGGTTCAATCCCAGGACCCTGAGATCATGACCTCAGCAGAAATCAAGAGTGGGATGCTTAACCGACTGAGCCACCCAAGTGTCCCTCTACTCAAATACTTTTAACTTGATCTTTCTTTCAATCAAGTCAATACAAACTTAAGAAATGAAAATTAACTGTAATATGTATTAAACAAAACATAATTTGGGGGCACCTGGGTGGCTCAGTTGGTTAAGCATCTGCCTTCGGCTCAGGTCATGATCTCAGGGTCCTGGGATCAAGCCCCAAATCGGGTTCCCTGTTCAGTGGGGAGTCTGCTTCTCTCTCTCTCTCTGCCCCTCCCCCCAATCATTTGCTCTCTCTCAAATAAATCTTTAAAAAAAACCCACATAATTTGGAAGATTAAAGAATGCTAATAAGAATGCAATACAAAGTTAAATCTACCTAAAACAATGATTGTTTCCTCCCAAATTCTGCTGATAATTTAGTTCCACTTGAGAAGAATATAGTTGCTATGGCTTTTACATATGTACATGTACAAAGATAGATATACAGGTACATGTGTACACACACGTATCTAAGAGATAGGAGATTAAAATGAAAGTAAAAATCTTGATACCTTCTTCATGGCCTGACACTTGGCTGTCTCAGAAAAGCCAATCATTTTATCAGGAGAACAGATCTTGATGAAGGGGAAGTTGGATTCCTCTGCAATCTTCGCTGCTAAAGCAGTCTTCCCACTATGAGGAGGGCCTGCATAAAGATAGGAGCACGTCAGGGGAAAAAAGCCAACCTAAGCAAAGGGGAATAAGACAAGTTTAAACGTTTATCCACAATGTACTGAGGTCTCAACTAGTTGCTCATTAACATTTCCTGACACAATTTCATAGCAGACATGTTTTCTCTTATTTATTAGCAACTAAACTTAATGAACTGATTAGCATTTCTGAAAGGTATGATGAAATACATTCCTTCTTTCTTTCTCACAGTCTTAATCTTTCAAACTTCTGGCTAAATATATAAAATGCAAGGGTTTTGTTTCTTAAAAAAAAAAAGAATGCATTCAAATGCATATCCGTACTCATATTATTAGTTCCATCAAATCATATGTCTAACAAAAAAATATGATCTTCTTAGGAGATGACATTGGGGGCAGGGAAAAAATGCCTTATTGAAGCAAATGTGACTTAAAAAGCTAAAATTTTAAAGATTTACTTAGGCCTTCTCATAAAGGCAACCAAATCTATAAATGTATCTGTATTTGGACATCTCCTCTTTCCCTTCTCTTCCATCCATAAACCAACCAATTCTTCCTTCCCATCTTCTCAGGAACCTGACACTGACTGAATCCTCTTCCCCATTTGTTCTATCTCTTGCTCTTCCCTACGGTCTGTCCAACAGTATCTCAGCATGCTTTAGTCTACCTAACAGTTTAATAAACAAAGCAAAAAACTCTTCCTGGGCTCACACCCCTCAACACCACTCCTTCTCCCTTCAAAATGAAACTTCTCTAAATAATTATCTATGCTGACCACCTTCACTTTTCATTTTCCCTCCATCCTCAAACCAACCCTCTGGTTTCCATTGCCATTACATGGAACAGGCTCCCATCTGGGTCACCAATGACCTCCACGTCACCAAATCCAACAGACACTTTATCTGTTGGCTTCTTAGGAATATTTGATACAATGGATAACTCCTCTTTTTTAAAAATACTTTTCTTGACTTCTGTGATAGCTCCTTCTCTTTCTCTCCCTCTTACCTCTTGCTCAGTCTCCTTTGTCAACTCTTCCTGATCTACTTGGTTTTTAAATGTTGACACACCTCAGAGATCAGTTCTAGGCCCCCTTTTCTTTTCAACTTACACCCTTCTGTAAGTAACCTCACCCAACTCCTATGGATTCAACAGTCTATATACAGACACTCATGAATGTTATTGCCAGCCAGACCTCTCTTCTGAGCACACATATCCAATGGGCTGCTCAACATTTCCAATTCAATTGTCCTATAGGAACCTCAAACTCAACATATCCAAAACTGAACTCATAATCTTTCTTCCTGAAATGTTCTTCTCCACTAGTGTTCCCAATCTTAGTAAACAGCACCATTTACCAGGTCGTGTAGAAACCTGGCGATTTGATAACTCTTCCTCATATTCAATCTAGTTACTTAATATTTCTAAGTTTAGCTTCCCCATCTACCAAATAGACCTAACAGAAGCATCTGCCCTCAGAGGATTGAAGTGGGGTTTAAATAAGATAATAAGTGTAGAGTGCCAATAGAGTGACTAGCAAATAACAGTCCAAAGAATGTTAGCTTAATTATGATTAATAATTAATAATAATAATTATGAAGTCTCTTTTATTCTCTCTCCTACATATTTCTCAAAATGGTCTACTTGGGCGCCTGGGTGGCTCAGTTGGTTAAGTGTCTGCTTTCGGCTCAGGTCATGATCCTGGAGTCCCGGGATCGAGTCCCGCATCGGGCTCCCTGCTCAGCGGGGAGTCTGCTTCTCCCTCTGACCCTCCCCCCTCTCATGCTCTCTCTCTCTCTCTCAAAGAAATAAAATCTTTTTTATTTTTTAAAGATTTTACTTATTCAAGAGAGTGAGAATGAGAGAGAGACCTCTGACCCTCCCCCCTCTCTCATTTTATTTCTTTGAGAGAGAGAGAGAGAGAGCATGAGAGGGGGGAGGGTCAGAGGGAGAAGCAGACTCCCCGCTGAGCAGGGAGCCCGATGCGGGACTCGATCCCGGGACTCCAGGATCATGACCTGAGCCGAAGGCAATCGCTTAACCAACTGAGCCACCCAGGCGCCCAATAAATAAAATCTTAAAAAAAAAAAAAAGATGCATTAATGCAGCTGCTTCTAACCATTGGTTTCTCCTGTATCTTTTCTGACCCTCCAATCTATTCTCTACCACAAAGAGTCATGATGTTTTGAAAATACAAATCTTATCATGTCACTTCACTGCTTAAAACCCTACAAATGGCTTCCATTGCCCCTCAGACAGAGACTGAATCTTTAATACGGTCTACAAGGCTATGTAAGAACTGGCTCCTGTCTACTTCTTCAGTTTCATGTCTAGCCAATGTCCCTTTCTGTTTCAATCCCCTTCCCGCCGAGGCCTTTTTCACATGCCAGTCCCTCTAGCTAGAAATCTTCCCCAATTCCTTTGCTGGGCCAGCTTCTCCTCATCCTTCAGGTCTTGGCTTAATGTGTTTCAGGAGGCCCTCACTCACAGACTTTGGAAGGAGTTAGATTCCTCTGTCATGTGGACTCACCAAACCTTTCTGTTGTACTAATCATAACTGTAAACAAGTAACTAGGGAATAGAATGTCCCTGCCTTTCCGTCTACTTGGTAAAATTCTAACTAATCCTTCAAAGTCTAAAATTAAACACCACCTTTAGCTTTCTTTGATCATCCCTGGGCAAAATGACTTGCATTCACATACACCTTTACACATATATAACTGTAGTTAAGAATTTGTTTACGTGTCTTTTGTTCATGACCAGACTGAACTCTGTGAATGTCTTTGTATCCCCAGCAACCGGTTCAGTGCCTAAAACATTTTACTCAATGAATACTTATTTAATTGAATCGAGTACTATGTACTGTCTATTATATAACATAGCACTCAGTGGATATTTATTTAATTAACTCAAGTACGCTGTGGTAGCATACAGTCTATTAAGTAACAGAAATTTAGATACAATCCCACAAAAAAACTAGTTGCTATCATTCATCAGTAACATTCTACCCCAAGAAAATTTTTAATTTATGCACAATATTTATACATAGACTGGATTACTATTTTTAGATTATGAATAGATTTAGAATGGAAAATAATTCATTTTTCTGGAATGTGCTAAATAACTTTGCAAAAGTTTTTTTTTTTCTTACTTTTAATGCCATCTCCTCATTCTTTCTTACCTTCCAAAAGGACGCTAACCAGTGGCGTGCGGTCACTATTTTTAGTCTGCTGAACCAGCAGCTCCCCATCTTCTAGAACTCGTGTAACTGGATCACCCCATTTGATAATACCATTCATAATGTAACTTGCATAATCCTCTTGGTTTGTGCCAAATGCCTATGGAGGAAAAGGATAATTTAAAGCATTTTGAGTGTTAGTATACAAACTAAAATACTTAAAGGTACAAAAGATAAGTAATAATTTCTACACACTAAAAGTGTTGAGCAATATCCCATATTAATGTAAAAAGCTTGAAAAGGAAAAACAAAAAACCCATTATTTTATAACTTCTCATTTAACCTTGTACCCAGTGGTGGAGGAGTTACTTTGGGTGACTTAATGGAGTAAAACATAGATCCTAGGGTCAGATTCTACAAGAGCCCAAGCCCTCATGATCCCTGAGAAAGGGTAGTTTCAACGTGCTTGTTTCTGTAAGGAGTACATTGGTTGTGGCCGTCTGTTAAGAACAAAGAGAAAAAGAGGTTATGGACTTAGAAGCAGTTGGCTCAGCAGACGGAGATACTATCTTCACACTGACGGTAGGTGTCTCGGATTAAAATGGAAAATGAAATGGTAATGAGAAGATCTGGTCCACATCAGCTTGGTAGCAGGGGACATATGTTAAATGGCAGCAACGTAAGCCTAGGTTTGTAAATATAAGATTTAGAATGAGGTAGGAAGGAGCAGCTATACTGAAAGACTGAAGTAGGAGAAAAAGGAAATAAAAGCAATTACTATAAATAATAATCTTAAGGGTGCTTGCTACATATTAGAGCTTAAATCACATCCCTCTTCATTTTCAACTTCTACTTTCACATTGTAACTCCCAACAAACCAGCTGCCAAGAAAAGTCAGTAACGTTAGCACTTAGTGACTTAATTGAATTGCGTTTTCATAAGGTTAACAAGTGAAGAAATGAGTAAGAAAACATAACCCAACATAATCTAAGGGTCACATATCTTGAGAATTTCAAATTTTAAAAAATTATCACATCCCCCAAAAAGTCAGTTTTTCATTACCCAACATATGGAATGATTTTAACATTAGAACTTGTACCTCACAGAAAATCATTCCCTGTAATACTGTCTCTTAACATTATACAGTGGTCTCATTACTCTGTTACTTTGCCACCAAATCACTTTGCACACCACCCTCTCGTCCTTGCACACGCTAGTCTTTTGATCCCTGAATACAGAAGAAAGTTATCATTCCCTGTTCTGGATATGGGAACTGAGTGGCCCTGTAAAAAGTTATAAAGGAGGAGTCTAGGAAGCAGTGGCTGGATGGCTACTGTAGGAAATATGTAGACTGGCTGGCTTTTGTCTTTAATGATTCCAAGTATATACTCCAAGCCTCACAACAGCAGGAGCAAGATACCTGAACCAGGAAACAGTGACCCCCTGGCCAAGTCTAACCATATGTAGCAGTCTTCCTTACATATTCTGTCACTTTATTTTCTGTTTTATCCCCCAGACTCGTGCAATAAATAAAAGTAAGTTATTAATTACTTAACTAAGTAAGTTATCTTAGTTTCCCCTTCCTGGTGGCCAAATTATTCGTCATTAAAAAAATCTTGGCATAAAGCAGTTAGGCTGGGCTCTAATATTTTTGGTAACTATTACGGATGACAGCAGCAAAAGATTAAATTATTTCCATTGCTCGATAACTTTTGAAAGTAATTATTTTATATTTAAAAGTCACAATAGTCATAAAGTAGACAGGGCTAAAACAAATTGATTTTTGTCTTTAAACGAGATACTTGCAACAAATAATTATTGTCAAGAATATAAAAGCAACTTATACAGGCCAAATAAAAATAAAGAATAAACAATATAACAGAAAAATAGGCAAAAGACATGAACAGCATTTCACAGAAGACACTCATATGGCCAATAAACATACGGAGAGATGCTTAACTTCATAAGTAATCAGTGATGTGCAAATCAAAAATAAAATGAGATTTAATTTTACATCCAACTGAATGGCAAAAATTAATTCTGACAATACCAAGTGTTATGAGATGGCAATCTCCCTATCATGAGAAATAATTTTAATTAAGTACTGATTAATTACCCAGCCACCAGCATTAATGTGCAAATGTTTCTCACACTGGACACTTCCAGTACTGAGATTTCCTGATTTTTAAAAGTATGTATGATATAACCTTACAGAATATTGACTAAAATGGCATTTACTTTTCTCTTGAATCACTCAATATCCATACTCACTGGTTTGATATCATTCTCCAAAGAAGCAAGGAAGTCTCCTCTTGTCACCTGCAGGCTCTCTGCTTTCTCCATGTCCACTTCCACCTTAGTACTGGCCTAATTAGAAATGAAAACAAAATGTAAGGACTTCCAAGATGTAAGAATATTTCCAGTCTAACATAATGCCTGAAGACTTAAAAGGCATCTTTTCACAGACAAAAAACATCTCTCTCAAATTCACAAACACACATAACCTTTGCCTGAACAATTCCACTTCTTGGAATTTATCTCATGAATATATCCACAAATGTATGCAAAGTTATAGATATCAGAAGATCTACTAGAGTAATTTGTAATAACAGAAAATTAGAAGCAAATTAAATGTCTAGCAAGAGGGTACCAGTTAAGTAAATTATGACACATCTGTACCAAAGAATGCTGGATAGCTTTTTTTTTTTTTTTTTTCCCCCAAATAAGGCACGAGGAGAAAATACACACAGAGGGTCTCCAAGAACAGTGGTTCTCGTCCTTGGCTGCATACCAGCATAACCTCTAGAGCCTTTAAAGATATGCAGAAGCCCAGCCCCACTCCCTTCAGCATTTTGATTTGACAGGTCCAACAGAGGGCCCATACATTTATATTTTCATAAAGTGCCACAGGTGATTCTGATGCTCAAGTACGTTTGTGAACCACTATTCTAGAAGACCAATGTCCTACAACTTTGGTTTGCAGTCATACTCAGTGGTTGAGAATCTATGTGCCAGCTCCAAATATTCTGCTTCCTGCACCTGGAGCTAACACTTAGAACAGACATCTGGAGAAGCACCAAGGCCTTTACCAGCACTTGGAGCTGCCTGGACCTGATGAGTGATGGAGATACCAACACATTTTTTAATGTGACTGGGCTCACTCCCAAGGGCACAAGGCAAGGGAGTCTAATTTTTAAATGGCACTATCTTTTTTAAAGAGGGTATCTTTCAAAAAAATCTGACTGTAAAACAAAAGTATATTAAGCAATATCAACCTTCCATTGATTATTATAAAATATGACTCACGTTCTTTTAGGAACAGATTGTTGAGACAAATGAAATGACAGACATTTTGTAAAAAGTCAGCCTATGGGATAAAAGGAACTATGTCAGGAAACTGGATCGAGATAGCAAATAGAACATATTTATTTATCTCCCTTCCTGCCCCAAATCCCATGAAATGAGAAAGTGAAAGAGAAAGGTTAAAAAGCATGGAAGATATATCCAGAAACTTAACACTGACCCAAGAGGAGTCTCAGAAGGAAGGAAGAGGAAGAATGATAGAGAAAAAACAATAAGACAGAAGAAAAAATGTTTTCCACAGCTGAAAAAAGGAGTGTCTTTGCAGTTTAAAAGATTCAATGAGTACTGATTAGGATGAGTGAAAAAAACCCCACATCTGTCTAGACACACTGTTATAAACTATCAGAACACTACAGGTGAAGAGGAAGTCCTTGAACCTTTTTGGGAGACAAAAACAGGTTACCTGCACAGAAAACCAGAATAAAACTGGTATATCTCTCACCAGCAACACTAGAAACTAGAAGATAATGTAACTAAATGTGGTCTTCAAAAATACATCCAGCTATCTCCCCTAGGAAATGATTCTCACATGCACTTGGGGAGGGATAGGCAAGCACTTTCACAACAGTATTATTTACTGTTCCAGGCACCAGACTCATATCAGAATATAAAACTGACGGAGTTCCTGCTCTCATGGATCTTACATTTTAAATTATGTTATAATATTCTAGAATACTGTGCATTTGTCCAAAATAATGAAGACTTGTATATACTGACATGGAAAACTATCCAAGATCTACTGTCAAGTGAAAACTATAAACTGCAGTATAATTCCATTGATTTTTTTTTTAAAGCACATATATATATGAATGTAAATGTAAGGAAAACAAGACTATATAGATATGACCCAAATGTTGGCTACCTCTGGAGAGGGAAAGAGAAGGGGTATTGGAGACAGCGTTTCTCACTTTTCCCTCTATCACTTGGCATCCTTGAGTCTTCTACACAGAGAATATATTCATACATGACCTCTATAGTTTTAAAAAGAAAGTAACAAATAATATCTAAATAGATATAATAATAGATTCTACTTAAATACAGAGAACAATTAGCATTTCAATTATTAATAGGGTTTTCATCGGCACATATTAGGCATTTGATAAATATTAACCACATTTGGGGCATCTGGGTGGCTCAGTCGGTTGAGCATCCAACTCTTGGTTTTGGTTTGGGTCATGATCTTGGGATCATGGGATCAAGCCCCACATCAGGCTCCGGTTCTGCTTGAGAGATTCTCTCTCCCTCCCCCTCTCACTCTGCTCCTTCTCTCACTCGTGCTCTCAAATAAATAAAACCTTAAAAAAATATTAACCACATTAATCTGACACTTCTAAGTGAAAGAAAGGAAATGGTGTTACAAGAAACAAGCATCTCTATGAAAAAATTACAGTGCTCAGTTCATAATATATAAATCTCTATAGTGCTTTATAGTTTATTTTTATTTATTTTTAATTTTTTAAAGATTTTATATATTTATTTGAGAGCAAGAGAGAGCAAGCATGAGCCAGGCGGGGGTTTGATGGAGGGATGGAGGGAGAGGGAGAAGCAGGCTCCCTGCTGAGCAGGGAGCCCAACGTGGGGCTCAATCCTAGGACCCTGGGATCATGACCTGAGCCAAAGGCAGATGCTTAACTGACTGAGCCACTCAGTCACCCCAGTGCTTTATAGTTTATAAAGTATATTCATATACATTATCTCATTTCATCATACCCATTATCTCACTTTATCCTTATACAAGCCTCGAAGTTTTCTTAAAATAAGGGTAGGATAATTTAACTAAGGGTAGATATAAGATTTCCTTCCTAGGTAATCTTATATAAAGATTTTAACTCTGATTAAAACTTTCTGACACATCTTCAAGGATTCTACAAGATGTCAACTCTCAGGTCAAAGTGAAAAAGAAGCTCTGACAGAATCATGTTAAAACCCCAATGAAGCCTCCGGCCTCCAGCCTCATTCCCAATGTCTCCTCTGTCTATAGCCCTGAGTTTCTACTATGATGTTTTGTGTTTTGATTTCCTCTGCTGGTGAAAGCGAACTCAAATGATAGAAACATATAGCAATACGAGGGGAAAATCTTAACTTTTGATGTTTGCCAAAAAATATGATAGATTTCAGGACTGAAGCTGTGTGAAACTTGTCTGTTTACTATTAAGAAAGGACTTACCCAATGAATTAAAAGTGAAAAGCTGGGGGAGAGTTATTTTAGAACAAGTTGTTAGGCACGCCAGGAATTTTAGAAGTCACCTAATTGTAAACCATCAATATTCTAACTATAAATTATTCCTGCCTATTCATTAAGGTTTCTAAGGACTTCTCTTAGCTAACTTTTACTATTTTATCAAAATTAGTAAAATCTAATTTTAAAATATTCTAGAATTCTGAATTTTCATTCATTCAGAAAACCTTTTCTTGTTTGTCTGAATTACTGTGATTTTTTCCTGCAATTTTATTTATAACAGCTAATCAATATAGAAGAGGCAACATCTTTCAGCTTATACCTGCTGAAACTAATAAACTTGTATTTCAACACTAGCAAATATCAAGTGGTCACCCTTAAATTTCATAACCTTTTAAATCTGACCTTTCAAAGTTCTTATCATTCCTCTTAAATTAAGGATAGAATGACCTTAATCAATCAAAATTCTACAGAAAACAAGAAATAATTTTATTGAAATTCTGCAAGCATAAATCAGAGCTTGGATTCAGATAGAGTGTTGTGTGTGTGTGCATGTCCTCAATTTACTTCCTTAGAACCGATTAGAGCAGAAGAAATTCGGGTTATGAATCTTTTCTACCTGAAGCAGAAATTCCTTTCAAGAAAAAAAACAACCAAATGTCATATGAATTTCAGTTGACCACAAACATGGGTTCACGTACAAATGACATGAACATCAGGTGTTTATGACCGGATTTTCTCCTCGTTTCAGAAAACTTGAAAAAAGAAAAAAAAAAAAAGTCTAACAGGGAAAACTTGTTTAGTTGAGTCTACCTGACTTTATTTAAGCCTAAATCTTTTGAAAAGGATGCAAAATAAAACCAATTAGGGCTTTTTATAATACAAAGACAGGACATTAGAACAAACAGTGGAATGCTGTGGATGTTTTAAAATTGTATATCAACTTCAGATCATAAGCTTCAAATTAAATACTTAACTCATCATTCACTACTAGTAAAGCTATGAACATCTACAATAATGGAAATATTACAACTTTATGCCTTTTGTTTAGCTGAGGAGTCTTGCTGGGAAAACAGTCTTTCAAGACCTTTGACAACACAGATTTTTAAAAACATAGAAAAGAACATAAATGTTCACATTATTTCTCCTTGGGGGCTAAGGTTAGTGTCCTTTAAATCTTTCTCTTCCCTGAAGTGCCTAAATAGTCCCTTGTATTAGATATTACATAGATCCTGAAAAAAATTAAAAGCTCTTTGGTATAAAAGATATTGATCCCAAGTCAGTATGCAGTACCTTAAGTTTAAAAGTAACCACATGGGAAAAGTGAAGGCAAGAATATCAACTATTTGCACTACTTCTTACTTGCAAATCTGAAGGATAACATATTCTGTACAGTGGTAACTAACACTTACAAAGGAAAAAATTACAATTGCAAATAGTCAAATTCAGAAACTCAGGCATTGTAAAAGATACATATGGTTCTCAAATTAGCCAATAATAGCAAAAAATGGAAACAATTAACATTTTATATAGTTTGGAAGTGATTTGATTTTCACAAAAACCTGATGAGGTAAGTAGTTACTTCCCCTTGACAGAAATAAAAAAGTCAGGGGTGCCTGAGTGGCTCAGTCAGTTAAGCATCTGCTTTCAGCTTAGGTCATGATCCCAGGATCCTGGGATCGAACCCCATGTCAGGCCTCTGGTGGCAAGGAGCCTGCTTCTCTCCCCCAACCCTGGGGCTCGTGATGTCTCTCGCTATCTCTCTCTCTAATAAATAAATTTTTTAAATCTTAAAAAAAAAAAAAAAAAAAGTGAAAGAAGTTGAATGCATAGCCACATCTTCTGACTATAAAATCTGTCATCTCTCCACCATTACTCATTGTTTTGTGTGTAGATAAACCCAATATATACTTGAAGAAAGTATGTTTCTTAGTGAGAGAATGGCTTAGAATGACATTTTGAAATAGGACTATTGTGGTAAAAATGAAAGTGACTAAGAGAAAAATCCAGAGGCCACTGCATATGAAAACTTTGATAATACACCAGTCACTGTGGGTTATACCAAGATGCACTGATGTGGTCTGAGATGAAAGATCAGTATGGTGGGGAACAATCCTCACATCATTTACACAACTTTTCTTGAAGTCCCCATCACTTCTAAGACATTTCTTATGTCAAGGAGAAAGGATGAAAGAATGAATAGATGGATGGATAGATCCATTCTATAAAGGAACCAATACTGTTATTTCCACACTATCTGACCTTTGGCATTCCTGAGCTAGAACAAAGTCACTTCTATTACGTAGGGAAATTATGACTTATGGGTAGAGCTTGATTCAGAATACATATATAAGTTTACTAACTTTAGAAACTTACCAAGCACCTGCTACGTTCTCAGTATTTAGACCCATTTGGGGCACTGTGGGATATTCAGACACGAATAAGATATGGACTTAAAGTCTAGAACAGGGGTTGACAAACTTTTTCTGTAAAGAATGAGATAGTAAATATTTTAGGCTTTGTGGGGCCACACAATCCTTGTTGCAAATTCTCAACTCTACCACTGGAGCATGAAAGCAGTCACTGACAACACATACATGACTGGGCATGTTCCCCCAAAATTTCATTTATAAAAATTGCTGGTGAACTGGATATGGCTCATGGGCCACAGTCCTCAAGTTAGAACCAGTGATAGGATGTTGCCAGCTCCACTCGCCTCAATACTCCACTCGACACAGCTGCCAGAGTGAGCTTATGTTTTAACACTATGTCGCTGCTATTCTTAAAACTCTTCAATGGCTTAGCACTACTCACAGGAAAAAAGTCCATACTTCTTAGCACAATATAAAAGGCTCTTTGTGCTCCACTCCCTGCTTTAGTCTCCTGACTTATTCCCCACAATGTCTCTCTCTACCTCCCCTCCCTTTTATGCTGAAGCGATACTGAATTACCCTAACACACCATGCTATTTTGTGTCTCTGTTCCTTTGCCTTCTACCTAAAATGTCCTAACCCACCAAGAGACACATTCACCCAGAAATGTCTCTGTGAAGCATCCTCTCACCCCAGGAGTTGACCCCATCTGACACCCTTTCACTTCCTTACGTCCCCTGTCCTTTCTGTTACTGAATGTGGAGATTAAACCATGGGCTGCTCAGGGTAGGCAGTTTACTCCTTTCAGGTGCAGCATTAGCTGCCTGCATAGTGTCTGGCATAGAGTAGGTGCTGAATAAATCTACTGTGAACCAAAGTGAACTGGAAGTACCATAAGTGATACACTACTATCCCAAGAAGGAAGACAATACATCCTTCTTAGAGGAGACAATCAGAAAAGGTTTGAAGAAAAGTGGTGGCATATGAACTAGGTATTAAAAAGATAAGTAAACATAGAGGGTAAAGACTTCTGCAAAAGCAGGTAAGTGAAAAAATAAATTAATGTCTGATGACCAATGAGTATTTCAGTTGGCTAAAGTATGGAGAATAATTGGGAACACACTTGGAAAGGCCAGTTTAGGGTCAGATCTAGAGGACCTTAAGGATCAGGCTAAGAAGTCTGTACTTTGTTCTGAAGTTTCTGTAGGGTAGAATAGTATGAAACAGGAAGACTAATAAAACAGAAGGTGGGTAGAAACTGAAGGACACAGCCAAGATAGAAGTGACAAAATTTGGTGAATGACTTGATATAGGACACAGTAGAGTGGCAGGAATTAAAGATATTCCTGAAGTTTTAAGCCTGGGAAATTGGGATAAACAGGAAAATAGGAACAGGAAGGAAAGCAGTTAAAAAAAAAAAAACACAGTGAATTTGGTTTGGGAATATTAAATTTGAGACCTGATAAAACATTGAGGTAGAGGTATTTTGTGTAAATCTGAAAGTGGGAGAAAGAAGCTTTCAAGAGATGAGACATAAATCTGGGAGTCATCCATCTATCCCTGAAGAGGAGAAGGGATGGTAAAGACTCAAAAGCACTTTATCAACATAAAAGTATCCCGGTATGTCTTCCTACCATAGTATCAATAACATTATTGTACTAATTTACAAACATGTCCATCCGCCTGACTCTGAATTCCTTGAGGGGAGAAGTCATGGTTTATCATCTCTGTGTCTCCAGGTTAATACTCAGAAAACAGCAGGTATTCAGTGTATGTGCTGAATGACGCAGCCCCCATAATTCTAGCATCTAGAAAACGCAACTTCCTATGACATGTTCCAATTCTACACAGTACAAAGATTAAAAACTGAGCTCCTCATACTCTTCATCTTCACATGTTCGTATCAGATGGCAGCAACCGAGGCAAATGTGTTCGTCGTTACCGTCGGGCAGATGCCAGCATCATCTTCCTACCACTCTAAAGCTTTGGCAGCGGACAGTTCCCATTCCTTTCACCATGTCTCTTCTCTGTCAAAAGTCAGCACTATCACAGCTCTTGGTACATTTGAAAGGAAAGGGAAAGAACACTGACACAGTATTTACAGAGCTGCAGAATCCTAATGTGTTAGCGGATTTTCCTGACCTTGATGTGTCGGTTCATAGCAGTGGACTGTGCCGCCCGCACCAGCCCCTCCAGTTCAGCACCGCTGAAATTCTTGGTCTCCACAGCCAGTTCTTTAATGTCTACGTCAGCAGAGAGTAACTGATGCCCTCTCATCCTTGCAGTGTGGATGTGAAGGATCTGTAGTCGACCTTTCTCATCTGGTAAGCCTGGTAAAATTGAAAATAAAGTAGAAATTATTACAATCCTAATGCTTTTCTTACAGGTACTTAAGCAGGTAAACATGTGCTCTTCATGATACACAACTTTTCCAACCAATGTTAAGTTATAGGACTCTGCTCTTACTAATGAACTCTAAACACACACCCCTCCCCCAACCAGTGACAGATCTGCTTACCTATCTCCATTTTAACTTCCAGTCTTCCAGGTCGAAGGAGAGCCTCATCTATCAGATCTGGTCTGTTGGTCATTCCTGAGCACAGATTTCAAAACGAAACAACAAAAGTTAAAAAATAAGGGCGCCTGGGTGGCTCAGTTGGTTGAGCGACTGCCTTCGGCTCAGGTCATGATCCTGGAGTCCCGGGATCGAGTCCCGCATCGGGCTCCCTGCTCGGCGGGGAGTCTGCTTCTCCCTCTGACCCTCCTCCCTCTCGTGCTCTCTGTCTCTCATTCTCTCTCTCGCAAATAAATAAAAAATCTTAAAAAAAAAAAAAAAAAGTTAAAAAATAAGATAAAATGTCCCTTCAGTATATGTAAGAACAGTAATTTCTCAAATAAGTTAAGATATTTTATAAAGGTCAAATAGAAAACAATTATTCTCAAATAAAAATATCATTTGTTCTTGATCTGTTCTAATGGAAACACCTGAAGACTCTGCTTTAGTATTTCACTATACTGCCAATGGAATATAAATGTAATGAAAACTTCAAATATTTAAAAAGGTACAGTTCAGAGAGGCTAAGTAGCCTGTCCAAGTGAGAGAGGGACAATGTGAACATGATCTGCCCAACCCCAAAGTCCCTCTCCTTTTTTGTAGGCCAATGGTTTTTAACCTTCATAAATATCAAAAGTTTTGTTTTTTAAAGTCATCTTAAAAGAACCTCAGTACATGAAACAGTTAAAAGAAGAAGTTATAATTGGGATACATGATCTGAAGCTCACTCACAGACCCTGAGGCACCTCTGCGGGCCCCTGGAGGCCTATAGGATGCAATTTGAAAACCACTGCATTACACTATGCTGCCTTTTTCATCTTTGAGCTATGAGCATACACACCCATGAGTCACTAAAACCCACCTTTTATTTGTCCTATTAAGGCCAGACATTAAAATAGGTACTTAAGATTCTTCAATATCACCTGATTCTAATTTGGAAACATGGGCAACACAGTATTAACTACAACCTACAGAGATCTTAATTCAGAACCTATGTGTCTAATGTTTTTGAAATCATAAAACTTTTTTTTTTTCAAAGCAAACATACCAATGACTAAGATGTTGTTCAGTTGCTCTACCCCATCAATTTTGGACAGCAACTGGTTGACGACAGTGTCATGAACTCCTGTGCTACCAGCCATGCTCCCTCTCTGCTTGCAGATGGCATCAATTTCATCAAAGATGATTATGTGCAAACCGCTGTTAGCACCAAGCTGTTGAGGGAAGAAATTATAGTGAAGGTCATAATTTGAATATATTACTAAACAAACTAGTCAAAGAGAGCAAAACAAAGCTGTCACAGATTGATTTTCCTCCATTTTGACTAATAAATACAGCAGGTGTACTCATGGCTCCTACCCTTCAAAGGTATTGGAACTGCATTCTCAGAATTCTGCAAACTGAAAAGGCATTCCAGAACCTCATATTTAATAGCCATAAAACAAAAATGTACATTATATATTAATGAATGTGAATAGTCCATCAAATAACCTGTTCATTGACATGCATTTCTTTTCTCACTATTGAAAAGAACAACTCATAATTATCAGATGTCTGTCTTAAGTCAGTGAATGGCAACTCCCTCCCATTTTCCCTGAATTTTGGTGAGAGAATAGTTGCAGCAGGCTTAACGTCTGTCATATTATATAACTAAGCAGTAACTCTACCCGGAGATTGACTGGGAAGTGGGCAGATGACGGAAGGAGGTGAACATGATTCACATTTGGTTATATCACACGAAAACAAAGTACTTTTTTCTAACAGTAAAGTGAGAACAGAGACATAGTTTATAAAAAGAATAGTCAAGGGGGTGCTATTTCTTCTGCATAGTGATTTGAGTTTGTTGAATACAGTCATTATAAGAAAATAGTTTGCACATTGTAAACTTTTAATAGATGCAAATATTTTCAAATGCCAATAATTCATTAGGTTAACATGGACCTTCTAACAATTTATATTCAAGTACTTAAGTCTCTTATAGGAACCAAAGAAGGAAGTGCACTCCATAAATTTTTTCTTTTTTTAAACAAACAAACAAACAAACAAACAAAATCAGGGATTAACAAAACAGGTGAAAATGAACATTAACTTACATATGGATAATATAAATAATGGGCATAATGAGATTCAGGATTAGATATGATTGGTATTCATTAAACCTCTGGTATGGATAGAATTTTTTTTTTTTTTTTAAGAGTTGGGACTTTTTTGGGGCGCCTGGGTGGCTCAGTCAGTTAAGCATCTACCTTCGGCTCAGGTCATGATCCCAGGGTCCTGGGATCGAGGCCTGCATCAGGCTCCCTGCTTGGTGGGGAGCCTGCTTCTCCCTCTCCTCCCTACTTGTGCTCTGTCGCTATTCTCTCTCTCAAATAAATAAAATCTTTAAAAAAAGTTGGGATTTTTTTACTTCGTTATAAAAGCATTAGATGTTAACTGAGCAAAAGTTGTAAAACAAATGGAAATAAGTTAAAAATATGCTATGTCATATCATACCTATGATATATACTACATAATACCTAAAGATAAATGCTGTTAACATTCTGTAGATTTTTATATTTTAAATTTATTTTAATTAAAAAAATTGGGAACTCACTGCATCTTGTATTCTCTTGAACATTATTCTTTGAAAACTAAAATTTTTATTTTTGTTTCTATTTGCAAAATACATGATTATAGAAAATGTGGAAAAACACTAAAAAATGGAAAGAAATCATAATCATCCAAAATTCAACTAGCTACAAATAACTCATATTATTAATTAGGTGCTGTGTAGGTAGTTTGTATCCCTTTTTTCAGTACAGATATTGTCTTCAGCCCTTTCACATGGCTATACATACAACTATATAATTTTTAATGGCTCCATAATATTTCATTGTATGACTGCTTCCACAGAGAACTCCCCTAACTTCACCTTAATTCCTTCCTATCAGATATTTAATAATTTCTAAGTTTTTAGTATTATATATGTTGTTACAATAAACATTTTTTTTAAAGATTTTATTTATTTATTTGAGACAGAGAGAATGAGAGAGAGCAAGCACATGAGAGGGGGGAGGGTCAGAGGGAGAAGCAGACTCCCCGCCGAGCAGGGAGCCCGATGCGGAACTTGATCCAGGGACTCCAGGATCATGACCTGAGCCGAAGGCAGTCGCTTAACCAACCGAGCCACCCAGGCGCCCTACAATAAACATTTTTTTAAGATTTTATTTTTAGGGGTGCCTGGGTGGCTCAGTCAGTTAAGCGTCTGGGTGGTCCTGGGGTCAAGCCCCACATTGGGCTCCCTGCTCTGCAGGAAGCCTGCTTCTCCCTCTCTCACTCCCCCTGCTTGTGTTCCCTCTCTGTGTCTTTCTCTGTCAAATAAATAAATAAAATCTTTAAAAAAAAAAAAGATTTTTATTTTTAAGTAATCTCTATACCCAACATGGGGCTCGAATTCACGACTCAGAGATCAAGAGTCACATGCTCTACTGACTGAGCCAGCGAGGTGTCCCATGATAAACATTTTTGTACTTAACTCCTTGACAATAAATGATTATACTTCCTGAATGCAAATTGTTACTTTAAAAGGTGTGTTGAGTATTTTAAGGCCCTTGAAATAGGTTGTCCAATACTTTTCCAGAAAGATTTTATCACTTTATAATCCCACCAAGGTATATGACAATGACTATCTTGGTATATCCTCACAAGTAATGAATATTAGCAAAATCTAAAAAGTAATTCCCAACTTGATAACCAAACAACAGTGTTTTCCAATTTTTTTTTTTTTTTTTTAAAGATTTTATTTATTTATTTGAGAGAGAGAAAGCATGAGGCGGGGAGGATCAGAGGGAGAAGCAGACTCCCTGCTGAGCAGGGAGTCCGATGCGGGACTTGATCCCAGGACTCAGGATCATTACCTGAGCCGAAGGCAGTTGCTTAACCAACTGAGCTACCCAGGTGCCCCTCCAGTTGTTTTTAACTGGCATTTGTCTGATTACTGAAGAGGATGGTACTTTCTAAAATCATGTTTTTACCATTTGTAATTTTTCTTTTATTATTTGTACATATCCTTTGCACATTTTTCTTTTGGGATTTAATAGTGTTTCTTATTGATTTATAGAAAAATTCTTTATATATTAAGGGTATTATTCATTTGTTATAAATATTTTATCCCAGCTTGCCGCTTATCTTTTAATTTTATTTATGGTATATTTTTGAATATAGAAGGACCTTTACTTTTTTTTTTTACTATGTTGCCAAAATTACCCATTTTTAATTTTATGATTTTTAAAAATTAATTTTACCCTTAAAATCCTTCCCCATTGTAGACCCTGATAGTCACCTATATTTTCTTCTCTTTAAAAATTTTTACTTTATATATAATTTTTCAATCTATCTGGAGTTTCAGTTTTGTAAATGGTACATGTGAAATAAGAATCCAAATAATTCTTATTCAAACAATTAACTGATCCAGTACTGTAGACTAAATAATCTTTTCTCTTCATGGATTGTCATTTCTATCGGGCTTCATATTTTTATATTATTGCCAGCCTATTCTACTACAGCAGTAGGTTGGGTAAGCTTGCTCCCTCCACACATTATTCTTTGTTATAACAATTTTGACTATTTTATGGGGCACCTGGGTGGCTCAGTTGGTTAAGTGTCTGCCTTTGGCTCAGGTCATGATCTCTGGGTCCTGGGATGTAGCCCCACATCAGGCTTCCTGCTTAGAGGCGAGTCTGCTTCTTTCTCTCTCTCCCTCTGTGCCGCCCCAGTTTGTTCTGTCTCAAATTAATAAATAAAATCTTTAAAAAAAATAATGTAGAATCTGTTTTTCAGTCACAAAATTTCCAAGAATTAATACCCTACCATACAGAAGTATTTGGCAAAACTGAAGGTATAGTTCCAATTCCTTATCCTCAGTCTTTTCTACAGTTGGAAAGATGATAGCTTTTGGTGTTGAAATTTTTTTTAAGCAACCAAGCTATCATTTATCATCAGACATCTGTTCAATAAATATGACTATATTGAGAAAATTATTTTTTTTTCAGATTTGAACTTAGTTTTTAAAACACTGGTGGAAGGAAAACAATCTGTAAGTAGTTCAGGAAAAAAAAAACCCTAGTTAAATTTTAGAAACCTTGATGAACACATGACTATCATTTTGCAGAGAACTGCATTAAAGAGTGAACAATAATCCAAATATGAGTAGAATGTAAATATTATATTTTATCTGTTTTTAAAAATTCATTATTATGAAGTAAAACTGACTTTTGGTATGAAGTTTTGTGAGTTTTAACACGTGTAGAGTTTTTTTTTCTTAAAGATTTTATTTATTTGAGAGAGAGAGAGAGAGAGCGCACAAGTGCATGATTTGGGGGAGGGACAGAAGCAGACTCCCCACCCAGCAAGGAGCCTGATGTGGGGCTCGATCCCAGGACCCTGAGATCATGAGCCGAAGGCAGACGCTTAACCGACTGAGTCACCCAGGTGCCCTGAGATTCTACATTATTTTATTTATTTTATTTTTAAAGATTTTATTTATTCATGTGAGAGAGAGAGACAGAGAGAGCACAAGCAGGAGAGGCAGAGGGAGAGGGAGAAGCAGACTCCCTGCTGAGCTGGGAGCCTGACATGGGGCTCAATCCCAGGACCTGAAGATCATGACCCAAGCTGAAGGCAGACGCTTAACCATCTGAGCCACTCAGGTGCCCCTCTACATTATTTTATAAGACATTTTTATTCAAGGTTGTCTGCCAATTTAGCATGAAACAAAAAGCTGCTAAAATGTATGAATTTTGCTGTCATTGTGCCTTATGTTGCCACTGGAATCATGACTTCCTTCTCAGTCCGACCTCAAAAATCATCTGTGTGGATGGGAAGCCAGAGACAATAGGAACACTGTAGACCCACAGGAACAATTTGTCTTATAATCAGTACCATTCTGATCTTTTCAGAACCTTACTAATCTTGTGACCTGTCATCACGTGCCTTCCCCCAACCTAGTCAGTACAACCACACCAATTTTTACAGGTGTGTTACTTAAATAAAGGTAAATTCTTGCAATAAATTAGGAGTCAGGTAAGGAAGATGTCAAGATTAATCTTCACAGATTAATATAGCTGACTCATCAATAAACCCTTTACCAAAGAGTTTAAATTTCCACCATGCAATCCTCTTTAATTCACTGGCCTCTAGCTCTGTTCTTACCATCTGCAAAGTCTTCCCCCACAGAAACAGAGCTGATGCTGTTGAGCCCCTGGCAACTGCCTTCCATAACGGCTGTTCTATATTTAACTAGTTTGACCTATATGCAAGTGTTCATCTCTGTCAGCCTGGACTGTCCAGAATCACAGAGGTGATGCTCTTCTTTATTATGTAACACATCTACCCTCCATGGGGTCATTAGCTGAGTACACCAAGCCATTCCGGGATGTAAGAATTAAGAAAAGGTATAACTGAAAATCCTGGCTAGATTAACATCTACCCAGAAATTCTTTGTCAACTCAGTTGTATCATTAGCAGTGTCATAATTAAAATGTCTGCAAGTTTAAAAACAGCACCAAAGATACCTATGCAGCCATGTGGAAACTATCACAACAGATTTTTATAAAATGCCTCTTTAAAAAGGGGACATTTTGACTCACCTGCACCTAGTGTTTAATCCTCAGTATACCATCAGGGTCCATTAGACACCATTTCAGTTTTTAAGTTTTTTTGTTGAACAATTTTAACGATTTATATTGATATTTCATGACTTTTTATTTTTTATTTTTTATTTATTTATTTTTTAAAGATTTTATTTATTTATTTGAGACAGAGAGAATGAGAGACAGAGAGCATGAGAGGGAGGAGGGTCAGAGGGAGAAGCAGACTCCCTGCCCAGCAGGGAGCCCGATGCGGGACTCGATCCAGGGACTCCAGGATCATGACCTGAGCCGAAGGCAGTCGCTTAACCAACTGAGCCACCCAGGCGCCCCATATTTCATGACTTTTTAAATTAGAAGTCTTCCACAGAAGAAAATGGAAAATATATTTTTAAAAAATAGAATAAACAGGGCACCTAGGTGGCTCCAGCCGGTTAAGCGTCTGCCTTCAGCTCAGGTCATGATCCCAAGGTCCTGGGATCGAGTCCCTGTGGAACAGGGAGCCTGCTTCTCCCTCTGCCTCTGCCCCTCTCTCTCTCTGTCTCTCATGAATAAATAAATAAAATCTCTAAAAAAAAAATAGAATAGAATAAAACTCATTCTATCTTGCAATTACCATGTGAGTCCACTGGACCTTTTTATAAATCTAAGATTATGCTATTTCAACACTCCAGAAATTACACCATCATTACTCATCAATTATTCCTAACTATCCTAAAAAAGATCAAAATAAGAAAATGAAAGAATGATGGAATTGCTCAGAGGGATAATGCAATAGTGAAATCAAGACCGCTATGACATCATCCTTCAGTTTTCTTACTGTGTTGCCCAAAAAATTACAACATCTTTCAAGAAGGTACAAAAGAAGTCTGGAGACACCATCCACCATCTTTGTTGCCTGGTTTTAGCTTTAACTACACACAGTTGAGAATTCAGACCCCCCCCCTCACTGGCCATAATGGCAAAGAAAAGACAACCAACAGAGGAAAATATTTCACTTATTACATCTAATCCAAAGATTAATGCAGAGTGATGTAGCAGCACTTCAGACTCTAATGAAGATGGTGAAATTGACGATTGTAAGTAAAATCTCAGCCTATGGCCTCAGATGATGTTATCCTGCATATATTTTCTCAAACTCAAGTGAGGGGTGCCTGGGTGGCGCCGTCAGTTGAGCGCTGACTCTTGGTTTCAGCTCAGGTCTAACCTCAGAGTTGTGGGATCAAGCCCTGTGGCAGGCTCCACGCTCAGTGGGGAGTCTGCTTGAGTTTCTCTCTCCCTCTCCCTCTGCCCCTACCTTGCCGCCACTCTCTCTCTCTAATTAAAAATAAAGAATGAGTGAATAATATATTTCTAAGGACAAAAAAATGGCATTTTCATCTAGTTATTCAACAAAAATCTTCATTCTGCAATATTTTGTGACAAGAAACTAGACCATCTCATTTTTCTAAAAGACATATGACAGTATTCTTTCATCTTTTATTTCATTAGGCATCAAAATTTCCTTGATATGGTTTCTAAGTAGACAGATGCTGAAGACAGGTTTTATAGAGAGATGATGATAAAAAACAGGTGATATAGATATTAAAAATTTGACCATTCTAAAAGGTGTATACAAATCTAAAAATGAAAATGTTTTGCAATTATGGAGTATCTGGTGGCCATCTCCTCAACAAAACAATGTTTTTAAAAAACAAAATTCTTCAAGTATTGTGTCTTGACAGTGCAAGTACAAAAAGAACCAGAAGTAATGACAAGCTAGACTCCATTAAGGGTGTATTTAAAACTTAGAATCAGGGACACCTGGGTGGCTCAGTCAGTTAAGTGTCTGCCTTCAGGTCAGGTCATGATCCCAGGGTCCTGGGACAGAGTCCTCGCTGAACAAGGAGCCTGCTTCTCCCTCTGCCTGCCACTCCCCCTGCTTGTGCGCGCGCTCTCTCTCTCTCTGACAAATAAATAAAAAATAAAACCTTAAAAAAAAAGAAAATAAAAACTTAGAATCAGTATGTAGAAGTTCATGCATGACAACTGATGAACCACTAGTTATATTCAGAGGCTCCTGCCCATTTGGATGGGGATAGCTATCTGCATAGATACAGATATATAGATACATATCTCTATCTATATCTTCAAAACCAAGAAAATGAAATAAAAATTTAGTTTGCTATATTTAAGTTCTTATTAAATACATAATAGTCTTTCACTCTCTTTTATTCTTACATTTGTAAATTATTTGTAAAATAACTTAAAAATAATTTTTAAAAAGGAATTCTTTCAACCCAGATAGTAAATGGTGGTGACAATTTTTCTTGGTACACTGAGTGTTAAGATTTTTGAAGGAGAAAATATTGTAGTAATAGGGATGAACAGTAAAATTGAATGGTTCTGGGACCGTCTGAAGAGTTACTGGACTTGTGATTACTGGACTTGTACCAATCCACCAGGACCCATGCCTTTTAGAACCAATGTGGCTGAGGACAGAGACCTGAGATCATGATCTGAGCCAAAACCAAGTCAGACACTCAACTGACTGAGACACCCTGGTGCCCCTGCTAGTTGTTATTTTTAATTGTGGTGTTTGTCTTTTTTGTACTTATTATAAAGGAGTTATTACGGAGAATTTATAAAACATCAATTCTTTGTGGATTATATGCATTGCAAATATCCTCTCCAGTTTGAGACATCTGTATTGTGTGTAATTTGTCAGAGGGAGTTTTCTTCATATTATATTAATGTAACCAAATTAACATTTTTTTTTCTTTTATGGATTTGATTACTGTATCTTAATAAAGAAATTCTTCTTGGGGTGCCTGGGTGACAGTAAGTGAGTGAGTGAGTGAGTGAGTGAGTGAGTGAGTGAGTGAGTAAGTAAGTAAGTAAATAAATAAATAAATAAATAGGGCGCCTGGGTGGTTCAGTGGGTTAAGCAGCTGCCTTTGGCTCAGGTCATGATCCTAGGGTCCTGGGATCGAGCTCCATATTGGGCTCCCTGCTTAGCAGGGAGCCTGCTTCTCCCTCTGCCTGCAGTTCCCCTGCTTGTGCTCTCTCTCTCTCTCTGTCAAATAAATAAATAAAATCTTTTAATAAATAAATAAATAAATAAATACTCCCTCCCCCCCCTTTTTTAAGAAATTCTTCTCTAGCCTCAATTCTTAAGGCTTTTTGCCTACATTTCTTCTAAAAATATTTTCTCTGGTAAATTTTAGTTTTAGTTTTTTGTAAATCCATTCTGTTATTCTGTAGGATATGATAAGGACTGTATTTTATTTTTATGAAACAGAAAACTGATGATCTCATCCTGATTCATGGAATATTCTTTCTCCTTTGATTTACATTGTCACTTTCCAAATAGCAAGTTCCTCCTGTGTTCTATTCTGTTTCCTTGGTCTGTTTATGCAAGAATATATAACGATCTCAATACTACAGCTTTCCAGTAAATCATGATATGAAATAAGTCTTCGTAATTTTCCAAAATTTTCATGGCTCTTCAAGTATCCAAAAAAAAAAAACAAGTTGTCAAATTCCAAAAAAGTCCCATTAGACTTGATTGAAAAAGCATAAATTTATAAATTAATATGGGCAGAACTGTCATTTTACAATATTGTCAGTATTCCCACACATAAACATGGTTTATCATTTATTAGCTCTTGAAAAAAGATTCTCAAAAATGTTTATAATTTTCTCCCTTAATTTTCCTGTTAAGATTTAATTCTAGGTACCTTATCATTTTGACTGTTGATATAAGTGAAATTCTTTTTTTTTAAAGTTACATTTTCCGTATCTTCACATTTTCTTTGAATCTTGTCTTCTAAAGAATTTGAGTTTTATTCCTTTCCCAGCTCCTCCTCATGCTTTGGAAAAGCATGAAAGTTATACACAATTTTCACATACACACCTAACTTAAAGTTTGATGTTAATTAACAGTATTATCTTCTTCCCAAATAATGCAAAGATCTTACATAGACTTAATCCACTTCCCCTATGTTTTGTTCCATATTTTAGTTCTATCCTTAAAAAAAAAAAAAACAAAAACCCATATTGATGACTATTATTGTTCTCCCATGCAGTGATTATTGTTTATTTCTTTTAAACTTTTTTTATGGTGAACTACAGCATACAGAGAGGGGAAGTTCACAAAATATGAATGCATGTTTCAAGGAACGGTCATAAAATGAACATCCATATAAGGTAACAAGAAATAGAACAGTGCCAGCATCGTGGGCGCATGTCCTCACAACTCTTCCCCAATATCCCTCCCCATTATTCCCCATAGGCAACCCCAATCTGGTTTTTTATGGAAACTACTTCTCACTCTTCTTTAGAGTTTACCACCTAAGCATGTATCATTAAACATTATATTTTAGTTGAACCTTATATAAATGGAATCATACAGTACATATTCTTTCTTGTCTGGTTTCTTTTTTTTTTTTTTTTTAAAGATTTTATTTATTTGAGAGAGAGAATGAGATAGAGAGAGAGAGCATGAGAGGGGGGAGGGTCAGAGGGAGAAGCAGACTCCCTGCCGAGCAGGGAGCCCGATGCGGGACTCGATCCTGGGACTCCAGGATCATGACCTGAGCCGAAGGCAGTCGCTTAACCAACTGAGCCACCCAGGCGCCCCCCCTTGTCTGGTTTCTTTTGCTCAACATTTATTTGTAAGATTCACAGCTATGTATAACCATAGTCCGTTTATTTCTTATTACTCTGTAATACTTCATTGTATATTTACATGACAATTTACCCATTTACTGGATACAAAGTTCTAACTTAACAGTTCTTCTCTTTCAGCTTCTTAGAAATAGCATTCAATGGATTTCTGGTTTCCATCATCATTTGTGTTGGTATTTTCTATCACTTTCATTGCTTTCATCCTTTGTCTCTGGTTATTTTTGTCTAACATCTTTCAGTGCACCAATTCTCTCTTCAGATGTGTCTAATCTGCTATTTAAATCCATCTACCTGAGTTAATTTCAGTTGCTGAATTTCTCATTCCCAGAATTTCCATTTGATTTTGTTTTTCAGTTTTCACTGCTCGGCCAAAATTCTCAAATCTTATTTCCCTCTGAATGTGATAAGTGTAGTTATTTTAAGTCTGTATCTGAGAATTCCAATATCTGGAGGCCCAATTTCTATCACTTTTGTTTCTTTTTCTTCAAGTTGCCTATGTCTTTGTATACCTGATTGCTTTTGATTATAACCAGGCATCTCATTTGCAAACTATAGAAATAATTTGTGGCCTTGCATGATACTACCTTCCTCCAGGAAGGATCTATAATTCTGATGGATGCCGAGGGGCACTAGTCATTTAGGAACCTTCAATTGAATTTTAGAGAAATTAGATGTGATTCAAAGCTGGCCTCTGTGAGAGCATGTCTACTTCTGATTAACCCCTGCTTCTATTGTGCAGCCTTCCAGAATCCCAACTCAAACAGAGGCATGTTCATCAGGTGTCCTCTCCTCATGAGCCATGCATTTTAACCTCTGGCCCCTTACTCCCACTGGCCTGTCAAAAGGGCCGCATAGCTGTTTAGCAGTTCCCTCCAGAAATGGCTAATATCTCCAAAGGAATGGTGACCCTACACACCAGGACCTTTTTTTCTGGGCCTCCATTCTCCTCCTCCCCAGGGGTTTGCTAATAACTATCAACCCCATGCTATCATTAGTCCAGGATTCATTTTTAAATCAGTTTCTCAGCATGGGGGCCCCTGACCACAAAGGTCAGGGGTGGTGGTGGTGGTGGTGTGTGTGTGCGTGTGTTTTCAAATCCTAAGCATGAGTTAAGAATCCATAGTTCAGAATTCCCATGAGAGATTCTATAGCTCCCACTGCAGAACTCAGACAGATGGTTAAATGTTTTTGTTATTTCTTTGTGCTGGTGAGCAGACAATTTCTAGACCATTCTTTTCAGTGAGGACACAACCCCTTTGAAGGTTCCAGTTCCTAGTCCACATCTTAAGTGAGTTCAAGGGCCTGCTAGTGGGTACTAAAACCCAAACTCATACATTACCAAAACCAAAAGCTGCAGCTCTTATCTTTACCAGTCTAATTTTCTGAGTTTTCTTTTCATTTCTGGAGCTCTCCTTTTCTTTCTTGAGAACTAAATTATGCATTTAAAATGATTTTAGTTATAGTTTATCCAGCATTTGAAGGTGTTTATGGAAGACAGGTTTTCAGGTTACCTAGTCTACTGTATTGCTAGAAGCAGAAATCCTATGGCATTGTTTTTAAACTTTTGTCAATGAAATAAATATGTTAGTATTAGTGTATGAGGGTTTTCCAGAGAAATGTAATCAATAAGATGGATCTATAGATCCATCCTATTGGACACCTGAAAATACACATACATACACACACAGATCTATATGGATCTAAATCTATATCTATCTACAGAAAGATTAATTATAAGGAATTGGGTAACCCAATTATGGGGCTTGACAAGTCCCCATATCTGCAGTTGGCAAGCTGGAGACACAAGAAGGGCTGCAGTTTCAGTCTGAGTATAAAGGCAGGGAAGAACTGATGGCCCAGATAAAAGCAGTCAGGCAGTAGGAAATTCCCTTAGTCAGGGGAGGAGTAGCCCTTTTGTTCTAGTCAGACTTTCAACTGATTGAATGGGGCCCACCCATATTAGGGAGGGCAATTGCTTTACTCAGTCTACCAATGCAAATAGTAATCTCGTCCAGAAATATCCTCACAAACACACCCAGAATAATGTTTAACCAAATGTGTGGGCACCCTGAGGCCCAAACTGACACATAAAATTAACCATAACAATTAGTAAACTCTGGTTTGACTTTTAATTAATTTTTTTCTAAGACCCACATCAAACTTTCCTCTGAGACCTAACAACTCATACCTGTCACTCTACAAGTGAGGAGACTCAGTGGTAAGTAAACTAGCTTTCTGCTCATGAAACTTACATATAGATAATTCTACAAGTCATTTTACAAATTTAATTCCCCCCTTTTCCAAAGGATAAATGAGTTCAAGTCTCTGAAAGTAACGTGGAATAAAAGTGACGCCTGGAAATAAATTCATGATCTGTTTTTGCAAAACTTGGGCTTATACAATCATCTATCTTTGTATTATGTACATGTGGGTAATGACATCTGTTCACATCATGTAAATTCCCTATAATTCCTGGTTCAGTGTTATAATTCAATACTAAATAAATTTTACCTGCATGTTTTTCAAAACATGGATCACAGTAACAAGTTTTCCACCATAGCTTTGGGTTTCATTCATTGTATAAATGAAAACAAACTTTTACTGAATTATACTTATATTAACATTACCCTCCTTTGCTCCTCTTCAGCATCAGCAAAGAGTTTACGAATGTTAGCCTCTGATTCTCCCACATATTTGTTAAGGATTTCTGGCCCATTGACCACTTTGGGCTCCCTTGCATTCAACATCTTGCCAATCTGTCGAGCCAAGAGAGTCTTACCACAACCTGGGGGCCCATATAACAGGATGCCTTTAACATGTTTGCAACCTAAAAAGGAAAAGAAAACAGTCTTATAACAACTAAAATCCAAAGGAAAATTTCCATCTAAAGGAAAATTTTCTTTCTTCTTCATATGCCTGTTAGGAAAACTATAGTCATGTCATTAACATATAATATCCAAGTGCCATGAGCCGAACAAGAATGAACTAAAGCTCTTTTTAAGTAGGCTCCACACCCAACATGGGGTTTGAACTCATGACCTGGAGATCAAGAGTCGCATGCTCTACTGACTGAGCCAGCCAGGTGCCCCTAAAACTCTTTTTTTAAATAGAAAATCCGAAAAAAATTCCTACACAAGTACCAATATTTGAGTGTGAAAGCTGCCAATTAAAGGTCTTTGGAAAAGTATATTCGAACTATCATTTAGAATACTTTTAACTCTGAAGATGTCTCTCTGACCTAAATACCTAATTAGGAAGTATTACTTATTTTCCATTATTTTTTACTTTAAAGTCAAAGAATAAAAGAGATCTGCTTTTAGGCAAATTTAACTCAACACAAATCTATTATGATACGGTAGGCTATGGAAACCATATCTTAGTCATAGAAATTACAGGTCTACCTGTCAACACAAGCCCTTGAAGAACGGGCAAACATGTTTTGAGCTGGCTGGTAGAGAGCAATCCAGAAGGATCCAGATGGATGTTACAACTTAGTGGATAAAGTTGAATGTCCTACTTCATGTGACTAATGCCAAGGGAGGCACACGCTTGTCTCAGCACCACCCAGATGAAGATGAAGTTTCAGAAGAACAGTATTCAATTCTTTTCCAGGCAAGCATTGCTAAATGCCTTAAAAGGTATCAGTAACAACAGGGAAAAAGCAAGATTGGTGATTTAGACTCCCCAGAATTTCTTTAGCCAACTCTTCATGAGCATTTACTTCATTTCTAAGATTCCGATGACCTGTGGTTTCAGTTTACTAACTCTAGGAATTCTCACTTTTCTTGCAGTTTCACACTTAGGATGCATGACTCTTTTCTTATGAGTTTTTTCCTTATATTACACCAAAAAAAGCATTCTGTGAAATAATGATTTATTAGATTTAGGTGTTACACTCAAAAGTACAGGTGAAAAAGAAAATTTCTGGAAATGCAATATAGTGTTTCCATGTATAATAGTTTGCCCTCATTTGGAATGAAAGCCTTAAAAACTGTTTCTTCAAAAAAAATTATGACAATACATTTAATAACTCACATAAAAGAAATCACAAGGTACAACCAACTCTACTAGATATTTTAGATTCTGAGTAGGAAGACCCTTTGGGTTGCCAGTATGGTCACTGCTTGTATATGTCAAAAAAAGACTCCCTTTTAAATCCTTGAAAGTAATGAGATGCGTGCTTATGGTTAGATTTGTAGAGACAAGGGGAACTTAGTGGAAACCCTTGAAGGCTTAGAGTCTTAACCCTTCTCATCACAGAGTAAATTCCTGTCCTGAGAACCATGGCCAATAAAATATCTTTGCCCTTGATCCACTCTTGGAGTACAAGGAGTAGTGAGATAAGGGGGTAAGCCCTGAGCTTCTCTAGAGGCCAACATCATGAGGCACTGCTAGCATCCAAACCACTGGGGCACTTTTGATGAAGACTTGGGAACCTGGCTAATCTTATCCTCCGAGCCAACTGCTACCATCATGACTTGAAACTATTCATATAAACCACAGCAGAGGTAGGTGGTCATGGTGGTGGTAAAACAAGGCAGAGGAAAGGGGAGCCAAAAAGGAGAAAATGAAGACTTGCTGAGGACCAGGACCTACAAAGTACTAGGCCTTATCCTCATCCTCTAATTTCTTAACTTTATCCAAGTTTATCAACTTCCTCCTAATGGTACTTCCTTCCACATTAAGCTATACTCTCTTTCAATTCCCTAGCCTTCTTACACTTCTGTTCTACCCATCCCACAGGCCTGGCCACTGAATGGCTTTACTGCACCTTCACGTTGGCCAAAGAGCATAACCAGAGAAAATTACACCACTGTCCTGACTGATACTCTCACAATTTCCTATTATCCAATTTCAGTTCCACGCTCACTGCTTCTCAATACTGCATGCCACCCTTTACTGGTTTCCGTCAGTCCACCTCCCATTCTCTGCATTAATTATCCAATTAATTGTTCTTCTCTTCTCAAGTGCTACCCCATGCGGTTTTGTTTGTTTGTTTGTTTTAGATTTTATTTATTTATTTGACAGAGAGAGAGAGAGAGCCAGAGAGACAAGTGGGGGAAACAGCAGAGGGAGAGGAAGCAGCGGATTCCCCGCTGATCAAGGAGCCTGATGCGGGGCTCGATCCCAGGACCCTAAGATCATGACCTGAACCGAAGGCAGCCGCTTAACCAACTGAGCCACCCAGGTGCCCCTACCCCATCCGTTTAACTCACAGAAAAGATCTAGATTCATACTTCACATATTAAAAAAAAAAAAAAAAGACTATCAGGTATGAAATCCCTTTAGCTCATTGCTTCTCTAACCACAAATTCATCTGCAGACACATCCATTCTCAACCTCACCATGGCTTCTCAAAGGAGTTTCTTTCCTTTTCCCCAAGGTTTAAGTTGCAATTATTTGTTTATATACCTTCTCCATTAGACCATGAACTATTCAAGGGCAGGTGCTATCTCATCAAGCTGGAATTGCAAACATCCACCATAATGTCTAGCATATAATGTGTACTCAGTAAATGGCTAAATAAGTAAATTGTTGTTGATTCCTTTCCTACAAAACTCAAAAGAAAATGAGGGAGAGAAGACCATTTAAAAAAATTATTTGAGGGATGACTGGGTGGCTTAGTCAGTTAAGCGTCTGCCTTCGGCTCTGGTCATGATCCCAGCGTCCTGGGATCAAGTCCCGCATCGGGCTCCTTGCTCAATGGGGAGCCTGCTTCTCCCTCTCCCTCTGCCTGCCGCTCCCCCTGCTTGTGCTCCCTCTCTCACTCTCTCTCTGACAAATAAATAAAATCTTTAAAAAAAATAAGATTTAAAAAAATTATTTGAAGTTCATTTATGGAAGTGTTTACTTTCATAACTGAACTTATGTGAATACCTAAAAACATATTTACAGTGACTGGGACTTTGCAAATTTAGCAGAACTATATAATATATAACATAGACCCTCCTCAACTTATGATGAGGTTACCTCCTGATAAACCCATTGTAAGTTGAAGACCACTCTTGTGATAGCACGGCCAACTGGGAGCGGTGGGTGCTACTGCCCAGAATCATGAGAGAGTATTGTGCTATTTCTAGCCCAGGAAGACCAAAATTCAAAATCTGAAACATGGTTTCTACTGAATGCATATCGCTTTCACACCATCATAAAGTCAAAAAATCATTAAGTCAAACCATCGTAAGTTGGGGACTGTCTGTGCTACAGTCTTAACTCCATAACTCTGTTTTCGTCTGTGGAAAGTGCTCAATTTAATGTGGTTTGAATTAAATGAACTCAGACTTTATAAACAATTCACAAAATATTACCATGAAGTCTGAAAGAGATAAAATGCATATCCATGGAACTTACTGTATTTCATACAGATCTCTGAAATGACAGAATCTACTCAATATGACACCAACAGGAATGTCATAGAAGCTCTAGTCTGCATTAGAACTATAATTCTTTCAGGATCTCAAGAAAGCACATCAAAAATATACATTGACATGTGAAGATTTTCAAAATCCACTTCCACAAAGGAAGCAGTTACTTGAATAAGCAGTGGAAATGGGACTTTGTTATTACTACTATTATTATAGCCTATTCTGACTTATTACATAAGCATTGGTCTCTAATTTTAAATGAGTCATAAAAACTCTTCGCAAGTAATTCTATTCAACAAAAGTGTATTAAGCTCCTGTTTGGACTAGGCATGAAACTAGGTGTTAGGGATACAAACATGAAAAAGGCAGTCCCTACCTGCAGGGCATTTCTGGTTTAGTAGGAAAGACAGAAATAAAAATAGGTTATCTACAATACAATATGACATTATCAGAGATATGTATGAAATGTTTTTGGAATCTGGCCATGAGAGACTGACTTCTGCCAGTGTGATGGCAGAAAATTAGGGATGGACGTGGGAAGAAATAATATTTAGTGTAGGCCTTGAAGGACAGATAGCAGGAGGTTCATGATTGGCACAGGAGAGGAAATGGCACCTAACGAGGGAAACTAGCATGATCAAAGGCATAGAGGTATGGACATCGAAGCTGTCCTTTCAAAACAGCCAGTAGTAACCTGTTGTGGCTACAGTCTTGGAGGGGAGGGGAGAGGAGTGCCTGGAGACTCTCAACTATGGAAGGCCTTGACACCATGCCCAGGAGTTTTTAATTTGTTTTATAAAAACCCTGAGATTTTTAATCAGGGAGAGTGCACAATGAGATATACGTTTAAAAACTAAATCTGGTGGTAGAGTGGAAGAAGGACTAGAGAACAAAGATGAGAGGGTAAAAGTGTAGTTGGAGGAATATTTTTAACCTTTTTCTGGGGACATTGCCTCATTGGCTGGCTCGGGATTTTTGCCAATTAAACTTTCATTTCCCTCCAAGTCCTTTGGAAGCATATGAACAAATGGGTCCAGAGGCCTTAGAAGGACACCTCCCTAGAGATGCCCCAGCTTTCTCCTGAGCTTCTGCGGGACATTAAGACATGGCTCTGATGCTGGAAAGCCTCTGACCTATAGCCACTGGACTGTCCTGTCTGACTGCCAAGCTGAACTGACTGCTGTCACTTGTTCTTTCTTGATGTCTTATGTGCCTCGCTACTCAGAACTTAGAGCAGGCCTGGAAAGAAGAGAAATCAGTGGAACTGACTCATTTAAATTGTCATATTCTCTCATTCTATCTCTTACATTCTTTCCCATGGAATCATCCAATGGACCTGTCCCGAGAAATGCACATGTACAAAAAAACTGCATGCAGTTCTGAGGGTATTCTTAGATCCTCTGAGGCCTATTCATGGAATCCAAATTTAAAACCCCTGAATGTACTACTGAAATAAACCAGACAAGAGACCAGAAATGGAAAGAGGCAACAGTCGTAAGAAATTGTAGTAGGAAAAGAAAGGAAGATTTGGGAGATAATTCATCAGAGTTCAGAGACCAAAGGAAAATAAAAGAAAAAGGAGTAGTCAAGGTTGACCCAAAAGGTATGTAGCCTGGGCACATGGTAAAATGATGAAACCCTAGAACATAACTAAGAAGTTAGCAAGAGGAGATTAGAGGAAATCATAACTTTGTTTCTGGCTATAAGGCCTTTAAGATTCAAGTAGTAACATCCCTTAAAAAATACAGGTTGAGGGGTGCCTGGGTGGCTCAGTCAGTTAAGTGTCTGTCTTCAGCTCAGATCATGATCTCAGCGTCCTGGGATCAAGTCCCGAGTCAGGCTCCCTGCTCAGCGGGGAGTCTGCTTCTCCCTCTCCCCTCTGTTCCTTCCCCAGCTTGTGCTCTCTCTGTCTCTCAAATAAATAAATAAAATCTTAAAAAAAAAAAAAATACAGATCAAAAGCTCAAAAAAGATAGCAGAACTACTGGTTCCATGTTTTTGAATGCCTGCTCTGGACACATGAAAAGCCACAAGAAGTTTTAAGCAGAGGTGTTGTGATAATGGGGACAAATGCTGCAGAGACAGAGGATGGGGCCTGGAAAGAACACTAGATTTAAAAACCAGGAAGTTCATGCTGATCTGGGCCATAAGGTCTTAGGTCAGGGTCAGATCATTTCGGGTTGAGGTAGGAGAAGGAAGCTAGGTAATATAAGCAGGAACAAACAGAGATCACAATTTGAGAAACTCTGGCGATACAAAGGAGGGAGGGATTTCGAGAGATACCTTGCAAGGAAACCTCTTCTTCTGAGATTAGAGATTAGTTAGGTAAAAGGGGATGAGGAAGTGAGCTGAGGTTTTGCTTGCTGTGCTCTACTTACTATGTGAAGCAGGAGCTAGGTCATCTACAAAATGAGGGACAAGGAGATGATCCTGGGAAGCATGGTAAAGGTTTGGAAAGAACATGGGGAACCGGGAAAATGTGTGGGAACTCATGCCTGAGCAGACAGATGCCATTAAGTGAACTCAGCATATGGAACTCAGGTCACTGAGGGACTCTCCTCTTTGTTGTGATTATCTAAGCTACTTACAGTGTTAGGTGGGGGCGCAAACTTTTTTTTTTTTTTTTAAGATTCTCTTTATTTATTTGAGAGAGAGAGAGTGCACGCACATGCGCACACACGCACACACAAGCAGGGAGAAGGGTCAGAGGGAGAAGCAGACTCCCCGCTGAGCAGGGAGCCCGATGTGGGGCTCGATCCCAGGACCCCGGGATCATGACCTGAGCCGAAGGCAGACGCTTAACCACTGAGCCACCCAGGCGCCCCTGTAAGGTGTAGACTTACTCAACTCCATAAATACAAATTTCATTAAAGCTGGAATAAGAATCTTGACTTTTTTTGGTTTTAACCCCTTTATTTTTTTCAAAACTGAATCTTTAAGTGGGGCAACATGAGGTAAATAACAGCATAAATTTAAAGTCAACATACTTGTAACTAAATTCTATTATCTAATTTTCCTAAAGTGTGAGGGCGAAACTATCACATGACTTGTTCTCATCCACAAAGTTTGAGGCTTTATCTTCATTTCTACATCATTTGCATCTTTTCTCCTTCCTCTATCATTTATATAAGTTAGAACTATCGTGGTTTAACAGCATAATCAAACATAGTTCCAAAGGATTTCTTCTCTTAATTTCCTGTATTCAATTACTTAAGTGCTTATTTTACTAACTGCTCCTGTTAATAATCAACTTCTTCTTCTTAAAAATACCTACTTTTTATTTGGTTAAGGCACAAACATATTATAACTCTTGGTTATAGTAACGTAAAGGATGGTGGTTGGGAAAAGCATAATCTAAAATGGCCAAAAAGAGACTTATATAGTTTTGGAATTTAAGTTGCTTATTACATTTGAATATAGAAGTAAATAAAAGTTCTGGGATAGCATATTCTTTCGCTCACTCAACAAATGCTACATTTGGTGGTGGGGAAGAAGAGGCAGTTCTCTTCTGACTACTTCTATTTTCTCAATGAAATCATGATTCCAGGGCACCAGCAGCTGGTGAGGAGGGACTGGAAGAGGTGGTGCCGGAGGTCTGAGGAGAACGGAAAAGAGGAACTAGTCCTCTTCGAGAGAAGGACAGTAAAGTGGCAAGACTAGGGAAATACAGAAGGAATAGCAGGAAATACTGATTCCAAGAAACACGGAGGGCCCACTTGAGATGTGCTTCTTAAATTTAAATTGAGATCAGACACCATGCTTTGTGCTCTTCTTAAGCCATATCCAATAGTCTGGGTACTGATCCAGAGTAGGCAGGTAGCGGAGACATACCCAGGGCTGTGACACACACAGAAGATAAGAAGCAAGGCCATTAAGGTTGTATTTGAGGAGGATAAACGTGACAGACCACAGACTCGAAGCTGGGTAAAGAGGGAAGAGAGATCAAAAAGGTTGGGAAGTGACAGAGTAAATTAACTGGAGGGTCCTGTGGGATCCAAGCTGCTAGAGCTGGAGTGAAGGCAAAGCTACCGCGGGACAAATGGGAGGCAGGATGCTTAACACTGAGATCCCTGAAGGGGTGGTTACTGGTAACAGTGAAGCCTGGGTTATGACCAAAGAGGGGGTGGCTGAGATGGAATGAAGGAAAGTTTCCTGGAAATGAAGAAGCAAAGAACTGTGAAGATAGACTGTTGAACAAATCACCAGCAAGGACACCCAAGTCCAGAATAACAGAGACAGAAATAAAACACACTAGAGATCACACTCAGGAAGAGCAAGTGAGTCGGGCAGCTTTTTATCTGGCTCCCCTGTTCATTCTTCTCGAGCGGGGCTACTCTTGCTCTCATTTTGTTCTCCAAATGTTACTGACAAGGAAAAATGTTCATGTTTATTAACCCTATTATTATATAATAGCTACTACCAAAGGTATGAACAATATAAAATGCCCAAGAAATAAACATAGCCAATGATAATGCCATTGTTTACTAAGGATTTAAGTTCCCGAGACACTGGAACCTCACTGTAAGACTACATTCAGTAAAGCGTTTGGTATAAGGCTGGCTTGTACCTCATTCCAGACCACTTGTCATAAAGAGTGTTTAATGACACCCTAGAATATGAACCACAGACTGCATTTTAATTATGTTTCACAATAGGTATCTGTCCACAGGATGAACATATGATTTGTGGTCAGGTGCCAGATGGATGAGGACTGATCAGATTAAATGCATTAGGAAATAATTTGAGTGAAAAATCTCTAGAGAACATTAAAAATTACTAACTGTCTCACTTTTCTGAGCAGTGGTTTTCAGACCTTGATTTCACAAACTAGAAAAAGTACTTTTTTTTTTAACAGCGGAGAAGTGATGTCATAGGGTTGCTTAGTTTTTATTTGCAAAGTAAAGATTTCTTAAACAATAACAAAATCAAACCTGACATCTCCTAACACTACCATTTCATAAAAAGAGATATATCTTCATATCAAAAGGTAGAGTGGATGTAATCTCAGAATGAAAGACAGTCTTTATGTTAAACGAATTCCATTTTATATACATTGTCTAAAGTGCAAGCTCCAGACTCAGCTTGCCTGGTTTCAAATCCCGGCTCTTCAGTTTGCTAGCTAACAGCAACTACCTCAGAAGGTTAGTATGAGGATTAAATATAATGCACCCAAAGCACTTAGCAGACTTGCTGACATAGAGTAAGAGCTCATAAATATTGGCTATTAATTAATATCAGCTTATCCTTTACCAACTTGTTGGAGATGAGCAATGAAATGCAACCAGACTCCTAACTGTTCTGTGAGAATTACATCACTGCTAGGTGACTGTAAAGCTTGAAAATAAGTGACTATTTTGCTTATGAAATTCCTTCTGAGACTGACAATGGTGGCCCCTTAACTTATCACACACTACTGTCACTTGAACATTGCAAGTGATAGTACACATTCTGATGGACCTCAAACTCCAAATGAGCACAGTAGTAAATGAGGTGGACCACAGCAATTTCACAAAGGCTTCACGAGGGTTTCAGTAAATCAGGATTCTCCATGGCTTCAGCCCCCCTATGATATCCCTTTCAGCCTCTGTCTTCCCGGTAGATTGGATTACTATCAAAGTCAATCCCACCTGCTTCTCTTATGCCTCAGGCAGAGTTCAAACCATGCCTCAAGTTTTCCAGGCTCATTTAGGGTCAACACATAACTCACTAACATAAACCAGGCCACTATAATTATCAGTTCCATGTGTATGCATCCTGCTATCTCCTCCACCTCTTGTTCTACTGTATGTTTCTTCTCCAAAGTCCCCTGTGTCTCCCCAGTGTAACCACTGTCATAGTCCCTAGCTGCCACTTCCCTCTCAGGGAGCACACACCCTGCTCTGCTGGCACTCACCTGGAACGACCTGGTGCTACCTGGGAGGAACTGAGGTTATTTCTGGGTACTTCATCCAAAAGCGCATTTGCGGGCACCTGAGTGGCTCGGTTGGTTAGGCGACTGCCTTCGGCTCAGGTCATGATCCTGGAGTCCCGGGATCAAGTCCCGCATCAGGCTCCCTGCTCGGCGGGGAGTCTGCTTCTCCCTCTGACCCTCCTCCCTCTCATGCTCTCATGCTCTCTGTCTCTCATTCTCTCTCTCTCAAATAAATAAAATAAAAATCTTAAAAAAAAACAAAAAAAAACAAAAAAAACAAAAGCGCATTTGCCATGCTAGACTACCACAGCCTACCCTTTCCCTCTTCATGTGAGTTATGATATGCCTTCCCACCTCACTTCTTACTCTCTCCGCTGAATTAGCAGTTAATTCTCCAGCAATGTATAAGACTTGGAATATTGTTTGAGCCCCAGGTATTGATACCCAGTGATTATAATCATACAAATTCTGGTGGGGACAAGTCGAAGAGGCTTTAAGGTGTGTGCTACAAATAACCTGAAATGATTTCTGATCCGAAAGTCTAAATTGTAGAGGACCTCATCCATTATAATAAGGCTTATCCACCCCCTGATGAAAATGATACATGAAAATATAAGATATCTAATACGCTAATTGTAATCTCTCTTCTTAAAATAGCTCAATGGAAAATACATAGCCTTACCACTGCACTAAAATGAATAAACAGTAATGTTTGCTGTTTATAATCTTACAAAACATTATCCCAAAAAAGTGACAAGTATGTTTGCTAGGCTCTTTTATTTTAAAAAGCAGTGAATTTTCTTTGTTTTCCTGAGATGATATCAGAAGCAAGCTGCACTGAGGAAAAACTGTCAGTCAACTTTTAGGTATCTGAAAGAAGAAAAATTATACATAAATATAAAAAAACAACAACAACCCATTGATTTTACACAAGAGTAAACAGAATGATAATATATTAGAAGTGATCTCTGTCAAATTAGCATCAGGGTTAAGGAGTGTTTAGTTCATTTTGTGGGCAACGTGATCTGTAAAGAGAGAAAGTGTGAAGTGGGTTTTGAATGACAGCTGATGTTTAAAGGGGAAGTCCAAGTAGCTTCCAGTTCAAATGCAGACAGATTTGCCATGTTTGCCTAAGAGGGAGACTATCAACAGACTAGTGGCAAGTCAGGACATATTCACAAGTCTTGCATGCTTCTCTCTGCAGTTGTATAAACCAGATTTGAATGCTTATTTTTAAACAGTGCATGCACTTGCAGAAATATAATCACAAGTTGATATTAATATATGATCTTTTGTTTTAAAGTTTGTGTAATTCCAACTTCTCCTAGAACAATGAGTATGTTCTCACTTCCATCCAACTCATCATTTCAGTAGTATGATAAGATTACTTACTTTAAGAAATAGTTTTGAATTTTCCAGCCATGCAGTGAGGACTTAGAGCATCACTTCCAAAAATACAATGTAATACAGGAGGCCCTTTTTGTTTGTTTGTCCCTTTCAAAGACTGTCAATCAGCATCTAACACAGGCTATCATCTGCAATTTGCTGAGCTGTGCATTTATCAAATATTTAAGGAAAAGGCACATTCAAGACAAAAAACTCACTCTTGACCCATTTGGGCAGTCAGGTCTCTGATCATCCACAGGTATCATTCTGTCTAGCAGAGATTTGCTGTGCCCCGCCAACTTTAAAATATTCTCAAGAACACTTTGAGTTCCGTTACGATAAAGTGAAAAAGGCCTCCGCCCTGAGCACCAAGCAGCTGTGTGATGTCTACCACCTGACTGGTCTATATCCAAATTAGTCAACTGAAATTTAATATAGATCTTCTCATTAGATAGCCTAGAACTAAAGATGGGGTATGTGTAGCAACTCTCCAAACTAATCTCTGCTGACACCCCCACCCTTTTACACTCCCTTCTAGGGTGTGGCCTGGTATTTCATGAATTCTTGATGACAAAGATCACGCTTCTACTATGGCAGGTCCTGCCTTGCTGCCATGTGGCAGCATGTGTTCTTATTAGTTTCAGAATTTTACAGCTTTCCCTTGCTTCTTTTTCCCTCTGTCTACTTATTTTACTTGCTGCTCTACAAGGCGTCTGCTGCAGACTAGCAAATATCTTATCTTCTCTGGCAGACAACTTATTCTTTCTTTTCCTACACCTGGAACTTCTACTCACTCTATCAAGTTCATGTCCTTCTGCTCCTCACAAATCACCTCCTTAAGTAATGCCACCTAAGCCTGTCACATCGGACTGTGTCAATATTACCTCACTCGCATCACATCTTTGGTTCTATTCTCCAACAATTATGGTAGCAGTCATCAAACTTTCACATGCACCAGTGTTCAATGGGGCCTGTTAAAATGCAGATTCTCAGGCATCACTCCTAGAAATTTGAATTCATTAAGTCCGAAGTGGAGCTGAGGAAGGTGACCAGTTAATAAGCATCCACCCCGCCCCGACCCAGGTGAGTCTAATGCAGGCCAGAGGACACTGAGAACCATTCATACTTACAACTGACACTAAGTCATTTTCTAAGAGTTCTGAGAGTTTTATTTTATTTAGTGTATATGTTCTATGGCTTTAATTAAATCGTAAGCTGAGAAGGACACATTTCTTATTCCTTGACAAGTTGTAGCTATAGAACAGCAAAGAACTATTCTAACAAGATAAGTTATCAAGAATAAATGTAAGATTTCTGTATTTAAGTACAGCTGGGGGAGGTATGGTTTTGTGAGAGATGATGTGGGGGTTTTACTCAACAGTAATTCAACGTGAGATAGAATCCAAGATAGAATGTGGATGTCAAAAACGTTAATGCAATTCTAGCATGCATTAAAAGAAGACTGAGGTTTTGAACAAAGGATGGAGTTCTGGCCTATTTTAGAACAGGGGAGACACTTGCAGGACATCACTGATTTCTGGGTTTCACAACTTAAGGAGAATATAAACAAATGTTAAAGTTCAGAGGAATGTGAATAGGATGGTAATGGGCTGAAAATAAATTATAAAAGGACTGGCTGGAGGAACCAACCCAGCTGGGAGATGTAGCTTAGGAAAAAGATGAATCCTGCAGGACTTTAGGTCTGGACAGAACAGCTCTCTTCATATGCCTTAAGAGCTTTCATAGTGAAGGAGAAGCATCCTTGTTCTATATAGTCTTAGTGGGGAGAACTAGAGCTTGTAGAAGCTACAAGGATACACATCTCACCTTAACATAAGTAAGACTTACATGTACGGTTGTCCAAAACATGGAATGTAACATTCAAAGAGAATGATTCCCGTCACTGCAGGAATCTAAGCTTAGACTAAGGAACTCGACAAGTTATTTAGCAAAAATGGAGAGAAAATGCAAACAAAAGTGTATGAACTAAATGACATTTAAGATCCCTTGCAATGCTGAGATTCTGGTAATTCCCTTGATATTCCCTGACAGAGCCACCTAGTTTTGCAAAGACAATGAGCTTTGAAATAAATATTCCAGGACAGGAAGGAAAAAAAGAGACTGAGGCTAGGAAGATTAAATAAAGAGGATATTGTTTATAGTTCAAGTATAATTTACTGAAGCTATAAAAAAATAAAAAAGGAATGATCCAAAAAATGAAGCAGAAAAAAATTAGGAGTTTTCAATAATGGATTTGAAAAATGCATGCACACACAAATACAGCCAACTGATTTTTGACAAAAGGGCAAAGGCAAATACAATGAAGCAAAGATTGTCTTTTCAACAAATGGTGCTGAACTGGACATACACATGCGAAAAAAAAGAAAAAAAAAGGAATCCAGACACAGACCTCACACCCCTCACAAAAACTAATGCAAAATGGATCCCAGACTTACATGTAAAACGCAAAACCATAAAGCTCCTAAAAGACAACGTAGGGAAAAAACCTAGATAATGTTGGGTATGGAGATGGTTTTTTAGATACAACACCAAAGGCGTGATCCATGAGAGACATAATTGATAAGCTGGAGTTTGTTAAAATTAAAAACTGCCCTGTGAAAGACTATGTCAAGAGAATGGGAAGAAAAGCCACAGACTGGGAGAAAATATTTGCAAAAGACATAAGTGATGAAGCACCAAAATATAGCAAGAACTCTTAAAACTCAAAAATAAGAAAATAACCCAATTTAAAAATGGGCCAAAGACCCTAACAGACACTTCACCAAACAGGATATACAGATGGCAAATAAGCATATGAAAAGATGCCCTACATCATATGTCATCAGGGAAATGCAAATTAAAGCAACAAGATACCACTACACACCTATTAAAATGGCCCAAATCCCTAGACTGACAAGAGCAAATGCTAATGAGGATATGGAGCACAGGAACTCTCATTTGTTGTTCGTGGAAATACAATATGGCACAGCCTTTTGGAAGACAGTTTCTTACAATACTAAACATACTCCTTCTATATGATACAGCAATTGCACTCCGTGGTACTTAGCCAAATAGCTGAAAACTTATGCCCACACTAAAACCTGTACACAGATGTTTATAAGAGCTTTATTCATAATTCATAATTGCCCAAACTTGGAAGCAACCAAGATGCCCTCTAGTAGGTGAATGGATAAATAAGCCGTGGTGCATCCAGACAATGGAATACAATTCAGCACTAAAAAGAAATGAGCTATCAAGCCGTGACAAGACATGGAGGAATAAATGCATATTGCTAAGTCAAAGAAGCCAATCTGAAGAAGAAGTCTTCTGAAAAGAAGTCGTGACAAGACAGGGAGGAACTTTAAATGCATACTGCTAAGTGAAAGAAGCCAATCTGAAAAATATGATCCCAACAATATGAAATCCTGGAAAAGGCAAAACTACAGAGACAGTAAAAAGATCAGTGATCGCCAGGGATGGGGGGGAGGGAAGGCACAGAGGATTTGTAGAGCAATGAAAATACCCTGTATGATACCACAATAATGGATACATGTCATTATACATTTGTCCAAAGCCACAGAATATACAATATGAAGGGTAAACAGTAACGTAAACTATGGGCCATAGGTGATTATGATGCGTCAATGTAGGTTCAATGATAACAAAGATACCATTTGGTAAGAGATGATGATGGGGGAGGCTATGCATGTATGGGGACGGAAATATATAGGAAATCTCTTTATCTTCCCCTCCCTTTTGCTGTGGGCCTAAAACTGCACTTAAAAAAAAAAAAAGTCTTAATAAAAAAAAAAAATGCATGCAAAGCAAAAAGGGAAGAAAACATGACTCCACTGACCTAGAAAATAAAGGTAACTAGGAAGAGATAACTATTTGTGGGATGAGAAAACATGTTTAATATATGTAACAAAGTGGGGTGCCTAGGTGGCTCAGTCGTTAAGCGTCTGCCTTCGGCTCAGGTCATGATCCCAGGGTCCTGGGATCGAGCCCCGCATCGGGCTCCCTGCTCAGCAGGAAGCCTGCTTCTCCCTCTCCCACTCCTCCCTGCTTGTGTTTCCTCTCTCGCTGTCTCTCTCTATCTGTCAGATAAATAAATAAAATCTTTAAAAAAAAAAATATGTAACAAAGTTTTGAACATTTCAAGAATTCATTTCAGTAAGAATTCTTTTCTTTTTTTTTTTTTAAATAGACTCCACACCCAGCTTGGAGCTCCATGTGGGGCTTGAACTCACAACTCTGAGATCAAGACCTGAGCTGAGATCAAGAGTTGGACACTTTACTGACTGAGCCACCCAGGGGCCCCTCAGTAAGAATTCTAATGAGAGATGGTGAAACCTTCTGGAGATAGAGCCATATGTTACACACAGTAAAGGTAATCTAAGAATCACCACTAAATGCTTGGACAAAAGGCATGAATAAGTTCACATGAAATATTACCTTTCGGAAATGGAATTATTAAACCTCCACTCTGAGCATATTAACTTCTAAGAGTTGGAAAAACATAAATGTTTTAGCAAAAGAAATGAATAAATAATTAATGCATACAGAACCCAAGAAGGGACAGATGGAGGCTAGAAGTGCAGCTACTGAAAGCACTGTCCTAAGCGCTTTCTCGTATGTTCTCTTCTGTAACCATTTAAAAAGCCCTGTGAGCTACATATTATTTTTACTCTTCTTATGTCAGATGAGGCACTGAGGATTGCAGCAGTAAAAAGACTGTCCCCTGGAGACACAGCAGAACAAGAGCGCCGGAACTTGAACACCAATCTGCCCAACACCAAGTGAGCACTACAGGGACAGCTCAGCCGCTGGTGGCACTGCGTAGTCGGCTTTGCCTGAGGCTCAGACTCAGTGGACCTGAGGGAGAACCTGGGAATCCGCTTCTGGGTTTTTTTTTTAAAGCTCCCCCAAATTTTGATAGACCCCAAAGATGGAGAATAATTGTGTTACTAAATAGAAGTGGCATCAGAAGGAGAGACATTTTCGAATAACCACCCCAAAACTGAAGAAACATGGTGAAGCTCTTCAGAGTGGGAAAAGACAAGGCTCAGTAGGAGGCTAGGCTCTTTGATTTCATAGGCTGGGGACATGGAGACCTACGTATCACTCTCAACTCCCACAGATATTTACTGAGTATCCATTAGATACCCCAAAATATGCTAAGCCGAGTTCTTTAAGGAGATGAGTAAGATGGCCTTTGTCATAAGGAGCTCAATATTAAAAATCAAAGACACAACTGTACAGAAACAAAATAAAGGGCTATGAGAAACCAAAGAGAAAAAATTCCTTCTCCTGGCAAGATACATGTGTGAGGGATCTTCCAGAGAAGGTAATCAAGCTGCAACTTGAAGGATGAGTTTCCCTGCCAGAGTCTATGTACAGACTTCATATCTCACTAAAATGAGGTGTTCCCATGGTAGTAGTTCCAGAAACATTTCTATATCTAGTCTATCTTCCCCTTTTTACTAATGGGGAAACTACACTAACGAGTCACACAGTCAATGACAAATCTAAGACTAGGCTCCAACACTCTTGACACCTTGTCCATCATTTTCCCAGTAAACCGTTAGAGTTCCTACATTTCTCTCTCTTCCAGAGAACCTATTTAGTGATTGACTTCATCTATAACATTTTGATTTTTTAAGAAGGAAGTCTAAATTTGGCAGTGCATGAAAAAAGGGTTTACACTTGGGAATGCTCTTTGATTCCCAAATTCCACTTCCAGGAATTTATCCTAAATAAATATGGACATGCAAAAAACATTTAGCTTCAAGGGTCATTGTCACAACATAGTGTATAATAGTGAAAAAGTAAATACAATTTATATGTCTAACTGTAGTGGACTTAAATAAGCTACAGCATTTTCATTCTATAAAATAAATTATAGAATATTTAAGAAAAACTTTACATTACTGAGTGGAGGAGAAGAGATTACAAAACAGGAAAACACATTTTTGTCCCCCTCCATACATACATATATATGTGTGTGTGTATATATATGCAAAGCAAAAACTAGTAAAATGATATACTCCAGATATTAATAACAGTTTTCAGGTGTTTTTCTTTTATATTGAGTGATTATCTTTTTACTTGTGTATTTTTAAAATAATAAACATGTATTTCTATAATTAAAAAAATTAATAAAAGTATTTTTATAAACAGAAATCTTAGATCTGAGAGATCTAATAAAAGACCCTATCATGGGCACCTGGGTGGCTCAGACGGTTAAGCGTCTGCCTTCGGCTCGGGTCATGATCCCAGGGTCCTGGGATCGAGTCCCGCATCGGGCTCCCTGCTAGGCGGGGAGCCTGCTTCTCCCTCTGCCTCTGCCTCTCTCCCTCTGACTCTCATGAATAAATAAATAAAACATTTAAAGAAAAAAAAAAAAAAGACCCTATCAAAGCTGGAAAGGTGATGAGTAGATTTAAAAAAAAAAGAAAAGTACTATCTCTGGAACCTTCAGGCCCACCAGAAAACCTGAAGTGGTCTAAAGGCAGGATGGGGCTTTCTGAATCAAATTCAGACTCCAAAAAATAATGAAGCTTATCCTAGAGAACTGGAAATATGGCTTCACATCCAAGTTGTGAAATCAGGAATAAAAAAAAACAGTAATAAATCAAACATTTTCAGTGGCTGAATCAAGAAACCGAAAGGGTACCAGGCTGGGAGTAAGGCAACTTGGATTCTAGCCCCCTCTTCCTTTAGCTTAAATAAGCTGCTTACTCTTCTGGGGCCCCAATGTCCTCATCTACAAAATAAGAATGACATGAATAAAAATCAGTGTTTCTCAAAACTGGTGTTTCCTTGGAACATTATCTTTATGTACGTATGCTTAAGTAAGTTTAAGTAAATTTGGAAAATTTTAGACTAGTTAATTTCTAAGGTCTCCTACTCTCACCTGGTCTAATTCTGATTCAAATATATAGCTACCTTAATGTACTTAAATCTACTATATTTACGGATATACTGTCTACTTGTGGTTCTCTCACAGAGAGGAGTATTAGATAATGCAAAATGGGTGACAATCCTTTTGAGCAACTGTCATACCTTGACAGCAGCAACTGAGTGCAGGAAGCAAAGGGGCTACAAGCAAAAGGGGCAAATGGTGTCTGAGAATGGATTGGATAATTAAGATAATAAACATAAACAATGACTTTTATTCTGTTTCTAGCTATCCTTCTAAATGATCTTTTCCTTCAAATTCTTATAGGAGTTGTCAAAAACAGAATTATTCAACTACAAGTTCAACCAATTCAACTTTTTAAAAATTCATTTTTACATAAAATGAAGAAAAGGATTCAATCTTTTGTCTATGGTAAAAAACTATCATCTTTCTCTCCTCGTGTGGATACAGTGTCCCACCTGGAGCCATTACTACTTACAAGACAAATGTGAATTTTGAACAGCTGAGTTCTGTCATTTATTATCACATATGGGCAGACTTCTCCATCCAGAGAAAGAAGAGATTACAGAGAATCTGTAACTCAAGTGAAGCACGTCTTCCCTATCTCCCTTGGTCTAAGTTCATCACAGCCACAACTGGTTGTCTAAATGAGTTATGGAAGAAGCCAAGTAATCAGGTGGCAGACAGAAAAGCAAAAAGAATCAAGAGAAGTTTTGTAGAAAAAGTTCAGTAACACAGGAAAAGCGTCAGGCAAAAAAGTAGTTGTGGATCAGCAGAGAAATGTCCCTGGAATGCACTAATAGTCAGCAGTCTGGATAATTCGCCTATGTATATCTGAGATTTGACTGAATGTATCTAATGTGTGGCTTGGCTGCATCCTAATTATAGGTTTATCCTGTAGTAACCACTCATTATCAAAAGGCTCTTAAGTCTTGCTAAGTTTTCTCCCTCATGACAGGATTCTAGGTAGATTTTTTAAAAATCAAAGCACTTCCAAAAAAATTATGTCATTGTGGATAAGTTCGAGTAAATACAGGTATAAACGGCAGAGAAGTTCAAGCTACAGATGTATGTATCTTTATACATCAGTTTTCAGTCACTCCGGAATAGGAACGGAACTCAAACTATCACTTGCCCAGAGAAAAGATACCGTGTTAAGAGCCTGAGGTGTTAATGAAGAACTCAAAGCCACCAGTACAGGAAATCTTCGAGTACTGAATACATGATCTACAGTAATTTCCAATGTCAAATTTTACACAATTAGGAAAATGGTATATGGAAGGGATTTACTGCGGTCTACTCTAACTTCTTTGAAAAACCTGAAAGAACATCGTGTTATTTAAAAAACAAAAAGCAAAAACAAAAAGAAACCCACGTTTCTTGCAGGTTTTTTTAAATTATAAACATACTATCAAAGGTATATTGCTCCAAGTAACGAGTCATATGGAATTCTATGAAAAGTCTCTTTTTTGCGTCCCGGTAGAAGTACTCTCCTAAATAATTCTGTATTAAGTTCCATGCAGCTTTTTGCTAACATTATCACTAATTCTTTCTTCCACCTCCCTTCCTCCAATATCCTATCCAGATAGTCATTTTTCTAAATCAGTATTCACATATAAGAAACTGACAAGATTTATAGAAGTGGTAGAGCATTTATCACCTCCTCTCTGATGGAATGTGATAAAAAGTAAACATAAATCAGCCGAAGTATGAGTTCACAAATAAAAAATATTTCTAAGTGTCCCCTTGACTACCTTATCAACAAACACTGTTCAAAATGGGCAATTACCGAACATTGTAAGAGGATAATCTAAGGCGTTAACTATCTTCAACAGCAACAAAAGTTTAAGATAAGGAAATAGATCTATAAACATTTGACTAAAGGCAATGGATTAAAGATTTTTGCCTCCTACAGAGCTGTAAGAGTATCTTAGGCAACAGAATCATACCAACCAACTACCTCTATGGAGTGTTTGATAGTGAGGATGAAGAGGAGTGGGATAAAAAGATGGTGAAATGTACCCAGGGGTACAGAGGTAAGAGACAGTAGCATGAGCCATTAGAGGAACTGAAATAGGACAGGTTGGCTGGAACCCAGAGCATGGGGGAGGGGCACAGGCTTCGGGAAGAGGGGAAGTTTGTCAGGGGCCAGAACACATAGGGCTTATAAACCATGGAGGAAGCTGAGAGCTACTGGAGAGTTTTAACCAGTGGAGTGACAGGATCAGACTTGCCTTTTTAAAAAAATCACTCCAGTTATAGTGTAAAGAATGGACTGGAGAAGGGCAAGGCTAAAGGCCCAGGGAGCAATGCAGGCAAAGGATCCTGACAAGGCAGTGGCAGGGACCGGAGGGAGGGGGAGACGGAGAGACTGGACAGATCTGGAAGAGTGAGGAGACTGTAGCACTGACGGTCTGTTCTGTGACTATCTGGGAAGTGGAGCGGAGGGAGAGAGGAGAGTTAAAGAAGGTGCCCAAATTTTCGGCTAGAGCACTACCTAAGACAGAAGACAGGAGTTGGAGCATGTTTAGGGAAGATGGAGGGGCAGGTGAATGAATTTAATTTTGAACTTATCTGTGTGATCATGAGATAGGCAACAGGTTATGCCAATAAAAATCCAGAACTTTACACTGAGACAGAGACAAAATATGCATATTTGAGAGTTGATGGCATCAAGATACTAACACTGCAGCTATGGGAATCAGTGTGATCAGTTTTACGGAGAACAGCCTCAGAGTGAGGAAAAGAGGAGATCTAAGACAGACTCCCGAAGAACTCCAGCATTTTAAAGGACACATACACACACACATACACACCCCCAAAACGGACAGTCAGAGGTAGAAGGAAAATCAGAAACCCTTGGAGTGAGAGAAACCAAGTAAAAAGGATATTTCAAGAAAGAGTGGTCAACAGAGTGCTTCTCAAACATGCAGAGATTGAGGCTAGGCTTCACTAAATATAAGTATCAGTAATTCTTCCTATCTTCAATTCAGGTTCTAGTTTCTCTTTGTGGTAACAAAAATATGTGCAATGACATCTCCACTCCCCCCAAAGTAGGTCCTCCTGGTCTTCTCATTTCTAACATTTTCTCAGTGAGACCTGACTTCTCACCGCCAACTCTGTCACCCACAATAAGTAATCACCAAATTCTGCCAATTTCATCTCTGTAACCTTTTTTGCATCTTTTCTTCCCTTTCCATCCCCACTGCCACCATCCCAATCCAGGTTCTAAGGACCACACAAATGGGAGAATCTACTGGTCTCCCAGGCTCTTCTCTAGAGCAATCCTTTTCACACAGAATAACCATATTAACTATCCTAAAACATTCACTTCGTCTTATCCCACTGCTAAAATTCTCCAATGACTCCTCATTATAATCATTTGTTAAAAAATTTCATTCATTTAGGGGCACCTGGCCTGGCTGGCTCAGTCGGTGAAGCATGCAACTCTTGATCTTGGGGTTGTGAGTTCGAGTCCCGCATTGGGTGTAGAGATTACTTAAAAACAAAATCTTTTTAAAAAACGTCATTCATTGGGGCACCTGGGTGGCTCAGTCGTTGAGCGTCTGCCTTCGGCTCAGGTCATGATCCCAGGGTCCTGGGATCGAGCTCCGCATCAAGCCCTGCATCGGGCTCCCTGCTCCGTGGGAAGCCTGCTTCTCCCTCTCCCACTCCCCCTGCTTGTGTTCCTCCTCTCGCTCGCTCTCTCTGTCAAATAAATAAAAATAAAAATCTTAAAAAAAAATGTCATTCATTTAGCAAATATTTACTTGGGCAATACTTCTCAAACTATCTATGCTAAGGTCCAGTTTTTTTTTCTTAAAAAGTTTCTAATCGATATTCTTATAAAATACAATAAAAAACCTTGTGTTAATGTTAAATTGCTAAAAAAGTTTCTAAATTCTTACTCTCAGTTTCAATATTTATCTCATCATGGACTGGAAACAATGGTTCATGGTCCAGCAATGGTCTGTAGACCACACTCCAAACAGCCCTGATGTTGATAACACATGGGTAAAAAGACACTACAATTGTGCCTTCAAAGGTCTTAAAGCAGTGGTTCTCAATGCAGGGCAATTTTGCCATTCAGGCGAAATACTTTTGATCACTACACAGGGGGAAAGAGGCGGGGAACTACTGGCATTGAGTGGATAGAGGCCAGAGATGCTGCTAAACAGCCTACCACAAACAGGACCAGGCCTTTCTCCCAACAAAGAATTATCCACCCTAAAATGTCAAAAATGCTGAGGTTGAGAAACTCCCCCTTATGAGTGTAATTCAAATGAATAATTATAGTATATTAAGAAGAGAGCTACATTCTAAGTATATAGAAGGTATAGAGGAAGCACAGAAGAAGCACCTGAGTCTGTCTTGAAGGTCAAATAGGTTTAGTATTTACAAAAAAAAAAAAAGAAGTCCTCATCTCCTGATTCATAGCTTTCCACATACAACCCCAACTTAACTTCTAAATCTAATTTCCTGCTTCTTCCAACAACAGCTCTGCTAGACTGGTCTAAGCTGTGAATTCTATACCTTGCTGAGTCTGTCACTCTTCCCAGGGCATGGACGACCATCCTCTCTCCTCCTATCCAAAATCATACAGCATTCACGGCCTCATTCAAGCTCTGCCTCCATGAAGACTTCGGGGATTCTCTCTCTTAAAACTGCAATAGGACTTTTCATCTATACCATTCATTTGGCACTTTATCATATACTGACTTTTGATATCACTTGTTAGGTTATGGTGGGCTCAACTTCTAAATGATTATTTGATTTTAGCATTTATGTTCCATCTCTAAGTTGACAGTTCACTTAAGACAAAGCTTCCGGACACACCCATAGCAATCACTTCCTTCCTGTATTAATGCTACCATAGGTACCAAAAAACACATGAAGAAAGTGGACTAGACTTATTACCTATTAGACACTGCAGTCCTACAACCAATGCTTCATGTCTTTGAGCTCATGACAATTCTAATATATCCAGTTCCTAGAAAGATAGTTTATTTATAAGACCTTAGTGTTATAGAGAGTTCATTCATTCTCATACATTGAGCACTTATACTTTTTCTCCAGGCCAAGAGAAGTCCATTGATTTTTGCCACATTTAAGTCCCAGAAAATCTGCCAGAAATAAGAAAATTTAAAAATCTCAATTGGGACAGTTTCTCTGCTCAAACTGTAAAACCCAAACAGATAAAGAGATCTTTATATTCCTAGTCAATACCCTCCTGCAGTCACAAAAATCTGAGATTTTGGAAAATGCCACTAATCTAAAAAAGAAGAAGGGGAAGAGGAAAGGGGGTGGGGGAGGAGAGGAAGAGAAGCAGGAGAAGCAGGGAGAAAGAAGAGGAGGATGACAAAAAGGAAGATGAAGGAGGAGGTGGTTTAACTCATTAGAAGAGACGGAGAGGTTGGAAAAGTTTAAACAGTTTAGAAAGTTGTCTTGTCTGATACCTAAATGCAGAAGTCCGATTTCTGCAGTGTATTTTCTGAACGCTTACTTATACCTACATAGGGGCAAAGGTGGGTGGAGGGTGAGGCCAGACCTACAGACCTTCAGGGTTTCCAGTAACTCCTCTCTTCTGTCCCACCCTCCTAACCTGTCATGTCTAAGTTCTCAGAACCTTTCTATATGGACAACTTTGTAAATTTCTTTGAGAATTAATTAAGGGAGAAAGGCAAAAGCGGCACTTATTTACTCATCATAGAATATTCTTTGACCTAAACTTCAGGGCTTCCTTGATTCCTTGATTCTTGGCTCCATCTCTCCAGTACCTGGAGAGACAGCTGAGAACTCGAACTCTGGAACCAGACATCCTACTTCCAACCCCAGCTCGGCCACTTACTAGCTGGACAAACTTAGTAAGTTACTTCCTTCTCCTCCTTCAAGGGTTCCTGAATCAGGAGAACCAAGTTCTAGTCCTAGTTCTGCCTGTGACTTGCTTAGTAACCTTGGGCCATAGCTTCTGCACCTGTAAAGAGAAGCCAGGGGCTTGCACTAGATCACCAAGGGTGATTTTGCCCCCCAAGGGCCATTTTGGCAATGTCTGGATAATTTTTGATTCTCACCACTAAGGGTAGGGAGGGAGTGCTACTGGCATCTAGTAGGTAGAGGCCAGAGATGCTGCTAAACATCCTACAATGCACAGGACAGCCAGCGCCTCACACCAAATAATGATCGGGCCCAAAAATGTCTATGATGCCACAGTTGAAAAACCCTTAGCTCTACCTCCCTCAAAGACTGCCTCAGAGGCCCCAAGAAGTGGGGCTGAGAAGGCCCATTTTAGCAGTTTTATAGGATAGGCTTTCATGAGAGAAGAAGAACGTAAGTGTTAAGGGTATGGCCTCTGAGGCCAGACTGCCTGGGTTCAAATCTGACTCCACCATTTACTAGCTCTAAGTCTTGGACTAGTTAGTTACTTAACCTTTCGAGACTGTTTCCATCTCCATAATATGGGGATGATACAGTATCTACCTGACAAGGTTGTTGTGAGAATTAAATAAGTTAATATATGTCAAGCACTTAGAACAGCACCTGGCACTACAGGAGTATTAGCTACCATTGTCATCAACATCACCATCACCAATCTAAATATGGGAGTAAAAGGGGAAGAAACACCCACCACTTTAAGTCAGGAGTCACGGGAGATGGATTCCTCGGTGGAAAGGTGTGAGGAGGACCGAGCAAATTCAAGCACAGTTCCTCACACATCAGAAACTCTGCTCTCCCTCCAGTCTCTGTGTCCCACTCTCCACCCTCTCGGGCTTCCACAGCTGAGTAAAGGCTGGATGCAAATGTTCTCATGGTTATACCCATTAGCATAATGCAAAAAAGTAACAGGAGGAAGTAGTGTGTTACATATCAGGAAACTGGTTTTACCTTTTCAGTGGAAAAGGACAGGTGCCTCTGACTCCCCTCTGTCAGGGGCTGCCATCAAAGCCCTGGGGGGTCCCATTACCCCTGTGCTCTTCTCCTCCACAGAAACCCCAGGAAGGACGTGGGACACATCTGTTCCTGCGTTCCCTTGTTGTGCTGACAGTGAAGCCACCACAAAAGATAAAGAGCCTGTGATATTACCTTTTGGTTGTTTTCTTAACTATACAAGTAGAAATATAAGATCACAGTAAAACATTCAGATGCAGAAGTACAGAGAGTAAAAGAACAAAAATCTCCCTGTATTTCCCATCCTAACTTCCCTTTCACATAAATAATGTTTTTTCAACTTAATGTGTGTTCACAGAGACTTTTGTAATGCATTTAACTTTCAGTTTTATATATATTTCTTATTAAAACATCTCTATACATTGGGAGCCGTATCATTTTAAGACCCGCTTCACTGTATTCCATAGCAAGGGTAAGAGCATGTAGCATAGTTTATTTAATTATTTCCTCACTGCTGGACGTATAGTTTCAAATTTAGACTAGTGACCCAATTACTGATCTGTAACTCACCTGTAGTTGCCAGTAAATCTAACCCATTAGCTTAGACTCTATAGGCAGTTCTGCCTCCTCAAAGATTTATTTTCAAAAGTTTATCTATTAATAAAAAAGGCTGACTGAATTTACGAATGGTTTGACTCTGAGATATGAGCATAGCTACATTATTTCTATTCAAATATAAGTAAATTTTATTTAAAAAATTAAAACCAGGGGCTCCTGGGTGGCTCAGTCATTAAGCATCTGCCTTCGGCTCAGGTCATGATCCCAGGGTCCTGGGATCCAGCCCAGATCGGGCTTCCTGCTCAGCGGGAAGCCTGCTTCTCCCTCTCTCACTCCCCTTGTGTTCCTTCTCTCGCTGGCTCTGTCAAATAAATGAATAAAATCCTTAAAAAAAATTAAAACCAATGCAAGAATTAATTCAAGGTTAAAATTTTCAACTTATAAAAAAAGCACCTATAGTATTTTTTTAGGGTGTGAGCTTTAGCTCTAAATCTTGTTCTAGAGATTTTTGGAAATCACATGGTCATAAGCCATTTCTTCAATTAAAAAAAAAAAACTTTACAAATTTCCCAATATGAAGTCGGAATTAGTAAATTATTACTTCTTCATATTCAAGTATCATCTATAAGTATTTGGTGGAAAAGCAGAAGGGGGAAGTTTTGCATCTCTAACTAGTGAGCAACTGCTTTCTTTTCCTTTCCTAATAAATTACAGGCAGACTTGAACAGATGTCAGGTTGGCATTCAAAACCTAAAATATAGCTGAAAAGCAAGTTATGACTAATACAAGGAAAAAAGATGAATGTCAGAAAGCTTCATTTTTTTTTCTTTTTTTCAAATTTCAGATAAGCTCTTTAGCCTTAGGGTTCCTTTTACAGAGCCCTGGAGTTCGGCTAGATGTCTTAACCCCCATTTAAATTGCAATCTCTCCTCATGAGTGGGGGTGTGAAAATGCATCTTAAGAGTGTCAGTGTTTATGTTAATCTGAGCAAGAACTCCCTCTCTCCCAAATATGGCGCGTACAAAACCTCAGTGCCCTTTCTTCCACCATATTTTATTTGCACTGTTTTTAGCTTATGAAAGATGTCTGCATGTGATTGAGAGGCTCCTTATCTTCTCGGTGCTCTACTCCATAGAGTAACTGCAGTTTCACTTACGGTATCAGAAGAGTTGCTTTCCTCTAGAATTTCAAAAGAAATCTTAAAAATACAGATTGAAAATGGGCTTAGAGAGGTAGGCATGGAGAAAGGGGACCAAAAAGAACAGAGTCGTTTCAAAGAAGGGGGGCACAAGATATCACAGAGGCTCTCCTCCCCGCTAGGTGGCCTGGATCTCTGCGAGGTATAGAGCCACCAAAAGGCAGCGTGAGGCTGGAGACCCTCTCAGTCTGCACACCCTTTTCCTTCCAGCTCTAAAACGGGTAACTTCTGCCAAAGCCCCTTACCTTGGCTACATGTAAACCTAGTCCTAAAACTACTTTAAGAGATGCTAATTCTTTAACAATCATTCCACTGTCCTTTGAAGAGGATTTTTGGTGGTTTTTTTTGCCCTAGCATTTACAACTTAGGGGTAATTGCCAGGGATGCTGAAAAATGAAGTTTCTTTACAGAATCTCTATCTTTGCCAACAAAAGAGCCACAACAAGAACTGAGGGACTCAATCAATTATCCGCAACACTCTCCACAAAACCGCGTGCAAGGGAATAAGTGTGTAAATGTCTGAACACAAGTATATATTCAGCTGACACCTGACTGTGCTCAAGGACAGCAATCAGCTTCTGAGTTTATTCACCAAGACTTTCAGACTCCACTTTGTGATGCCCACACCTCTACCCTGGGACTCAGAACGTGCTCCTAGGACATTTACTGCATGTGCATGACCTCACCTGACCTCGAATGTTCCTGCATCACTGTGTGCCTCTGGTTAGCCCTTTGGTCTTCATATACCTCACCATAACATTCTGCACATTTCCAAACTACATCCACAATCGTGGAAAGGAACATGAAGTTTCACAAGCAAAAGGAAAGAACTGTATTACCTAGAAGCAAAATTATCACTCATAAACACAATGAGAGAAGAGAATTCTAAATCTATCACTCTGTGAACTTGCAACTTTGATATATAGGCAAAAAGATCCATTTAGTTAGGATTCCTACTTACAAAGTAGACATAACTCTAGACTCCATGGTAAACACAATGATTTGGTCTCAAGCCAAAAGTAAAAAAAGTTCTCTGCTTAGAACAAAACAAAACAGCCCCATAACCTACATAAATTATTCTTTTCTAATCACTATTTTTTTCCATTTTAATTGATTTAAACAATCACGCCCAGTGTCCAATTGGATCCCCATACCATAGAAGTTTAGCTATTTAGTTAATAAAGAGAGAGGGAAAAAATCAGACAGTTTTGTTCCCACCTGACAGGGTAAAAGAACACAGCATATATATAAAAAGAACTTGTGCAGCGTTGTTTTTATATTCTATCCAAATGTAGCAATGTGTACTTTTATATACCTTTACCAAAGCCTAATGAGAATTTTATAACCACACTGTTCTTGGACTACAATGAGGTATTCCACTATGTAATTCCCCCCAAAACTCAAAGGAAGAAAGAAGACTCTAATGGAAAATGCGGAATGACATATGCATAGCAAGAGAATTATTTCTCAGCCATTTTACCATAAAAATGAGCTTTAGGACACTGACAATCTTCATTCAGAATAAAGAAAATAATGTCTTTCAATTTAGCTCAAAAGTAAAGGTAGTTTTATATTTTTTAAATCAAATTGATAACATGCATCTTGATGGCAAAAAGCCATAAAGAGAAAAAAAAATTTTTTTAAAGAACAGAACTCATTTTTTATCCAATTAATGTAAAAATATTAGAAAAATAAATCCACAAAAAAGGTCCTGGATAGTAGCCCTCACAAACAAAATTGAAATCCATGATTCTTAGTCAAAAAACATGTTGACGATAACAAAATTATTATAATTTAACTGATTTCAATATTATGGATTGCAGAAACACAGATTAAATTCACTCAAAAATTCCAAATCTGTTTTGATTTAATTCCAAACTCTCCAACAGCTGGCAAAGTCACAAATCAACCAATATGAGTTTTGCTCCTTTCGTATTATCTGCCCAACTGCAGACGGAGGCCCTCAAGAGTAGGGTTTGGATAATGCACAAACAGGAAACACATATCTGAATAACTGAATCCTTGATAGCTTCCAAAAACTGTGAGAAAATATTTATAACATAATTAAAAATATAGCTTATTACAGAAGCCATTACTTTTCTACTTGTTGGCCGGATAATACAAATGTCCAAAGAAACAGAATCATTAGACTCTTTCTGCCTGAGCTCAGCCTTGAAAACCAGTAAAAAATATGCCGTAAGAATAACAGAACATTTAAAATCACCCTTTTATCTCTCCTGATACCCAAAATATATGCAAACAACATTTCCATGTCTTGGACATGGACTTACTGTGCTTCGAAATACACATTTACCAAGACAGTGAATGACCACATTTTTTACTATGTTCCAAATTAAAATTCCGTTTTTTATGGACTTGGCCTTTGTCATCTTTCAGATAAAAAAAGTATGTTACTGCCATCTCAAGGTGTATAAAACTCAGGTGATGAGGGTCTCTGTCATTTTCTCTTAATCCAACTCCACACTCGACCTTTACCCAGAGAACAGGTGTGTGCTGTGCCTGTAATTTATCAGAGTGAACGGCCAGGCAGAAAGGCTACCAACAATAGGAGGCTAAGAGAACCAAGCACTTAGTGCCTAGAAAGCAGTTCTTTTCCCCACCATACTTTTATCTGCCAGTAGCAATGTAAAGATAAAGAATGATGGAGGTGAAGGGAGTAATATATTCATATTCCTTCAGGTTTTTTTTAGATACTGTTTTTATACTAATAGTCTGCCAGAAGCTGTTATGTTATAAATTCCTTTCTCAGATATTCTATTGCTCACATTCCAATTCAACCTATGATATGGATGTGAAAACAGTCATGACAGCATTTCCACTAGGGCAAATAAAGCCACTTCACACACAGATAAATTAAATAAACCTTCAAGAAGGAAATGATAAATGAATAGCACATTTCTTTATATGCAATATGGAAACTCCCATGTATATCCTGCATTTGTCTTTTTGGATCAAACTTATCTAATTGAAAAACATGCCAAGAATCCATTTACTAGGTATGAAGATGTACTAATTGGGTAATGCAACAGCACAATAAAAAGAAGCAAGAGCTAACGTAAGAACAATGCCCACAGTCTAGTAGGTAATGATGATTCAGCAGGGTAAATCTCAGACCTACAGTGGATCTTTAGAGTCAGGTGAAATTCCTAAATATGCCCTAGAGAAAAACATTCATAAATAAATAAATAAAATGAAATTTCTAAAAATGTCCATACACATACTTAAATTAATAAATCAATAAGATAAAGTAACCCCAAATATTTCTATTTTCCCTATAAAACTAAAATGTAATTTTAAAAATTCTAATACTTAAAAAAAATTTTTTTAGAACATTTTTTTAAAAGAAAAAGTTAAAACAAAAATATAATGGCAGGTCTGAAAAATACTTTCAGAACATTATTTTAAAAAAGATTTCATTGCATTTTTTTTTTTAACAATACAAGATTTTTATCAAATTTTCCTTTTTAAACTCACCCATCTGCTCCACAATCTCTGGAGGAAATACTCGGGACGCAAATGCTCGTCGGAAAATATCTGAAAATTCCTTGTCCAGACCTCCTATTCCCATTTTTTCAAAGTTCCAGTCAGGATTGATGATAGATTGGCGATTTTCCTTGGTTTTAGCTTTGCCTATGTCAAACAAAGGTAATCAAATGTGAAACAAGAACTTCATTACTGGGTGAAAAAAGACAGAAATCACTGGGCATTTTTAATGAATAGAGAAGCTACCCTATGCAAAGATGAACATGCTCTTAGCTGATTTTCTAATAAGAAGAATGAGTTTTGCTATGTTAACTACTTTGTCTGGACCCACGTAGGGCCAGTAAAACATTTCAGAAATGTCTAAACTCATGCGGTATCCATTTGTGATCAATCCATGGAGCTCAGTCTTATTAACCTCTTATCCTAACAAAGTTAACTAACTTGGCTGATGAGAGGAAACACCACGTGTATATCTGATGAAGACAACACTAGTTGCTAGAAATGCAACTGAAATCTAGCAATCCCTCAAGGCTCCCAAAGCAAGTGTATTTAAAAATACATATATTTATCTAGGTTAAGTTTATAAACTGTATGTAACCCCTTAGCCTGAGAGGATGCACTAAGTCTGATGTCTTATTTGTTTTTTTCCCCACTTGCACACAAAAGTCTAAAATCATCCTAAAGGCTTAATGATTTCAAAATTCACGTTTTCTACTTTTCACAAATAAAAATTATCTAACTTAAATGTCATAGTGCCACCTAAAGTAACTCAAGAGAACCACATTAGCCATTTCAAAAACAGTAAAAGTACCTAGTTCACTCCACTATAAACAAAAAAGAAAATGATATAGTTTTTTTTAAATTAGAGACGAAAAGGTCACATTAGAAAAAGTTTATCCTAGATGGTGATTTTATGGGTTAGGGTTTTGTGGACTCATTTCCTTTACAAAGGGATCAAAAATATATTTCTTACACTCTACTGCCCTCTTGTGGCCATATTTACCGCATGCTAAATCAATACACGATTTTATTGATCAGTGGAAAAAAGCCCATCAATCACACCTTTGCATGAATTACTTAGAAATATCCACGTTGTATGAAAGTCATGCAACTCCCTTAAGATAAGATACCTTAACAAAAGGTGTATGAAAGGTGTATAAAATACAAAGAAATCACTTCAGAAATGTATTGGATCAGTAACAGGAGATTCTGATAAAACCTACATCCATAACAACATATATAGTCATTAAAACTTACATTGATGAGGTGTATTAAGAGGTTTGAAATATGTTAGGCAACAAACAAATTATAAAACATTATGAAAACAGAATCAAATTTTAAAATTTTAGTGTGTGTGAGTTGTTTTTGAGTGAATGTTTCTGTATTTTATGAAACAAATATGTTATTGTAAAATTAAGAAAAAACAGTAAGGAGGAAATGATAATTTATGGATCAAGAAAAAAGGTCACATATTTGAAGGTAAATAACCTTGGAAATAATGGTATGCAACCAATGAAAATCCTCTACGTTCTACTGGGAAAGACATCGGCAGAGTGAAAATCACCCCAAAACAGAATTACTATACAGTTAATGGCATCATCATTCTGGTGAGTTACTTTTCTTAGAGTCCAATCTGCATTATCTAACATAAAAGAGTAGGACTGAGCTATGAATCTGTTGGGAACTTTCTTTACCTACACATTCACCATTTAACTCAATCACTAATAGAAGTGATGTTAATATCACACTTAAAACACCACCAAGTGAGGGGCAGTCTACAAATAACTGACCAGCTCCCAACGTGCATACAGACACGTTATGCACCAAGGCGTATAAAGATAGTGGAAGCCTGAGGAACTGCCAGAGACCAGAGAAGACTACGGAAACTAAACAACTAAATGCAGTGTGAGATTGTGAATCACACCCTAGAACAGAAAGGACATAATGAAAAAATTAGTGAAACACAAATAAAATCTGTAGTTTAGTTAGTAGCAATGTAACCATGTTAACTTAGTTTGGGTAACTGTACTATGATTATTTGGGATATAACACCAAGGAAGTTGGTGAAACATACAGGACCTCTCTGAACTATTTTTGCAAATCTTCCATAAGCCTGAACTTATCTCAAAATTAAAAGTTTAAAAATTAGGGGCGACCGGGTGGCTCAGTCGGCTAAGGGTCTGCCTTCAGCTAAGCATCTGCCTTTAGCTCAGGTCATAATCCGAGGGTCCTGGGATCAAGTTCCGCATCGGGCTCCCTGCTCAGCAGGCGAGTCTGCTTCTCTCTCTCCCTCTGTCCCTGTTCATGTGCTCTCTCGCTCACTTCCTCTCTCAAATAAATAAAATCCTTATAAAAAAAGTTTAAACATCAATTTTATTCTATATTTTTTCCTGATCAGTGTCACCATTATGAAATTAAAAATTACACATGGCCCACATTCTATCGGACAATGATGATCTAGTGAAGGTTTTAGACTTTTTTAAGATTTTATTTATTTGACAGAGAGAAAGATAGCGAGAGAGGGAACACAATCAGGCAGAGTGAGAGAGGGAGAAGCAGGCTTCCCGCTGAGCAGAGAGCCCGATGCGGGGCCCGATCCAAGGACCCTGGGATCATGACCTGAGACGAAGGCAGACGCTTAACGACTGAGCCACCTACCAGGCGCCCTGTTAAATTTTTCTTTTTTCTTTAAACATTTTTATTTATTTATTTATTTGACAGAGAGAGAGACAGCACAAGCAGGGGGAGCAGCAGGCAGAGGGAGAGGGAGAAGCAGGCACCCTGCTGAGCAGGGAGCCCGATGTGGGGCTCAATCCCAGGGCCCAGGGATCATGACCTGAGCTGAAGGCAAACGATTAACTGACTGAGCCACCAGGTGCCCTAAACTTTTTCTCTGTATCAGCACATCGGATGGTGATGAAATACTGTGTGATTATGTGATAAGCCTTCTCAACAGAGGTGCCCTTATTCTCCTGCCAGATTTGAAAATCACGGTAGTTGAGTCACATACAATAACAGAGATAGTCCCACTTCATTCAGACTTTTCTAAAAATGCAAATCTTACCAATAAGATTAAGTGATGAATTTTCTGCTTTTTCAAATGCAACTTGACTGTTTCCAACAACCAGTCCTACTTCAATCTGTATAGAAAGACAATAATTAGTAGTTAGCCTAATAGTGAACTTCTGGACTTCCCAAAGCAAGGCCAAAAATGAAGGGGGAATTAAGGTCTCTTCAAGCAAAGCAAATCTTCCAAACTATCATCTAAGTTACATTTATTTTTGTCCTACCTTCTACTATTTCTATTTAATTTCAATGCATGTATCTTTTGATAATGCCTCACTTACTGTTATTATTTGTGTGCAATAAATATCATTGCATTCAACCAGGATTACAAGTACACATACAAATTTCAAATTACTATTAAGTCTGCAAATAAGTGTAATTTATGCTATTTGATAACAGCATTAGCTATAAAAGCAATGTTTTCTCCCTACTACCTTAAAAGAAAGAGTACATAATATGAAAGAAAACACTGAACAAGAGAATGGCTAGGAATGTTATATTAATCTGCACAACTCACACCACAGCGACTATTAGAAATAAAACATACCTTCTGTCTTTTACCTGTCGCAGGCTCTCCCTTCAGGATGCTAGGATCCATGGCTTCGATGTCCTTTACCAGCAAACCAAAAAGCTTTTCGTTGAAGCTAAACACAAGCTATGTAGAAAAGAGATAAGAGGAGAAAAATCACTTCCTGATATAATGGCTGGATTCTCACATCATCACCAGTGTTTTCCAAATGCAGGGAAGGCAGCTTTCTCCTGTATATCCCTCTCAACTCTGCTCCACAGGCAAACTACTCACACAGGCAATGAGAGGAAAAGGGAACTAACATTTATTGAGCATCTTCATGTGCCAAACAAACACTACAGGAGGTCCTATACTTAATGCTCATGAACTCTCTCGGAAACAGATAGTCTTCCTCAGTCTTACTAGTAAGGGAGCTGAGACCCAGGGAGGGCCTAAGCAATGGAAGCCAGAGTCATAGTAAACGAGAGTGCGAGGACTCGAGCTGGGGTCCTGGGTCCACAACTTGAAGATTCATGCCTTTCCACCACCAATACAAATCCCTGCCATACAAGTGCACAGACAGCTTTTGAATGCTCACTCATTCACCAAGTGTTTACTGAGTGCCTACTACAGCCTAGGCCCTCTTCTGCCTCCTGGGGTATAACTGTAACTACAGCAGGCGAAGCTGACTGCCAGTCCTGCCACTACTGAACTCTACAAATGGGAATCAATACAAAGAACAGTGATTTGGGGTAAGATATTTATTTCTTCTCTGTATTATGGAGGATTTTTCTCTCATGGGCTTATAGACATCTGCATGCTACTGGGTTTTAAATGATTACAAATACCAAAGCATCTTCTATTAAAGTAGTAATGCTAAAGGAAAAGGTAAAAACAGTGACATTTAGGTAAGCAATTTGAGCATAATTATTCATCAAAAAGTGTCGGGATCCAAAGGGAATACAGCACAGCTCAAAAAGCAATGGACAGGGGGTCACCAAATGATCAGAGGACTGTCATCTTGGGGAGCCTCCCCGGACCCTCTAATCTCAAGCAGTACCATGCTGGGTCTCTAGTACACCATTTCATTTTACTTACATCAAAGTACTTAACAGTGCATGGCAGTTCTTGCTTTGTTTCTATCTTCCCCAACTAGAGAGTAAGCTCTGTAAGAATAGGAAATGTGTGTATTTTGTTCACTGCTGATCTGCTGGGACTAAAATAGTAGCTGAAACATACTAGGTTATCCAGTAAATATTTGTTTAATTAATTAACTGTTCAATTAACTAATGGGTTCTTGTCTCAGCTATGGCCCTGGCTGTGTAGCCATGGGCACGTCATTTACCTTCTCTGAATTTAAAAATTACTCATTTGCAAAATGAGGAAGTTAGACAAGATAACCTCTGAGGGGGAAAAAAAAACCTCTGAGGTTCACTCTAATTCTAACACTCTTAAAAATAAATAATAAATGCACTATAACCTTTTTCTGTCTATCAGTGATTCAGTTTCACTTGTGAAAGCTTGATTATAATGTATGGATTATCCAGATCCCTGGTCTTGTTCTTCCAGATTTATGCCATTTCACTTAGATGAGAGAATTCAAAGAAGTGACACTCCTTTATTCCAAGAGCTAGTTCTTTCTACCACTTCTCTCCCTGACTGTTCCACACACTGCCCCAGATGAGAGCCTGCAAGGACAATCTAGGTAAGTCACTATCAGAATGCCCTAAGCAGCGACTCACAAACTTTTTGGTCTCAGGATCCCTTTATATGCCTAAAAATTTTTGAGAATCCCTGAAGAGCCTTTGTTTAAATGGATTATATCCATTGGTATTCACTATAGTAAAAATTAGAACAAGAAACTTAAAAATGTATTTATTAATATAAAAATGACAATAAATTCACTATGTGTGAACATAAATGACATATTTTTAATTTATTAAAAAACCCCGCCAATTCCCAAAATAAAAAACGTAAGTGGGAACTGTGGCACTGTCACATTTTTTGCAAATCTCCTTAATGTCTTGCTTAATGGAAGAAAGCTGGACCCTCACGTCTGCTTTAACAGTCAGGGTGCTGATGAGCTAGCACACATCACAAAGTCTGCAAAACTCCACTGTACATTCATGAGGGAATAAGAGAAAAAAGAGACATAACATCTTGGTATCACTATGAAAATAAGTCTGACTTCACAAACCCCCTGAAAGAGCCACAGGGACCCCCAGAAGTCTCTGGACCACACTTTGAGAACTACCACTATGGAGCTATGAATGACAGGAGGAAGGAATTAGGAATAATTAAGGAAAGTCACAAAAATGGGAGACAAATATAATGGTGAGGTTAAAAGAGCAGTGATTGTTTCTGCGTTCAAACAAGCAGCAATTTATGAACTCATACAGCTTTTTAGGTAAAATTTTAAAAGAACAGAATTTCTTTGTAGGAGGTTAACAATGTATTAACTGAAGTCTAAAAAAAGGCAAGATCAGCAATATCACTTTTAAGGATAGAAAATCCGGGCTTCAGATGTTCCATGAAAAACCTGCAAATTTATATACATATTTGTCTTAAGATTCTCAAGTTAGTTTATAACCAAAAGAGTTAAGAATTACTTTTCTAGGGGCGCCTGGGTGGCTCAGTCGTTAAGCGTCTGCCTTCGGCTCAGGTCATGGTCCCAGGGTCCTGGGATCGAGCCCCGCATCGGGCTCCCCGCTCGGCGGGAAGCCTGCCTCTCCCCCCTCTACTCCCCCTGCCTGTGCTCCTCTCTCAATGTGTCTCTCTCTGTCAAATAAATAAATAAAATCTTTACAAAAAAAAAAAAAAAAAAAAGAATTACTTTTCTACAGAAATATATCAGTAAATGAGAAAGCCATCCACAGACAAAACAAATGTCCCACAACAAGAAAAGTAAGAAATCTGAGACATATAAGTTTGCACTCTTCCCAAATTTACAGAGGAAAGAGCTGCTGTAATTAAATATGATACTGTAACCTAAAAGCTACTTTAGAATTTTTGTGACTGGACTCAGAGGTTCAGTAAACACATCTTCCATCACTTTTTATCATTCAACTGGATATATCAGTCCATATGTGAAGCTCCTTGCAATTTCTAAAAAGTAGAATTAATTTTGGACAACTACAGACACTGGAATGCCCATTAAGTGGGAGGAATGAAAGAAAATTCAAAACCACCTGCTGTCCCACTGAGAATGCCTGGTTGTTGAACTGCTGAATGAATTCTGCTGCCATCTTGTCAGTATCATAAGGGTTGGAGTCAATGCTCTTTTTCTGCAGGAAATCAATCTCGATGGTCATTGTGCCAATGCACTGTTTGGCCTTGTCAAATGTATATAAGGATACTAGGGGAAAAAAGAAGCATTTTTAAAATCTCAAGGACACCAAATACTTGCTGCATTTCAAGTAACTAAAAGTTTCACATAAATGAAGCCTAACAGAACTTGACCAAAAGGGGGCTTTCCATGGCCATCACTGGAGGGACACACAGGCACAAATTAAAGAACATAATAAAACCACTGGAGATTTTGCTCCCCTGTGAATTAATTAGGATATATTGAACAGCACTCTCCCTCTACTTTTACCCCTCACCTGACTCTTATGGGAAATCACAACCCTTCCCACACGGTCTCTACATCTTCCTCCTTCTCATTTCACAGAGGACAAAATGACAGCCTAGGAAGTGCCAGTGGAGTTGGCATAGCATGCTGCTTTCAAACAAGATTTTCGTTTGACACCAGCAAGAGCTAACGTGAGAAGTATGTGGACTCTTCTGCCCTGCAAGGTAGTGTGTGTAGGACAAAAAAAAAAAAAAAGCTTGAGAAACAAAATTTACTAGGTGGGTTTGCTCCAGAGCAACTTAGAGTTTGACATTTCTTTTTTAATACTCCAAAAATATTTACTGAGCACCTACTATAGCCAGGGAGTAAGTACTCTCAAGAGTGGGTACTCCATGTACAACATGTAAAAGAAGGCAAGGACTATGTTTTTAACTCATCTTTATATGAACAGCATGTAACAGCAAAAAACCAAATCTCCATGCTAGTAACAAAGGAGGCAAGACAAAGGAACTTCGGAGTTGGAGTCTGTGTCTCAAAAGATTCTGTTAGGGGGCACCTGGGTGGCTCAGTCAGTTAAGCAGCTGCCTTCGGCTCAGGTCATGATCCCAGAGTCCTGGGATCCAGCACCACATTGGGCTCCATACTCTGGGGAGCTTGCTTCTCCCTCTCCTCCTGGCTTGTGCTCACTTGCACTCACTCATGCTCTCTGTCACTATCTTCGTCTCTCTCTCTCAAATAAATAAATAAAATCTTTAAAAAAAATTGTTAGTTAAGTATAAGAATCTAAGTAAATCATCTAGCTCTCTGTGCCTTTGTCACATCTGTAAAACAAGATGGAACTACATAAACCTTTACGTTTCTTCCATACCCTAAATTCTGTTCTAAACTTGTTTCTTATAGTCTAGCCAGTTGAGTTATGTATGAAGATTGTCTATAAATTCTCTGAATGAAATTGCTTGTATAATCATATTTTAATATTTTGGTTTGCCATTGTAAAGGGGGACACACATAAAGATAAACGTTTTCAATAGAAAATTCACTGAAGATCAAAGAATAACTTCAAATCTCAGCTGAAAGTTTCAAAAGACTTTCCTGCCTCCACTTCTGGGTGTTCTGTTCTTTCTTAACATTTTCCAGAAAGTATAGGTTACACATTAAGTAATTTTCATAAGCAAGAGAGCCTAATTGTTTCCTCATATAGTGAAGATAAGTACAGAATGAAGTATTAATATAAAAATGAGTAAGTTGGTTCAGCAATTCCATTTCCAGGTGTTTGTACCAAAAAGACTCCTAAACATTTATCTAACAAGAGATCTATAGAGAGGTTCCTTGCAGCATTATTTATAACAGTCGAACATTGAAAAAACACTGATCAGTAGGGGAATGATGAGTAAAATGTGGCATATTCAGAATGTGGAATACTGTACAGCAATTAAAATTAAAACTTGATGTATATTGGGTGCCTGGGTGGCTCAGTTGGTTAAGCGACTGCCTTCGGCTCAGGTCATGATCCTGGAGTCCCTGGATCGAGTCCCGCATCGGGCTACCTGCTCGGCAGGGAGTCTGCTTCTCCCTCTCCCGCTTCCCCCTCTAGTGCTCTTTCTCTCTCTCACTCTCTCTCTCGAATAAATAAAATCTTAAAAAAAAAAAAACTTGATGTATATTTAATTGTATAATTATAAATTATATTGTATGTATATGTGTAATTTAGATGTATAAAATGTGTATAATTTAAATGTATAAAAGATGGATGGGCTATTAAAATATAACATTGAGTAAAAAACTGTGCTGCAGAAAGATTTATAGTATGATACCATTCTGTGCATTAAAGACTCAAAACCAATTCTATAATGTCATGTGTATTTATGCATGTGTGTATTCACATATACACATACACCTATGTGTGTATATACATGTGTGTGTCATCTATATATTAAGAAACTTGAATACATGTATTAAAGTGTCATTACTACTGACTATAGTATTCAAATGTGCTTTAATTTAAGGTCAGTTTTCCTAACAGAAAAGACCAAGCTGTTACAATTACAAATCCTGTAGTCAGTACCATGGACAGTACCACAGGCAGGACCATGGTCAGCACCACTGTCAGTCCCAAAGGGACAGAGGCCCTGAAGGTTTCATACAGGAGCAAAGAAGGGCTATAAGGTTGAGAATGTTTTCTTATTTTATGATTAATAGAAATTTAATGCCAAAGACTAATAAAAATTATTTTTATAAGCAAAGAATGGTATAGGCAGTGCTTTGAATAAAAAGACATTACAATGAAAGGCATACACGGGGCACCTGGGTGGCTCAGATGGTTAAGTGTCTGCCTTCGGCTCAGGTCATGATCCCAGGGTCCTGGGATCGAGCCCCGCATCGGGCTCCCAGCTGGGCGGGGAGTCTGCTTCTCCCTCTCCCTCTCCCTCTTCTCCTCTGCCTCTCTCCTTGCTTGTGCTCTCTCTCTGTCTCTCTCTCTCTGATGAATAAATAAAATCTTAAAAAAAAAAAAAAGGTATACACTATAATGGTCAACCGGTGTTAATTGGACATCAGTCCATAACACTTAAATATGCAAATGATTCTTCTAGAAGATTCCTTCACACTCACTGACTTGACTAAAAAAATTCTCACCTTACAGACAGGACTCCTGTTTCAGAATCTTTGAATTAGCACTCCCCTTCATACCACACATCCTATCCTATCTGTGCCCACATTGCTACTTACACTGAATCAGCTTTCTTCCTTTATGGCCACATCATCCACATCACTCAGGCCCCCAAACTCTTCCTTGCCACAAGCTAAATCTACCTTAGTCCCACCTAATCACTTAGTTTTATAATTTTGCTCATTAAGTCTGTTTGATTCACTTAAAAAAAAAATGTTTATTTTTTTAAAGTAATCTCTACACCCAACATGGGGCTCAAATCCACAAGCCCAAGATCAAGAGTCACATGCTCTACTAATTGAGCCAGCAAGTGCCCCTGTTTGATTTACCTTTTAAAGAACTGACTTTACAATCAAGACAACCATTTCTGGTAGCAGAAGAATGCTTTAAACATAATTTAAGTCACAAAACACATTTCTCAACTCATTAAGATTTATAATCTTGAATTTTCATACCTTTTCACAATAGAATTTACCTACATTAAAGGTTAAATTTAGGCACTCTTAATATTTAGAAAAATAAGTTTGAAGAAGAAACCTACACTACAAACACACCTATTTTCTCACTAGATTTAATAAGCATACATTTTTATTTCTGCCAATGTCTGTAAATAAGGAACCCTGATTTCATGCACTAACCTACTTCACTCTGGTGCTGAACTCCTTCCTTGTCTCAGCTTCTCACCAGGCTTCAGGTGAGGGGGTTAGAGTTAAGGGAATCACTTATGTCAGTGTTTCCCAAAATGTGGCTGAGGAATCACTTAACAGTGAGTGTTAAAAACACAGATTCATGAATCAGACTTCGCAAGGAAAGGGCCTGGGAATCTTTTTTTTTTTTTATTTTTTAAACAAACTCTCCAGGTGTTTCTCCCAGGCAAGTATGGAAAGCACTAATTATGCAACTCTCTCCACCAACTACCCATATCTAAAGTAATTTCCTTTATTTTCACCCCCAATCAGAAAATTTTAGCCCTCATCCTATTTCCACAAAGGAAAAAAAAAAAGCCACCTAAAGATAACCCCAATATTTAAGTTCCTTCTAAAAAAAAAACCCCACAAAAATTGAAAAAAATAACTCAACAAATGTCCTATAAAAAGAAAACAAAACGTTTATCAAAATACCACAGCATTTCAGCTGATAAAGTGTCTTCCCCCCAAAAAATCAACCATGAACTAGAAAAATATATATATAACACTTTAAACTGAATTAAATATCCTCAAACAAGTATGTAGAGATATAACAAAACATCTATAGTCAGAAGATTAAAATGTAAGAACACAAATAGACAAAAGAATGCAATTAGAGTTTATGAAAGTCAGGAAGGAAACTGAAGAAAAAGATAAAAACTATTTCAGAGTGAATAATAAATTACAAAGTGCCCACAGGAGAGTAGATTCAAATTAATATTTAGTAAGAGGCAGTGAAAGAAGAGGAAAACAACCAGATAACAAAAATAAGATAAAATTTTTTTTAATTTTTAATTTTTTTTATTTTTATTTTTTTAAAGATTTTATTTATTTATTCATAAGAGACAGAGAGAGAGAGGCAGGCTCCCCGCTGAGCAGAGAGCCCGATGCGGGACTCGATCCCAGGACCCTGGGATCATGACCTGAGCCGAAGGCAGATGCTTAACCATCTGAGCCACCCAGGCACCCTAAAAAATTTTTTTTTAAAGAACAAAGAGGGGGCACCTGGGTGGCTCAGTTGGTTAAGCATCTGACTCTTGATTTTGGCTCAGGTCATGATCTCAGGGTTGTGAGATCGAACCCGGGTCGGGCTCCACGCTCAGTGCAGAGTCTGCTTGAAATTCTCTCTCCCTCTGCCCCTCCCCCGGCTCATGCTCTCTCTCTATAATAAACAAATAAAATCTTTTAAAAAAAAACATCTTTAAAAAAAAGAACAAAGAAAAAAGTAGAAGGAGAAGGGGAAATAGAAAATGATCATGAAATGTCATATAGGCAACAGATGAAAGTCAAAGGATATCACTTAGAACTGACAGAACTGGGGCACCTGGGTGGCTCAGTCGTTAAGCATCTGCCTTCGGCTCAGGTCATGATCCCAGGGTCCTGGGATCGAGCCCCACATTGGGCTCCCTGCTCAGCAGGAAGCCTGCTTCTCCCTCTCCCCCTCCCCCTGCTTGTGTTCCTGCTCTCGCTCTCTCTGTGTCAAATAAATAAATAAAATCTTAAAAAAAAAAAAAACTGACAGAACAGTTTATGAAAAGGTCAAGTAAGAAAATAAAAAGGAGGGGGCTAAGGGGGCTATGAGACATATAAATGCAGAAGTAATCATTAAAACAAAAATATAAACACTCCAAATACCAAAATAAAAATTCAAAAGTAGCGAAGACAACATGCCAAAAAGAGAAACACAACTAAAATGTAAAATAACAGAACTGAGATCAAATATATCAGTCATATCAATAACGTGAATGGGCCCAATAAACCTATTAGAAGATTTCAAATTGGCTCATAAAGCAAACCCCAACTCTATATTGTATGCCACAGACACATCTAAAACACAGAGATTAAGAAAGGCTAAAAGTAAAGAGATGGGCAAAGAAATACTGGGCAAATTAAAAACAATAAGAAAGCAAGGTTTGTGATCCTGACATCAAAGTATAATTTACAACATATTAAACAAGATAAAGAAGGACACTTCATGATGCTAGTAGCCACAATTCACATTAAAAATATAAGTTATGAATATCTACATAGCAGATAACAGAGAAACTACTATGTAAAATAGAAACTACATGAAATGCAAGGAAAAATAGACAGAAAAACACTAAGATTTTAACACACCACTCTCAGTACAAAACAGGGCAAGGGGCCAACAATAAGTAAGAATATAGAAGTTCTAAGCGGCATAATCAGTAAAGCAGAGCTTCTGGATATACAGCAAACACTACACCCTGATAACAGAGAATATACCTCCTTCTCAGTGCACATTCTTTCTGTGTGTGTGTGTGCATGTGTGCACATGTGAGATGAAAATGCTTGAGATCTACCCTCTTCTCAAAGTTTAGGTATACAATACAGTATTGTTAACAATAGTCACCATGCTGTACATTTGACCTCCAGAACTTATAACTGACACTTTGACCAAACAACTCCCCATCTTATAAATGTTTTCTTCAAAAAGATCACCGTCATCAAAGGAAAACAAAAAAGCTGAAGATTAAATGACAGCTAAGTACAATACACGGTCCTGAACTGGATCCTATACTGAAGGGGGAAAAGGCTGTAAAGGAAATAACTGGGACAATTATCAAAACTGAATTATGGACTACAGATTAAAGTTTCAGTGTTTAATTATATTAATGTTTCATTTCCTGAATTCAATTACTGTAAGAGCGCATCTTTGTTCTCAGGAAATACATAATGAAGTATTAGATGTAAAGAGGAATGATTTCTGCAACTTAATCTCAAGTGGTTCAGAAAAAAAATGTGTGTATGCAGGCATGTGTGTAGAGAGAGAATGAATTTTAAATATATAATTGGTGAATCTGGGTAAAAGTAGTAATATAGGGATTCTCTTATTTTTGCAAACTTTTCATAAATATGAAATTTTTTAGGTTTTAAAAGCAAGCAGAAAGAGGCGCCTGGGTGGTTCAGTCGATTGAGCATCCAACTCTTGATTTCAGCTTAGGTCATGATCTCAGGGTCATGGCATTGAGCCCCGGGTCGGGCTCTGAGCTCATAGGGGAGTCCGCTTGAAGATTCTCTCCCTTTGTCCCTCCCCCCATTCATGCACACTCTCTCAAATAAATCTTTAAAATACTTTTAAAAAAGAAAAGCAAGCAGAAAAAAACCTGACTTAATTATACTTGCTTCTTCTTTCCTTCTCCTGCTGTACCCATGAAGTTGACTGGAAACTATCTGACAAGAAGATTCATACCCCATTTTCTCAATTTGCCACAGTGCCTAAGAGACAATGCCAGTTTTTGCTTATTAGCTTCTTGGCTTATTATCCACAAGTAGCTTAGTCTTTTTTTCCTCCTGAAGTCAGAAGCTGCTTTCCACGCCCTTCCCAACTATGGTGACTTGATACACACTTCATTAAAAAAAGCACATTTGGAGTGCCTGGTGGCTCAGTTGGTTAAGCACTGGACATTTGGTTTTGGCTAAGGTCATGATCTCAGGGTCATGAGATTGAGCCCCACATCAGGCTCCCACTCAGTGGGGAGTCTGCTTGAGGCTTTTCTCTCTCCCTCTCCCTCTGCCCCTCCCCTGCTTGCATGCACGCATGTGCTTTTTCTAAAAATAAATAAATCTTCAAAATAAAAATTTTAAAAAAAGTATACCATTTGCTTAAATACTGCTACCCTTTCCTTAACTTAAATCTAATTTATCTTTCCAAACACAGAAGAAAACATATCTCAGTATACAGTAAAATGGAATCACCAAGTAATACCAATTATTTCTCTTCAACATAACTTAGACTTTTTTTTTTTTAAGATTTATTTATTTGAGAGAGAGAGAGAGCCCAAGTGGGAGGGGCAGAGGAAGAAAGAGAATCTCAAGCAAACTCCACACTGAGAGCAGAGCCCAAGGCGGGGCTCGATCTCATGACCCAGAGATCATGACCTGAGCCGAAACCAAGAGTCAGACACTTAACCAACTGAGCCACCAAGGCGCCCCCAATATACCTTAGACTTTTAGAAAAATTTTTGCATAGCCATAATTTCACAAAGTCCTATTCAACTTAAGTCTAGGCAAGTCAAATGATCTCCAAGCTATTTTCCTTAACTCCTGAATTCTCCCCTTTCACTATCCTCCACACTGACATCAGAATCTTTTTTTTTTTTTTTTTTTTAAGATTTTATTTATTTATTTGACAGAGAGAGAGAAAGCGAGAGCAGGAACACAAGCAGGGGGAGTGGGAGAGGGAGAAGCAGGCTTCCTGACGAGCAGGGAGCGCGATGCGGGGCTCGATCCCAGGACCCCGGGATCATGACCTGAGCCGAAGGCAGACGCTCAACGACTGAGCCACCCAGGCGCCCAGAATCTTTTTTAAAGTTAGGATTTTGATGGGCTCATTCAGAAATTCTCAGGAGCTTTCAACTGTCTTTGAATAAAATCCAAAATTTCCACTATATACTTTTAGGCCCTCCACGAACTGCATACTCTCATCATTTAATAGACTCATTCAGATAAATCCTTTCAATCACACAAACATACTTCCTGAGCACTGCCTATGATTTGCTTGCTCCCATATGAATGCCTTTTATTGATATTATTTCTCATCTTAAGAGTCTTTCTTCCTTATCTCCACTATGTAATGCTTTCCCCCTACTTCATAATCATGCTCAAAACTCCAGTGCCTAAGATTTCTCTGGCTGACTTTCCAGTCTCCAATCAATTCATTCACTCCTGTTCTATCTTAGCACTTTCACACAGAGCTCCCAGTGGTAATATCTGTGTACTTATTTACCCTGTACACTTTCTGAGAGCTATGAATAAGTGGATATTCTTTCCCCCATTAGGTTGCAATTTTCAGGCAGAATAGCAAGTCAAGAGGTAAGTACCATAACTATTTACTTTTCCATTCTCATATATCTAACCAGTAACTTAAATAGGATCAATGTTTAATGGCCTGACAACCAGTAATAGAAAATTTTACAGATATCCACAATCATAAGAAACTCATAAAGAAAATCTACATAAGGTAGCTAAAAAACATACCTTCTATTTCTTGCCCAATAGAAAGTCCAGCCCATTTTCGCTGTAAAATAAAAGAAAAAAAAAAAAAAGAAACTTAAAATCAAATCAATCAAAATTAGAGAAATGAGGAAAAGAGGGATTTCTATGAATTTCAGTAACAGGAACACATTCAAAGATCAAAACGTGGTTTAGTGTTGTGTGTTGAACTGTGTTCCACAAAAAGATATGTTGAAGTCTTAGCCCCTGGCACATGGGAATACAACCGTATCTGGAAATAGGGTCTTTGCAGATGCAATCAAGGTAAGATGAGGTCATTATCAAATTAGGGTAGGCATAAGCCAGTATGACCCCAGTGTCCTTACAAGAAGAAAAGAGACAGACAGACACAGGGGGAGAAAGTCATGTGATGATGTTGGCAGAGACTGAAGTGGCACATCTACCAATCAAGGAACATCAAGGGTTGTTGGCAACACCAGAAGCTAAGCATGAGCAGATTTTTCTCTAAGGCCTTCGGACAGAGCATGACCCTGTTTACACCTTGATTTCAGACTTCTAGACTCCCAAACTGCAAGAGAATAAATTTAAGCCACCCACTCTGGTACTCTGTACAGTGGCCCAAGGAAACATATTTATTTATTTATTTAGAGATTTTATTTATTTGACAGAGAGAGAGAGCACAAGCAGGGGGAGGAGCAGGGAGAGGGAGAAGCAGGCTCCCGCTGAGTAGAGAGCCTGATGTGGGGCTCGATCCCAGGAACCTGGGATCATGTTCTGAGCCAAAGGCAGCTGCTTAACTGACTGAGCCACTCAGGCATCCCTAGGAAACATACTTATATACTATAATTTATATCTGAACATCTATCTGAAAACATACAAAGCTTGCTTTTGTACAATAGAACTGGTATCACTGAGTAGGATGCTTCTTTGCACACTATATTGCTCCTGAAGGCCTTCATAGTATCAGATAATATTTCGGTGTTCTAAATGTACTATGGTTACTTATATTGTTTGCTATAATATCTCAAAAAGAAAGACACTCAATTCATGAAAACTAAATTAAAGCTGGTCAGCTAATCTAGCTTGAAACCTAAGCAGCAATTCCAATCATTAGATGGTCCTGATTACTCTTCGTACTAGTCAAAGGATTTTCAGACAAACTAGACTTTGGCTTCTCCCAGATCCAGACTGGTTACAATGGCAAGAATATACGGAGGCAGGCCAGACTGTGTTTAGGCAGGAATTTAGGACTGGCTTGGTATGGATTCAAAATTAGTCACTACAGACAACACTTCAAAGAACAGTGGGAAAAATAATTTTTGGCTGAAAATCCACATTTTATCTACTCATCAAGCAGTGCGGATTTGCGGGTGGATGGTGAAGAGGCTGCACTGTGAATATGTGTAACACCTGCTTTCCCCGCTAGCTCTCTCAGCACAGGATGCTTCTCCCTCCTCTCTGCCCTTCATGCCCTCTTCTGTAATATCCCATCTCACTTCTGGCCAATGAGAAATTTAGCAGCATGCTGGGTAAGTCCAGACTTTGGGTCACAAAGCAGCCACAGTTAGGTTCTGTACTTCAATCCCAAAGACAGACTCAAAGGATGACAGTAATAGTATCTATCATATGGGGTTGTTTTGAGAATTAAATGAGAATTAAAACATGCAAGAGTACCTAGAAGAGTAGTCCTGATAATCAAGAGGCATCCAAACAGAGAAAAGGGGAACTGTGAGTAAAGATCTCCCATAATTTTTGAGGGCTTCAAGAGACCTTCAACAGATCCCTAAAGAGTGTTTGATCTCTTTCCTTCAGCCTCCAGGGGAGTAAATCAATGCTCATTAGCATACCAGAAGGTAGGGGTTGCATCACATTGCTGAGGACTGTGGGGTAAGTAGCACAAGTAAGATGATAAGGGAGTAAAGGATACAGACTAGTACTTGCAATGCTCCTCAAGTATGTATTAGGTGCCTGCAACAGTGCAAGGCAGTTTTCCCGCCACAGAATCCACCAACAGTCATACATGTAATCATAACCCTTCCACTCCTTAAGAAGCCCAGCAAGTTACATTGTAATTTGAGACAGCAACTATTCATATCATATTCATTAGCGTAACATCATTGCACTTTAAAAAAAATCACTATTATTCGATGTCAATTTTATAAATTTATTTTTTAAGATTTTATTTTTTTATTTGACAGAGAGAGAGAGCACAGGCAGGGAAAGCAGCAGGCAGAGGGAGAGGGAGAAGCAGGCTCCCCGCTGAGCAGGGAGCTCGATGCGGGACTTGATCCCAGGATCCTGGGATCATGACCTGAGCTGAAGGCAGACACTCAACTGACTGAGCCACCCAGGAGCCCCTATAAATGTTATTTTTATATATTTTCTGTTACCCTATGAGTTAACATTAAAATAACTTGAGACTTTATCTGATAGCTAACTGATATTACTGCAGAATTTTTTTAAAAATTAGTAAAAAAATCAAGGCAATAAAAGGCAAACATAGTAAAACCCATAATTAAGAATGTATCTTTAGGGGTGCTTGGGTGGCTCAGTCGGTTAAGCATCTGCTTTCAGCTCAGGTCATGATTCCCCGGTCCTGGGATCGAGCCCCGCATTGGGCTCCCTGCTCAGTGGGGAGCCTGCTTCTCCCTCTCCCTCTGCCCCTTCCCCTTGCTAGTGCATGCATGCGCTCTCTGTGTCTCTCTCTCAAAAAAATGAATAAAATCTTTAAAAAAAAATAAAAGAATGTATCTTTAGGGGAAACTGGGTGGCTCAGTCGGTTAAGCATCAAACTCTTGATCTCGGCTCAGGTCAGGATCTCAGGGTTGTGAGATTAAGCCCCTGTGTCAGGCTCCACATTGGGTGTGGAGCCTACTTAAGAGTCTCTCTCTCCCTTTCCCTCTGCCCCACCTCCCTTTAAGAAAAAAAAGAACGTATCTTTAAATTCCTTATATAAATACCTAGATGTTTTTCTTCCACATGAATCAATTCAGTTCCAGGATGAGGTTTGCTTTATATGAATTGATTTTTCTAGGACTTTCAAGAATGGAAGAGAACAGGGGCGGCTGGGTGGCTCAGTCATTAAGCGTCTGCCTTTGGCTCAGGTCGTGATCCCGGGGTCCTGGGATAGAGCCCCGCATCGGGCTCCCTGCTCCACGGGAAGCCTACTTCTCCCTCTCCCACTCCCCCTGCTTGTGTTCCTTCTCTCGCTATCTCTCTCTGTCAAATAAATAAATAAAATCTTTAAAAAAAAAAAAAAAGAATGGAAGAGAATAAATTAGCATCTAAGTTACCTGAGGTAAGCTGAATGCAATGCTCCCTGGAACCACTGACGGATGGGTCCTCAATGTAAATGTGTACCTGTGGTTGGGAGAGGTTCTCACAATCACATGCCTGAAAGACAAGAAACATAGTTAGGGCCCCATGTCAAAGGAAATAAAAAACATCAATTCCACTGCATGTGTTCATTTCCAACAACTGATGCTTGATGGGTACCAGGTGGAAACATGGCAGAGTATTTGAGAGTCCTGAAGGAACAGAACCACAAATTTCATTTCTCAAAACTGTAAGCAATTCAAAATGTTTTCCAGGCATAACCTTGGGCCAAGCACACATCAAGGAAAATCAGGATCAAGTTCAAGAGAGTACATACCAGTCAAAATAGCAACACCATTATATTTCCAGTTTACATAAAATTGAAGACAATGATTTAGAGTCCTAGATATTAAGTAAAAATTAGATGAATTTCCTCTCCTGGGAATTTTTCACACCTTAAATAGAATAAAGGGAGGAGAACCAAAGATAGAAGAACCAGGATATAACAGTCCAAAAAAAGTTAGTTTTAGGACTATTCATTAAATCTCTGTAGGCTCTCACAATAGTTGAAACAGTAACAATCTATAAAAATAAAAAGATGGTAAAAATAAAAAATTGTCACAAAACACATCAGCTTTCATATAGATATCAATATTTATTATTTCAAAGCATTTTGTGCTAATTCATTCTGCTCAGAAGTTACCCATAATAGATAAAATATAGTCATCTCATGATAACCTCCTACAACAAGAAATTGCCATGGACTGTGTGTATGATAAAAGCTTCAAACTCTATTTTGCAACAGTACTATCTGTTTTAAAATCGTCTTTTAGAGGGGCGCCTGGGTGGCTTAGTCAGTTAAGCATCTGCCTTCAGCTCAGGTCATGATCCTGGGGTCCTGGGAGCAAGCCCCGAGTTGGGCTCCCTGCTCAGCGGGAGTCTGCTTCTCCCTCTCCCTCTGCTCCTCCCCCTACTCATGCTCTCTCTCACTAGCTCGCTCTCTCTCTCAAATAAATAAATAAAATCTTTTTAAAAAATTATCTTTTAAAATGCTAGGACTTTTTAAATATTAATGGTTAATGTTTCTATATACATCATTTTGTCACAACACAAGTTCCTTATATCTGGTATATTTCAAATAACTCTATCATGAGTATGGTGAACATTTGACAAATATAAGAGATTTCCATAAACAAATTCTTACACTGATTATCTACACCCTAGTTTATACATAGAAAGTTCTGTGTTCAACTTAGTATCAAAGAATTTTTAGGACAAGAAACAATATTACTGCAATAATGTAGTGCAGCCCCTTATTCTAAAGCTGAAAACTACAGATAATTAGCAATTCTAACTTTGTAAAACTCCTGGATTTTACAGAGCTTTGATTTTTTTTATTAAGGCTCAGTTAAAATTCTGCCTTATTTGTTCCTTATTTCCCTACTCTGCCTTCTGGTGGGACGACTTTATCTCCTTACCTCTACCAGCCTCAGAAGCATATGGGTGGCACTGAGCTTGGTAGTAGGGTTTTTAGAAATTCTGGCAGTGGGGGATGTGAATCGGTTAAAATAAATGACAACAAAACAATACTTATAAATACTTTGTTGTGCATCTTCTAATTTTCATGTCCCTTAGATTATCATAGTAATAGTCATCAAAATAGCTAATATTTATTGGGGCGCCTGGGTGGCTCAGTCAGTTAAGCAGCTGCCTTCAGCTCAGGTCATGATCTCAGGGTTCCGGGATCGAGCCCCGAGTCGGGCTCCCTGCTCAGGGGGGGTCTGCTTGTCCCTCTCCCTCTACCCACCCCTCACTTGTGCTCTCTCTCTCATATAAATAAATAAAATCTTTAAAGAAATAGCTAATATTTATTGAGGACTTACTAATGTGCAAGGCACTGTTCTAAATGCTTTATTTATATAAGTCAATCTGCCCAACTACCCTGAGGAAAATATTATCATCATCCCCATTTCACAGATTAGGACACAGAGGCACAGAGATGGTGAATAGATAAAACTTATCCATGGTCACCCAGTTTGTAACTGGCAGAGCCAGAATCCAAACTCAGACAATCTCACTACAGAGCCAAAATCCTAATGACTATGCTATATGATTTCTATAACCAGTATGTTTAGTTCTGCTAAGAAAGTTGATGAAAATAAAAGTTATACATAAAAAGCTATGTATGATTTTTAAAACCTATTAATCAAAGTTTAACATAGTAAAGACTAAAATACTTAACTCTCATCTCTTCCATTTTCCAACTCAGCAAGAGGAATTAAGAAATTATTCTCAAGTTTCCTAAAATATAAGAGCTCTCTAGAAGTTTCTAAAATACCACTTGGCAGGTTAGGAGAAAACAAAGATACTCACTGGCCAGGCTGGAAATCCTTTTCATTCACAACTGCACAGTTGGTTAAAGATAATTCATCTGTAGGACATCTTGCAGCTTGCATACTCTATAAAAATCAATGATTAAGAAAATAAAATTAAGTCATCTTTCAAAGATTTTTTTAAATTTATTTATTCAAGAGAGAGCACAAGCAGGGGGAGCAGCAGGCAGAGGGAGAGGGAGAAGTAGGCTCCCCGCTGAGCAGGGAGCCCGACGTGGGGCTCGATCCCAGGACCTGGGATCATGACCTGAGCTGAAAGCAGACGCCCAACCGAGTACCCAGACACCCCTAAGTTATCTTTTATAACCTTAAAGAATAGTTTATGCCTCCTGTCCTCTATTCCTCATCACCTGTAGTAAATACCTATTGTTTTTGACTCCCTGCATTCCTTCCTCTGTGGTAACAGCAAACCCTTCCTTTGGGAAACTGTTCCTTCCCCATTCCATATGCTTTCATGGGCCTGCGAATCACAGCACACGGGCAACCACAGATTCTATTTCATCCGTGGGATTTTATACAGACATGTACCAGAAGGATACTCTTCCTTGCCTCACCACTGCATGGAGGATGACTTTCTGCTCTAAAAGAGAGTGAAACTATCCCAGAGAAAGCAAAGGTAACAGAGACACAGACAAACAGACACCTTCAAATACAGATCTGACAACCAAGTTAAAGCCCTTGAGACAAGTACTGAACATTGGTTATGAACCAATAAATTCTTTTTTTCACTCAAGCTTATTTGATTTGGTTTTCCATCTTTTCTGAAGAAAAGACTTTTGACTCATTCAAATGCAATGAAGTAAATTCAGTAAGTTTAATAAAGTGTATCATGAAAAAATTTTTATAAGAGATCCCAAGTGGCCTGAGCCACATTTCCTAAGGATTAAGAAAGACCATCTTCCAAATATCTCCAAACAAAGACAATTAGAGGATACACTTTTTTCAAAGCAGCGATTAATCTTTTTGATCAACAGCTACTAGCAAAACATTCCTTCATATAATGTACTTAACCAATAACCATTCCACCATTCTCTAGGGTTTCCTAGTTAGTGAAATATGACCCTTGTAGTCATGACATGTAGTTTATGACTAAAGTGCTCATTCTTTAAATCTCAAGCCAAAGCTGATTCTTCTTAAATTTGCCTTCCAAATACAAATGTATAAAGCAAAATAAATTACTTTTTGCTTTGCTTTTAACTAAAAGGCTAGTTTCAATACAGTTACCCCAGTTGTTTAGAGCAGTGGTCCCTAAAGTAGGCTATGTGCACCAGAAGGATTTGCAGATAATCCAAGTATCAAAATTAACTGCATTTAGCAAACAGACCTCTAAATAGGTAATATCATAAAATATTAAGCCAAAATTTTTAAAGAATAATGAAGTAGCACTTTGCTCTTTGTATTTTTTAATAAAATAAAAATGAGAATATGTTTTACATCTTCAGTTCATCCTTTTTAACACTTTCGTAAATGATTATGTAAATAAATTATTAGTATGTCACTTATAAATAAATATGTATACATATTGGAGATACATGAACAAAACATGTTTAACTTATGGGATTCATAAAATGTTTAGAAATCACTTATTTAGAACATAAGATGAATAAAGTCTGGGTCATAAGTTTGCTTTATGAATAAGACAGTATTTTTGCCCATGGTCAGTCTGTCTAGCCATCTGACAAAAGTGTACCAAACTTTTTTAGTTTCCTGCCCATCCTGGGGTCTCTCTCATCTACAAGCTTCTTCCTTGTATATACTTCACTCTCCACTAATGCTAAGCCTCTTGCTTAGCTAACTCCTACTCATTTCAACAATTCTCAGCTCAGACTTACTTTTTCTACAAGACCTTTCTAGACCTTTCTCTCCCCACTGAACTGATGCAAGAAAGCACCTGACTGTATTTTTATTGTCTGTTTACATGTATGCATGGCATAAAAGACAGTAAGCTTCTCAAGGACTCTGACTGTATCTTCCTTATATGTGTGGTTCCTCAGGACTAGTACAGAGCTTGGTACACAGTGAGTGCTCATCAAACATCTGCTAAATAAATGAACTTATGGATCAATACAAATCTAACTGCAGAATAAACAGTTCAAAGGACATGTACACAAAGGACATTTCAAGGTTACTTAGGAAGTGATATGAAGTGATTTAAATTACCTAATAGTTCAAAATTGCACAGAACTGATATAGTCAAAGTAATAAAAAATTTACAAAATGCTAAGTTAACCTTTTCATTTATTAACTTGTTTAGTTGTCAAAGAGGTAGTGTCCTCATATTTATTTTCTTACAGTTTCTGTGGCTCAGGAGCCTAGGCATGGCCCATCTGGGTTGTCTAAAGTCTCACAAGGCCATAATCAAGAAGTCAGCTGGATTGCACTCTCATCTGGAGGCTTGCTTCAATGATCACTGGGATTGTTGGCAGAATTTATTTCATTGCTATTGTGAGACTGAATGTCCAGGCTTCTTGCTATAAAAAAAACATCCTCAGTTCCTGGAGAATATTCTCAATTCTTGGCTACATGGCACTCCCAATATAGCCACTTAGTTCATCAAGCCATCAAGGAAAGTCAGTAGGTTGACTCCACTAGCAAGCTGGAGTGTTATGTAACATGATGTAATTATGGAAATGACACTGCATTGCCTTTCCCATAATCTATTGGTTAGAAGCAAGCTGCATGTCCCATATACTCAAGAAGTGATTACACAGAGGCACAAATAACTAGAGGCAGTGGTGATGGGGGGGGGGGGGGGGGGTATTACCTTCCAGTCTGTCTGATACAGGACTTTATTTGTAATACTTTTCTACATCCTCAAAAAAAAAATTGCCAAAGAGGTAGTGTCCTTCAAAAAAAGTAAAAAACTCTGTAGAAGTCATCTGGCTAGCCAACCAAAAACAGATGCTATGAGCAAAAGGCCTCCCTACTGGAATCTAGAAGCATCTGTGTTTTTATGAAAGCCAAGCAGGGTATCTCATTTTCTCATCAAATTAAATTCAATATAAATTCCTATAAATAGTAGCTGTTACTTACCACAGTAATGCCAAGGGAAAATTCCACAATTTTTCTAACATTGACCTTGCCTCTAGGAAACAATAATAAAAACTCAGCCACTACAGCCATGCAGCTATTATGAAATGAAAATACTACACTGATAGGTAATTTTATATAAGTTCAGTTATCTGAGATCTAGAACATTTAACCATCTAAAGGCTGTAAAATATTTTCACTACTAACTTGAAATGTAAAAAATTCTTAACTCACTGCTACTCAAAAGAACAAAAATCTCAACAAATCTTTAATGGAAACTTCAGTAGAAGTAATTATATCATTACTTAAAAGCATCTGAAGCGCAGAAAGAGAATTTGCTTCTCTTCATCAAAAAAAAAAGGAAGGATTTAACCAGGTCTCCTCTGGGCAATGTTATACAGTTTTCGAATTTAAATAGCATACTTCCACTGAAAGGTCTACTTTAAGAACTGGATTAATTAGATATATGCTTTATCATTTACCAAAGAATTTAGTAGGGTAAAATAAATAGAAAAAAACAGAGTGTAGTACCTAACTAGAAGAGCTCATTACCAAATAACTGCCCCTACCCTAACTAACTGCAACACTCATGAATGCACTGGTTCTTCCTCTGTGGTGCTTGAGGCCTTGGTTACATCTCTCTAGAGACACACAAATCCCCCACAGGAAAGGGAAGCAGGATGGATAACATGAACTTGCCCAGAGCCAGTTCCACTGACAAGTCTCACTCAACTATTTGTCAGACGATCTTTGCTAAAAAAAATAACATTTTAGAACTGCACTGTTCAATAAAGTAACCACTAGACAGATATGGCTATTAAAATTAAAAATTCCATTCAGTTGCACTAGCCACCTTTCAAGTGCCACATGTGGCTAGTAGCTATCACTGTGGAAAGTTCCATTGGACAGGGCTAGTCTAGAAAGGTGTGAGAAAGGCCATCAGTGATACCTGTCTTCAGGCCTATGGAATCTTACTCTGTGCTATAAACTCCTGTAATAATTTCTGTTAAAATTTTGAAGTTACGTGAGCCTAGAAGTGATGGAGTAGAAATAAGTTAAACATCCTGAAGCTATCTCTCAAAGAGCCTGTAGGGATACTTTCACATTATCCATTTCAGACCAATAACTATTCACATAAATGAACCTCCTGACATCCCTTAGGGCCTTAAAATTCCTTTACAGATTTATACTGAAAAAGAAAAAAAGCAAGTTCCCATTTTCATCTTTTTTGCGGGGGAGGGACCCCAAAGAAAAATGCAAAGGGCCAACAACACTAAATACTGGCAAAGACATAATACAGTTTCTTATTAAGTTAAATGTGACCCAGCATGTCTATGCCTAGCTTTTTATTCAAGAGAAATGAAAACATAGCCACACTTGTACACAGATGTTCACAGAAGCTTTATTCATAATAGCCAAAAATTGGAAAGACACACAAGTGCCTACCAACACATGAATGGATAAACAAATTGTGGTACAGCCATACAATGGAATACTACCCAGCAATTAAAAAGAAACTACGGATACCTCCAACAACATGAGTAAACTTAAAAAACATAATAATGAGTAAAAGAAGCCAAATGCAAAATAAGAGTTCACCGGATATTATGTAAAATTCATCTCATATTCAGATGAAATTCTAGAAGAGGCAAAAGTAATCTAGAGCAACAACAACAAAAGATCAGTCAGTGCTTGCCTGAGTGAAAAGGACAGCAAAGAAGTATGAAGTAATTTTTTGAGATGACAGAAGTGTTTTATATGTTTTTTTTAAAGATTTTAATTACTCAGGGGGCGCCTGGGTGGCTCAGGTCATGATCCTCTCCCACTCCCCCCTGCTTGTGTTCTCTCTCACTGTGTCGCTCTCTGTCAAATAAATAAATAAAATCTTTACCAAAAAAAAAAAAGATTTTAATTACTCAGGGATGCCTGGGTGGCTCAGTTGGTTAAGCTGGTTCCTTCAGCTCAGGTCATGATCCCAGAGTTCTGGGATCGAGCCCCACATCGGGCTCCCTGCTTGGTGGGGAGCCTGCTTCTCCCTCTTCCACTCCCCCTGCCCCTACTTGTGTGTTCACTCTCGCTCACTCTCTCTCAAATAAAATCTTCATTTTATTTATTCATTTGAGAGAGAGAGTGCTCGCAAGCACGGGGGAGGGATAGAGGGAGAGGGAGAAGCAGACTCCCCACTGAGGAGGTGCCCAATGCCGCGCTCAATCCCAGGACCCTGGGATCATGACCCGAGCTGAAGGAAGACAACCAACTGAGCCACCCAGGCACCCCATAAGTGTCTTACATCTTGACTGCATTTTACTGTATATAGGTTATACCTCAAGAAAGTTGAGAGATTGGGCGCCTGGGTGGCTCAGATGGTTAAGCGTCTGCCTTCGGCTCAGGTTATGATCCTGGAGTCCCGGGATCGAGTCCCGTATCAGGCTCCCTGCTCAGCAGGGAGTCTGCTTCTCCTTCTGACCCTCCTCCCTCTCCTGCTCCCTGTCTCTCATTCTCTCTCTCTCAAATAAATAAATAAAAATCTTTAAAAGAAAAAAAAAGAAAGTTGGGAGATTATGCTCTGATTTTAATGGCTGTACAACCTAATAATTTCCACAGCAAAGATAGGATAAATGTTAAAACTAGAAAATAGAGTTTCGGTACAGTTCAAAATGGGGCCCTTATCCCTATATTAACATAGACCTAGACCTTGATACATCCATACTCCTACCTGGTAGAGAAGATAGTTAGGCTTGCAGAACAGACTCCGTTCACTCCCCAAACAGTCCTCATCCCAGACGTAGGGACATACAGAACTAAGAGAATGGTCAGACCTACCTCTAAAAGGCCAGTCCAAGGGTGCTGCCCATACTGGCCTGCAGTCCTGGGCATAGGAAGTGAAAGATGAAGGATAAAACCTGCAAGTCCTTCTGGCACAAATGTCCCATACTGACTGTTAGATTGGTGATTCTTCCTCTTGAGAAGAGTAAGGATTTTTTTTCCCTGTAATAATTCTTCCCTTAAGAGGCAACCAAGTTTGATATAAAGTTCTACCCTCCCTACAGGCAGGGATGGAAAAGGGAGGAAACAGGAAGAAATGTGCACCCACCCATACATACACAACAGTAAGAACTAAATGAGATAATCCTCATTTACTGATGCAGAGTAAATACTCAATGAATCTTAGCTATTATTGTAACTATCCTAAAGATATTCAGTAATAGCAACAACAACAACAAACAAACAAACAAACAAACACAGATGCCTAAGCCTAAATAAATGCCAGAAATAGGGGTGTGGCTAAAAGAATCTCAACTATGCAACTGTTTCAAAGGTCAAGGTACCTCTGTGTGTTATTGACAAGGGAAAATGTCCACAATATAGTGCTAAACTTTTTTTTAAGTTACAAAACTGTGTGTAGGGTAAGCTTTTTTTTAATAAACAAGATACGCATAAATTACTGATACTGATAAATTAACAGTAGCTACCACTGAGGAGAAACAAGAAGGCATAAGGGAAACACTTCCACTTTTCACAATTCTGAAATTATTTTTACAATAAATAACACTTGTCTTATGGAGATAATTTTTCTTTAATTTTTTAAGTTTATTTTAAGTAATCTCTCCACCCAACGTAGGGCTAAGACTCACAACCCCGCGATTAAGAGTCACTCCCTCTTCTGAATAAGCCAGCCAGGCACCCAGGGAAATAATTTTAAATATGGAAAACTTCTATGTACAAAATTGTTCTCTACAGCATTATTTTAACAGTGATAAATTAGAAGCAACCTAAAAATACTATTTCCAAGTAAAGGCTATGTAAACTACAACATAACCACTTAATTAAATATCATATAACCATCAAACTCCTCGTAATATATTGAGGGGTTTATATCACAGGAACATAAAAAAATATACGTTAAGTTTTACTTTACAGCTTGATTTTTTTTTTTTAAAGATTTTATTTATTTATTTGAGACAGAGAGAATGAGAGACAGAGAGCATGAGAGGGAGGAGGGTCAGAGGGAGAAGCAGACTCCCTGCCGAGCAGGGAGCCCGATGCGGGACTCGATCCCGGGACTCCAGGATCATGACCTGAGCCGAAGGCAGTCGCTTAACCAACTGAGCCACCCAGGCGCCCCTACAGCTTGATTTTTTAAAAGAATAGCAAATCAACTAAATGGAAACACACCAAAATGTAAAAAACAATTGTAACTGGATAATGGAACTACAGATGATTTCATTTCTTTTCATCTTTTTTTCTGCATTTTCCAATTTTACCAAATTAAAATTTTTGTTTTAAAGTTAATTGATGGTGGGGTGCCTGGGTGGCTCAGTCAGTTAAGCGTCCAACTCTTGATTTCGGCTTAGGTCATGGTCTCAGGGTCATGAGATCAAGCCCCACGTCAGGCTCCATGCTCAGTGGTGAGTCTACTTGAGATTCTCTCTCCCTCTCCCCTTCCCCCCACCCCCTCTCAAATGAATAAATCTTTAAGTTAATTGATGGCATTTCATTTTAGACCTCTGTCTGCTTCTGTATAGATAGTTATGACCATACACATTAGGAAAATAACACAAAGGACATGCTTAATAAAGGCCATTGTCATTATTCATGACATACAAGACACTGCGTCTCAACCTTCGTGTTTTTTTCTTCATAATTAAATCATGTTGGTTAAATCTAATTTTGATAATGGTGTGACAAGGATTTTTGTAAATAAAGAAAAAGCACTTCTAGCAAACTCAGTAAGAAGCTGTAAAATATGGTCTGAAACACAGAATCATTTGATAATTATACAAAGAGTTAAAGATTTATTTACATTGGGCAGGTTAACCAATGACAGCATCAAAATGAGCACTAAATCATAGTCAGTTAACGGAGTCCTTGGCACTGTGAACAAATAACTTCCTCTCCAAGGCTGCATTAATCTGGGAAAGTTCATCAATGCCTTAAAATAAATTACTTAAAAATTTGGAGAAGTACCTGGAACAATATCTAGCACATGACAGGGACTCAATAAGTATTTGTTGAATTTTAAAATTTTTGGAGAAATATATCTACAAAGTTGAAGAAAATTAATGCCTATCTAAGCAGATAAATACATAAAATCAAAAACTGCTATAAATAGGAAATAGACAACAGGTTCCCAGTACAACAGAAACAAAAAATGCTTAAAGTACTAGAAAAAAGTTTAGCAAAAATGCATAAGACCCTCATAAAGAAAATCAATGGAAATACATAAGAGAATATCCATACAAATGTAGAGAGAAATATGATGTTACTGTATGCAATGACTCAATATTGTAAGGGTATCAATAACTCCAAATTAACCTATAAATGTAATGTAATTATAAGCAGAATCCCAATGGGTCATTAATAAATTCAATCTAAACTGCAACCTGCCAAGTAAAATACATTAGAGGAAGTGGGAGGAATTTTTTAAATTTGTTAAAGTAACCAAGAAAACTTTTAGGAAGAATGAGGGAAACTGGCCCTACCAGACATCAAAACATGCTATATACAGTAATTAAAACAAGATGGTACTGGTACAAAAACAAACAGTTCAGGGAGTAGAACCACCAACCCAGAAATAGGATTAGATATATAAGAGAACTTAATATACAAGACTGACAATCAGTGGGGGAAACTACTCAGTAATGGTGTTGATACAACAGACTACCCATTTGGTGGTGGTGAGGGAGGAGTGTTAATAACAATAGCTAATATGTTTGGGGAGCTTTCTTATGAGTCAGGCACTGTTCTAAGAGCTTTACATACCTGCAAGCATTACAGCCCACAATTCTTTATTACCAAAATCTAACATTACAGTTGACCCCTTGAACTACATGGGTTTGAACTGCAGTTTTTTTATAAATACATTATAATATTATAAATGTATTTTCTCTTCCTTATGATTTTCTTTCTATACACACACACACACACACACACGTATTTTTTTTTAAATCAAGTAAAGTCTACGCCCAACATGGGGCTCAAACTCACAACCCCATGATCTAGAGTCACATGTTCTACCAACTGAACGAACCAGGTGCTCCCCCTTATGATTTTGTTACATTTTCTCTCTAGCTTAATTCATTATTAAGAATACAGTATACAGTACGTACAGCATACAAAATAAGTGTTATTCAACCATTTATCAGTAAGGCTTCTAGTAACAGACTATTAGTAGTTAAGATTTTGGGGAGTCAGAAATTCTAAGTGGAATTTCAATTGCACAGGGAGTCAATGTCCCTAACCCCTGTGTTCTTCAAAGGTCAACTGTATCTGCCTCACTCTAGCTACTGCTTTTGTTTCTCACAAGAAAATTACTTCTCTCTAAATGATTTTTTTTAATGATTCATTCTGAATACTGCACACTTAGAAGAGAAAAAAATTCTAATTTTAAGATGAATAACATGAAGATTACACATTTTCATCCTATAGGTACCTCCAATATAATTCAAGCATGTAATATAGTTTCATTTCATCACCTTCAAGGATCACAACATTACACTGTTTGTTAACTTCAGCCATGGTGGCACCCTGATATTGGACTTCTAGCCTCCACAAGGGTGAGAAATAAATTTCTGTTATTTAAAGTTACCCAGTCTCTGGCATTTTACTATAGCAGCCCAAAGAGACTAAGACAATTTCATACAACATACAATTCATCATTTTAAAGTGTACACTTCAGTGGTTTTTACTGTATTCACTGTTGTGCAATCATCACCACTAACATTTCCAGAACATTTCCAGCAAACTCCAAAAAGAAACCCTGTACTTATTAGTAGTTTAGTCCCAACTCTCCTCTCCCTTCATCTTCTGATAACCACTAGTTTAACTGTCTCTATAGATTTGCCTATTCTGGACACTTCATATAAACAGAATCATAAAATCTGTCATCTTTGTATGACTGTCTTCTTTGACTTAGTGTAATGTCTTCAAGGTTTTCTATGTTGTAGCATGTGACAGATCATTCACATTGTATGAATAGACCACATTTGTTTATTCATCAGCTGATAGACACTGGGTTATTCCCACTTTTTGGCTATTATGAATATGCTATGAACATCCATGTAACAAGTTTATGTATAAACATGTACTTTCAACTCACTTGGTTATATACCTAGGAGAATTGCTGAGTCATTCTGTTTAACTTTTTAAAGAACTGCCAAACTGTTTTCCACAATGACTGCATCATTTTACATTCCCACCAGCAGAGGATAAGGGTTCCAATTTTTTAACTATAACCAACCTAATGGGTGTGAAGTGGCACCTCATTGTGGTTTATTTTTCTTAATGCTGGGGGTGGAGCCTAATGCAGGGCTTGAACTCACCACCCTGAGATCAACACCTGAGCTGAGATGAAGAGTCAGACGCTTAATCAACTGAGCCACCCAGGCGCCCCTCATTGTGGTTTTAATTGGCATTTCCCTAATGACTATGATGTTCAGCATCTCTTCACATGCTTACTGGTCATTTGCACATCTGGTTAGGAGAGATGTCTATTCAAATCCTTTGCCGATTTTTATTTTTCCATTGCCTGTTTTTAAATTGAGTTGTCTTTTAATGTTGGGTTGCAAGAGTTCTTTATATATTCTGGATACTAGACCCTTATCAGATATATGATTTGCAAATATTCTCTCCCATTCTTGGGTTGTCTTTTCCACTTTATTGATAGTGGTCTTTGATGCATAAAAGTTTTAAATTTTGATGAAGTCCAACTTATCTATTTTTTGTGCTTTTGTCATATCTAAAAGAAAATCACTGTTTAGCCCAAAGTCGTGCAGCTTTTTACCAATGTTTCCTCCTAAGAATTTTACAGATTTAGATCTTTGATCCGAGTTAATTTTTTGTATGTGGTGTGAAGTAGGGGTCCAAATTCATTCTTTTGCATGAAGATATCCAGTTGTCCCAGCATCATTTGCTAAAAAGACTATTCTTTCCCCATTGAATGGTCTTGGCATGCTTGTTAAAAATCAATTGACCATGAATGTATGCGTTTACTTCTGGACTTTCAATTCTATTCCACTGGTTTATAAGACTATCCTTACACCACTGTCACATCATCTTGATTACTGCAGCTTTGTAGTAAGTTTTGAAATCAGGTGTGTGTCCTTCAACTTTGTACTACTTTTTCCAATTGTTGTGGATTCAATGGCTTTGCAACTCCGTATGAATTTTAGGAGCAGCTTATCCATTTCTGGGGAAAAAAGCAGCTGGAATTTTGATAGGGATCACATTGAATTTAGAGATCAATTTGGGGAGTATTGCAAGATTAATAATATTAAGTCTTCCAATCCATGAACACAAGATGTCTTCCCATTTAGATCTTTCTTTCAACATGTTTTGTAGTTTTTAGTGTACAAGTCTTGTACTTCTTTGAACTTATTCAGAAGTATTTTATTCTTTTTGATGTTATTGTAAATGGAATTGTTTTCTCAATTTCATTTTCAGATTGTTCATTGCTAGGGTATAGAAATGCAACTGATTTTTGTGTAATGATCTTGTATCCTGCAACTTTGCTAGATTCATTTCTTGTCAATTTTTTAGGGTTTTCAATATATAAGATCATGTCATTTGCAAATTGAATTTTATTTCTTTCTTTCCAAACTTTTTTTTTTTATCTTACTTAACTGCCTACCTAGAACCTCCAATGTCGCACTGAATATAAGTAGCAAGAGCAGGCATCCTTATCTTGTTCCTGATGCTAAAAGGGAAAGCTTTCAGTTTTCACAAGTATAATGTTAGCTGTGGATTATTTTGTTGAATTTTGCTTGTTGAACTGAATTTACAGAGTGCCAACTCAAGGTTGCTCCGAGAATCTAACAAGAAAAGATCTGTGAAGGTGTTTTCAAAACTGTAAAATACCATTTAGTTTAAGATATCCTTATTCAGTAACTTCGTGCTCTCACTCTAAAAAGTTATCTCTAAATGTTAAAGAAATGAAAACAATTGTTTGTGAACATCTCTTTTTAATTCCCGACATCCTGATGAAAGTTTAGCACCTATGTTCTTTTGAAGGGTGAAGAGGAAGAGAATAATCTTTGGAGAAGTAATCAGAACAAAAATAGAAGGCCTAGAGCCTCACTCCAGTTTAAGAACTACCATTTCTTTAAATAAACTTTTATTGAAGAAAAACATACCTACAGGAAAGTACATATGTTAAAGTGTTTGGCTCAATGAATTTCTAAAAAGTGAACACACTGAGTTCAAGAAAGAGAACACTACCAGCCTCCCATACTTCCCCCTCCTAGTTACTAGCCCTTCACCCCCAACTACAGGTAACCAGTATCTTGTTTCTATCACCAGAAATAATCACAGTTTTGCCTATTTTTGAAACTTTATATAAACAGCATGTATAATTTTGCGTCTGACTTCTATCCCTCAATGTTATGACTGTGAAACTCATCCATACCGTTGCCTGCAGCACTAGTTTATTCATTTTTGTTGCTTTTTACGGTATATAATTATATGAATATGCCATTATTTATCCATGAGTTGTCTCCAGTTTTTAATTATGAATACTGCTGCTATTAGCATGTTTGTACATGTTTTTTGAATAATATATGTATGCATGTCTCCTGGATATACACCCCCCCACACACAGCCTCCAGCAGAATTGTTGGGTCATAGCATACACATATATGTTCAGCTTTAGGGAATTTTGCCTAACATGTACAATGTGGTGTTTTGATATAAATATACTTTGTGTAATGATAACCACAATCAAGCTAATTAACATATCCAGCACCTCACCTTGCTACCATTTTCTCTGTGTGTGGTAAGAACACTTAAGATCTACTCTCAGCAAATTCCAAGTATACAATTTATCATTTTTAACTACAGTTACTATGCTACCTAGCATTTTAAATAGTTTCTATAGGAAGATCACTTAGAATACCAAATTCACTATATTGCAGGAAATAACTATGCTTTCTTTAATGTTTGAAAACTGGATACAGTTCAAGGTATTAAAGGGAAGAAAAGACAATAATCCTGAAATCTCGAAATAACAAGGTTGAATATACATTTGGAAAGAAATATGGGGAAAATATCTTCAGCAATTTGTTAAGGAACTAAATTGGAAAGCACAATATACCAAATCAAAGCTTCTTAACTTGCATACATCAGAATCACTTGGAGAATGTGTTAAAGGAGATTGCAGGGCCCCACCACCAGAGTTTCTTTTTTTTTTTTTTAAAGATTTTTATTTATTTATTCATGAGAGACAGAGAGAGAGAGGCAGAGGGAGAAGCAGGCTCCCAAGGAGCAGAGAGCCCGATGCGGGACTCGATCCCAGGACCCTGGGATCATGACCTGAGCCGAAGGCAGACGCTTAACCATCTGAGCCACCCAGGCGACCCCCCCACCAGAGTTTCTAATTTAACAAATTCTCAGGTGATACTGAATAGCTGGTCTGCAGATTCCACTTTGAGAATCACTGTATTAAGTAAGGAGAAATAAACTTCATAAAAACAGAAATACCTATAGGTTCCTTTCTTTTTACAATAGAAAAGTAGGAAAACGGATTCAATAATGCCCTTAGGCCATTTCATCATTTAATTTGATAAATACAATTAAGTTTATTTTGATGCTTGATAAGTAGTAAATTGATTGGGAGGCTTTATATATAAAAAACAATAATCAGACTCAGTATCGGCACTTGGAGAAAAAAGACTAGCATGAAATCCAGCAGCTGTTTAAAGTTAGATCTATGCCACGTTATTAATAAGCTGAATAACAGAATAAACATAAGTACAGTATTCAATAGCTTGGCAGAGAATGTAACATTAAAATTCAAACTACATTGTCCAAAATGATGATTTATTAAGGTATTTAGAAATAAATGTTCATCCATTCACACAACAATCATTCACCGTGTAATACCTCGACACCAGGCTCTGTTCCAAACAGTGAGAACCACGTCTTTTATCATCTCACAAAATGTTGTCAATATTATTCTCTAGGAGAAAAGTAACTAGGATAACTAAATTTTTTTAATTCCCCAACACTGATGTTCTTTGGAAGACCTAGAATTATCGATAATTGCTATTTTCATTGCTTGTCAATCAAGTAAAGTGTTTGTTCATATGTACATAACACTAAAAACACTTTACAATATTTAAAAATCCACCAGCAAAACCCTAAAATATTCTTTTATGATTTAGGGATTTTAAAAATAAGTGAATGTTGGATTTCAAAAATGACAACTTATTTCTTACTTTAATAATTTTCCCATTTTCTCCATTACCAAAGATCTATATGGCTAGTGCAGAACACGTGAGAACTTTAGCATTTCATTCTGAATTTAGCAGAGAACCAAAATACCCTGCATTACTCACAAACAGCTGATGCTAATTCATTTGGTTTCAAATCTGTAGAGCACAAAGTTGTGATAAATTATTATTTTTTGGCTTAACATCAAAGAAAGGAAAAGAAAATCAGCTTTGTAGAGTAATTCAGCTGAATTTTATTGAAATTATCTTTTATCTGCTCTTGTAAAACAAAGAAAAAATGTAGGTCAAAATCAGTAGCAATAAAGATAATTTTTTTTCCTAAAGATTTTTTATTTTTAAGTAATCTCTACACTCAACATGGTGCTTGAACTCATGACCCTGAGATTGAGTCGCATGCTCTACTGACTAAGCCAGCCAGGACCCCAATAAAGATAAATTTAAATTTAAAGATAAAGATATTTTTTAAAAGAGGAATGATTACTTTCATATGGAAATGCCAAATAAAGAAAAATAAGGAGGGGGCAAGAATAATTTTAGCATATAGCAAGAATAATTTTAAAGCTATCGTACGATATACATAACATCAAATAATAAATTATAAAATATATAACATGATATATATTTAATATAATATTAAAGCGATTTTAATTAAAACAGTGGCATTGGTGCACATATAGGCAAACAGAATATAGTCCAAACCACAATAGTCCAGACTTAGGGTGGTTATAAAACAGAGATAGCATTAAAAATCAGTGGGGAAAAAAGGATTCAATAAATGATACTGGGACAACTGGCTATACATATGGAAAAGATAAAATTAGCTTCCCAATTCACACCAAACACAAAAATAAATTCCAGATGAATTAAACACCAAATTGTAAAAAACAAAATTTTAAACCTTTAAGATGAAAATCTTTTTGACTTGAAGGTAGGTAAAGATTTCTTTTAGGGCACCTGGGTGGCTCAGTCAGTTGGTCAGCTAACTCTTGGTTTCAGCTCAGGTCATGATCTCAGGGTCCTGGGATTGAGCCCTGAGTCAGGCTCTATGCTCAATGGGAAGTCTGCTTCAGGATTCTCTCTCTCCCTCTCCCTCTGCCCCTCCCCTGCTCTCTCCCCCTCTCTAAAATAAATAAATTAAAAAAAAAAAAAAGATTTCTCTTAAAGCACACAAACACAGTAATCATAAAGGTAAAAAATGGGTAATTATAGCTATAATAAAATTTAAATAAAAAACTCTATAAATATGAAAAGATCACCACTGTCTGGAAGAAGCTATTTACAACTAAATAAGAATTAGCTTCCAAAGCATACCTTACTCCCCCCAAAAGGAAAACTCTACAAATCAATTCTTTTTAAAGATTTTATTTATTTGACAGAGAGAGACACAGTGAGAAAAGAAACACAGCAAGGGGAGTGGGAGAGGGAGAAGCAGGTTTCCCGCCAAGCAAGAAGCCTGATGTGGGGCTGGATCCCAGGACCCTGGGATCATGACCTGAGCCTAAGGCAGACGCTTAACGACTGAGCCACCCAGTCGCCCCTCTACAAATCAATTTTTTTTTAAAAAATACTAACAGCTAAAAGGTAAAAATAGGCAAAGTTTATACAAAGGTGATTCAGAGAAGAGGATATCCCAATGACCAATATGAAAATTGCTCATCTCACTAGTAATTAGGAAAAAAATACAAATTTATTTTTTCTAAAGATTTTATTTACTTATTTATTCATTTATTAGAGAGAAAGCACGAGGCAGGGGAGGGGCAGAGGGAGAGGGAGAAGCAGGCTCCCCACTGAGCCAGGAGCCCAATGCGGGGGCTGGATTCCAGGGCCCTGAGATCATGATCTGAGCCGAAGGCAGACACTTAACCACCTGAGCCACCCAGGTGCCCCGAAAAAATGCAAATTTAAACAATAAGATTGTTTACACCTATCATATTGTAAAAACTAAAATGTCTGCAATGTTAAGTGCTAGAAAGGACATGAGTAACACACACTCATATACTGCTGGCAAGAGTGCAAACTGGTATAACTAGGTAAAGACAAAGGTAACTTACCACCCAGCAATTCTATGTAGCAATTCTACATAGGATACGTATCTAAGTTTCTAGACATATATCCTAAACAAACTCTTACATGTGTATGTAAGGAGACATATAGACGAATGTGTACTCCATAAAAAATAAAATTGGAAGCCATTTAAATTATCCTCAGATAAGAAAACAGATAATTGTGGTATAGTCACAAAATAGGATACTACACAGTAAACAGAATTAACTGGCTCTCGATATATCAACATGACTAAATTCCAAATGTCATTTTAAATTTAAAAACTGCAGTTTGCAGAAGGAAATATACAGTATGACATCATTATATATATTTTTAAAACACACAAAACAATATATTACTTATGGGCACAAACATAGGTAAATGTGAACAGAAAGGATCTATACCAACTTTAGAATAGTGGTTATTTCTGGGAAAGGTTAGTGAAATCAAAAGGAGATACGAAGAGATTCAACTGGGTCTGTAATGTTTCATTTCTAAAAATTAAAGTTCTGAAACAAATATCACAATATGTTAACACTTAAATCTGGGTGGTGAGCATATGGATATATTTTATGCTATTTGCTGTACTTTTCAACATGCTTGAAATCTTTTTTAAGATTTTTTTTTTTTAAGTAATCTCTATATCCAACGTGGGGCTCGAACTCACAACCCCAAGATCAAAAGTTGCATGCTCTTCTGAGTGAGCCAGCCAGGTGCCCTATGCTTGAAATCTCTTAAAGCATGTATAAATTATACTTGTTTAAATGCATAGAGCTTCTAGAAATACAGTCAAGCAAGGAATAGTTTCCATCATAAAAAATAAGTTGGAAATTATGAGATTAAATCACTAGGAAACTGAAGACAGCATAATGTAGGCCTCAGAGCCATTCAGGGGTATTAATACTGAATTGTGAGAGAGGATCTCCTTAAGAGACTCTTACCTAAGATACCATACCCAGAGTATGGACCCTTAAGAACCACACTATAGCAAGTGTCTAGTATATTGCTAATGCAGGTGTTTCCAAGGTTCACTGTTCTGCCAATTCAAGAATTTTCAACAGTACAATAATATACTTTCTTTTTTTCCCCCCAAGACTTTTATTTATTTGTCAGAGAGAGAGCACAAGCAGGGGGGGCAGCAGGCAGAAGGAGAAGTAGGCTCCTCGCTGAGCAAGAAGACCCATGTGGAACTCGATCCCCAGACCCTGGGATCATGACCCAAGCCAAAGGCAGACACTTAACTGAATGAGCCACCCAGGCATCCCCAATAGTATACTTTCACCTTATACCTTTGCACCTTGTCTTAAATACTTGAAAAAAGAACACATCCATTTTAAGCATAAATTCCTTTTGTTTCAAAAAGAAGCTATTTTAATAGTGCTATAAAAAGTTCAATTTTAGTTTCTAAAACATATTGCATTTGACACTTTTTAAAAACTCCACTAAAGTAACATGCACAAACAATAACTACTGCATATAAGATTGCAGAAAGTTGGTATGCATTGTATAGCAGAACTCTGACTTTATGAAACAAGACTACAAAACATTCTGTATTGTTTGGACTCGTGGTACTGCACATAAGGATCCCCAATTCAGAACTTGTTCCAAAACTACCTGAAGGTCGATTATTTGGTAAAGCTGTCATACACCCACAAAATGTTTTAAATGGCTAGGTTTCTTGGGGCGCATGGGTGCCTCAGGCATTTGAGACTCTTGGTTTCAGCTCAGGTCATGATCTTGGGGTCGTAGGATAGAGCCCCACGTTGGGCTCTGCGCTCAGCAGGAGTCTGCTTCAGATTCTCTCTCTCCCTCTCCTTTTCTCTCCCTCTCTGTCCCTCCCCACTCACACTCTCTCTAAAATAAACAAAATCTTTAAAAATACATGCATACATACATACATAAACTGCTAGGTTTCTAGACTAGGCTACAAGTTTCAACAATATACTAACTGATACTAAATATACTAGCCTGCCTCGTCAAAACACGAGATTAGGTAAATTTTACCTCTTTTTAAAAAAATTTTTTTAAAGATTTTATTTATTTATGTGAGAGAACGAGTGGTGGGGAGGGGCAGAGGGAGAGAGTGAGAGAGTGAGAGTGAGAGAGAGAGAGAAGCAGACTCCCTGCTGAGTAGGAAGCCCAATGGGGCTCGATCCCAGGACCCTAGGATCATCTAACATCTTTCTATATAGCTCATTCAACTCCTAAAAGAGTTCTCTTGCTTAGATTCCTATTTAACATCATCTTACTCCATGCCTTCACAACAGATTACCTCAAGGAGGTGTAAGAATTTATGAAGAAAGTGACCCATTGGCTTTATTGGCATTTCTGTGTGTATTTTCAGAAAGGCACTGCTGAGTCCCCAGGAAGTGAAATTTCTGGCAATTTTAAAAGACAGAGTACAAAAAAGTTCAGGCAATGTGGAAAGCCTTTCTTTTTTTTTCAGTAACCAGGTGGTGGTGGTGATAGTAGGGGCCAAGAAAGCAATACCAAATAGAGCAGCTTTACTAAGGAGCCTCTACACTTAGAGTCAGCTCTCCTAAACATTTAAGGCTGTATTTCAGATTCTTTCTTTCCTCTACTGATTCTATGATTCCAGAGAAGCTGTAGCGTAAGAGTTCTGGTAGACAGTGTGGAGGCCTGGGGCAGTGGTAGCCATCTGTATGGGGAGTTCATTTATAAATAAGAGTCTGTATTAAATGTAAGTAATAAGAATTAGAACTATAGAATCTGCTTTATTACCAGCAAAAATTTAAGACAGCCAAGAACACTTATTACCTAATTCAATCTTTGGAAAGGCCAAAGGAAATCAAGTACGTTTAAATCGATTCATCATTTATTATAAAACGTATCCAACTTACAATTCCATATTTTTTTCTCATATAGTAGATACACTAAAGAAGATAATGACAAAAATTATTTTCTTTCAGGTTCTTTGCTTTTCAGATTAGGAGCTTCAAGATATTTTAGGAATTAATCAAGTTCTGATGACCTAGACGCTATTTATTGAATAATACCACACATTTTATTCTTCAGCCAATTTCCCAGATGAACTAAACATGATGCTCTCTTTTGCCCAGAAAAAGCAAAGGACATACAGACAGGTTACTAATGCTACCAGTGATACATGTGATATAATGATACAGTGAAATAAAAAACCCTTCAATTACATAGTGAATATAAATACCATTTACAAGATACCAGAATGCCAAAATTAAACTAACCAAAAGCAGTAATAAGTCAAAATAGCTTTTCTCCCACAAAAAGGAAATTCAGAACTCATTTTAAAAGCATCACAACAAGGCTAACTCTATTTGTTAAACAACAATAAGTAGTTACTAGGAAATTATGGTTATCGGAAAAAACAAGACAATCAGGGATGGGCAAAGGTGTTCAGATTTTCCAAAAGATAGAAGGTAGTTTTTGAAAATCAAACTTTGGCAGCAACCTCCAAAAGTTCTAGGTAAGGTAAATCTACTCTTCTCTAGACCCTTGCAACTAAATTGGTGAAGCAGGTAATTGTAGCAAACTGAGCTGAATTCATATCCTGACCCTGCTTCTTGTTAGTTGTGAACCTGGCAAATTAACGAGCCCCTAACTCTGAGAAAAACAATATTAATACTGCCTAGCTTGCAGGGTGGTTTTGTCAGGATTAAATGAAATATGTTTGTATTTAAGTAATGGTACCCAAAGTATATTGATGTGTATCAGTCTAGAGGAAGGTCTCTAACAGCATGTTCAAGGGCTATTTCTGACCCATCTTATTCTCCTTATTATCAATGACTTGAATGTAGACACAGAAGTCATGATTTTAAACCTACAGGTGAAAACAAAATCGGCAGACAGAGCTACTATGTTGCATAACATGAAAGAATGGAGAATCAAGAAGACCCTGAACAAGCAGTAAATAGGCCCCAACCTTAAAAAAAAAAAAAAAAAAAAATTTGTAAAGGGGATAAATGTAAGGTTTTATACTTAGGTTCAATAAAACTGCACAATACATAGAATGGTGTGGAGGAGCCCATTTTAAAAGAATATGAGAGTTTTAATTGAGTGCAAGCTCATTATGAGCCAAGAGTGTGATATACTGCAGAAAAAAAGCAAATACCCTGTATTAATAATGGTAGTGTCTAGCTCGAGAGATTAAGAGTTCAGCATATTCTTCACTAATCACTGTGTTCCACTTGGGGCACATTTTAGAAGAAACATTGGCAAAACAGCATTTCCAAAGGAAGGTAACCTAAGTGATGAAGGGTTTGGAATACAGAATATTTGAGGAATTGGGGATGTTTAACTTGCAAAAGAGAAAATCTGAGCGAATGTGTAACCTGTCTTCAAATATATGAGGAACTATCATATGGAAAAGGAATTGTGTTAGTTCTATGTAGCTCTAAACAGCTAAAAATTATATGGAACTCCATATAAAAAAGACCTTTCTAACATGACACTAAAATGGGTTAGCTTTAGTGGTGATGCACCCTCTACTGCTAGAGTATTCAAGCAGAGATTAGATTAGTTTCATTTTAAACAAAAATGTATTGAGCACCTAGGGCTGAGGCAGTGTGCAAAGCACAGGTGATGATAATGAATAAAAAACTAACATGGTCTCTTCTTTCATGGAAGATAAATGGTAAAGGCAAATAACCACACCAATAAATTTAAAATGACAAACATAAATCTCTAAGGAAAGGAATACAGTTAGTTCTTCAAGAGCATATAACAAAGGATCATGACTTGTGTGGGATCAGAACAGGCTTCCCTTGAGTAGATGAGTGATCTATGAGTAGGAGGTAAATGGTTGGGAACAGAACATCACAAAGAAAGGAAACAGTACGTGCAAAGACCTTGTGGTAAGAGAAACTACTAAAGTTCAAGGAACTGAATGGTTTATATAACCTGAGCATAGAGAGTAAGGCAGTGAGTAGAGAAAAGCAGGAGTAGAAGAACCACAAAGGGCCTTATAGGCCCAGTTTGGACTGATCTCCCAAAAGTAACCTGATGCTATTGAGGCAGGGGTTTAAGTACCAACAGGCAGGGGAGGAAACAAGCAATGTGGAAAATGCTGTAAAGAGACCTCTAGTGAGCTTCCTGAAGTAGTCCAAACCACAAATGATGGTAGTTTGGGGAAATGAGGTGGAAATGAGGATGCAGAGAGGCAGAGAGATTGAAGAGATTTTTAGGATATTAAAATGACAGAACCCACACGACCAGCAGTCCAGTGGGTTATTTGGGTATAGTTTAAAGCAGCAATGCCTGGGGCACCTGGGTGGCTCAGTAGTTAAGCATCTGCCTTCGGCTCAGGTGTGATCCCAGGGTCCTGGGATCATTGGGCTCCCTGCTCTGCAGGAAGCCTGCTTCTCCCTCTCTCACTCCCCCTGCTTGTGTTCCCTCTCTCACTGTGTCTCTCTCTGTCAAATAAATAAATAAAATCTCAAAAAAAAAAAAAAAAAAAGGCAGCAATGCCCAAGCCAGAGTCTTCGGCCCTAATAATACCCTTTTAGGGAAGGGGTGGGGGTGGGTGGAACAGAACTCAGTGATGAATTTTACTGGGGGGCAGAGGATGTGGTGAGAGAGAAGTATAAAGGATGACCTTGACCACCACCACCGCAACCACCACCTCCCCACCCCCCACTGGTTTCCAGCCTATGGATGGTGATGCCATTCATTGAAACAGAAAACAGGAAAAGTACTAATTAGGTGGGCTAAGATCATGGGTTTGGATGTAAACTGTAGAGTTTGAGGTGCCTCGATTTTTAATAGGCAGTTTGATATATTGATCTGCAACTTAAAGGATAGATCTGGACTGGGAGTCAAATACTGAGAATCACTGGCATACAGATGGTAGTTGAAGCTGTAGGCTTAGAAGAGATCGCCCAAAGAGAAAATGGAGAAGAGAGCCTTGAGGAATATCTGCATTGAATAACAGGGTAGAGGAGGGTGAGTCTGCAAAAGAGAGGTATGAGTAAAAACAGGAGCAAGGCTGCACAGAAACCATGGCAAGAGTGTTTTCCATGAAGGAGGCTATGGTCAACAATGTCAAATGCTGTGGAGACATCCAATCAAAGAATGAAAAATGTTAATTAAGTTTAGGAGCACGTTTCAGTGGACTGATAGGGCCAGAAATCAGACCGCAGTGGGCTGAGGGGTAAGTAGGTGGTAAGCAAATGAAAGACGATAAATGTACACAATTCTATCAAAATATCTGGCTGAAAAATGGGAAGAGAAAGGAGACAACTGTGGGGGTGGAGGGAGGGTTTGTCTTAAGGTGGGAGAAGCTTAAGTATGTTGAGAGGGAACAGGTGAATGCACAGGAGTGGGGGTTCCTTGGGTGGGAAAAAAGAGAAGCTAAAGCATGGTAGAGGAAGTAACCATAAATAAAAGGAGAAGCTATGGGGAAAAGGAAGAGAAAGAGGTCAAATTAAATGACCTTTAAGGTCTCTTCTCACTCCATCATCTCAGGACTTACAATTTCTTTTAGATAGGACATTTGCATGCGTGCGTAAATCTATACAAACTTGTTCAAATATTCCAGTATAAATAAATCAGTCAAGCACATCCTTATCCCCTAGTGACGCAGTTAACGTCCCCAGGTTTATGACCAGTGTAATCTCTGGGCAGGATCCATCCCTCAGAGAGCTTTTAGCTCAACACACACTGCAGTACAGCACAGAACCAGCCCTATCTCCCCTTACCAAACCCACACTACACCGCGATCTTAAGAGGCTAAAGGAGGAAGTAAAATTTAAAACCCTGAAACTATAACATAACCTGCTGCGTTCAAAGCGACTGTCATTCATAAATACAAAACGCGACACCCCAAATGCATCCCCACTCCAAGCTGAAGACATTCCTGCCTGTTCCGACAGTGACAGGTCCCCCAGGTGGCTGGGGTTTAACACTAAAAGTCATTTGCACCTCCTCCTCCTTTCACAAGACCTTTCACTCAAATGGGTTCCTAATGATCCTTCCCACAGCCCTCGCCCCCAACGCAGCAGACGGATCCCCCGCAGTTATTCCAACGGCTGCACCTAATAAGCCCTAGCAAGGGGGTGCGGAGAAACCCCCAGAGCCCGTCCGACCGGACTGGGACCGCCACAGTCCTGCGGCTGGCTTGGGGGACGCGGGTAACAAGCCCCAAAGGATGGGAAGGGAGAATTAAAGGAGACCCAGGAGACCCATGGTAGTGAGGGGGTCACCTCCCCTCGAGCTTCCTTAGGGGGATGGAGTTTCTGAGGAAGGCTAATCCCCTGCCACCGCTCCCCCTTCTTACCCTCAAACCCTTCTCTGGCTTGCCGCCCTCCAACCCCCCATCTGCTCAGACTCACCCCCCCTCCCCTGGGCCGTCCGGACCTCAGAGTGCCCGCGAGCCCGGCACCCCCGCCTCCAGCCGCAAGTTCGGGGCCGGCACTCACCCGACCCGCCATCTTCGCGGACACGTCCGGCTCCGCGGCTGCAACTGGGCGCTTAGTAGAGCCCGCCCCCGCCGCGCGCGCCCGCGCGCCCGCCGCCCGCCCTCGCGCAGGCGCGTAGCCGCCGTGAGGCCGCGCGCGCGGCCGCCAAGGAGCGGGCGGGGCGGCGGCGCCATTTTGAGCGGTAGTTGCGGGTGCTGTGACTTTGTATTTTTGCAGAGTTCCTGTGCGCCGGCAACTTTCTCAAGGGCTTCTTTTGCGAATCTTGTGACAGCTGGCCGGTTGCGCCGGGCTTTGTAGCAAGGCCTTTGATGTTTTAATCCCTTAGCCCTGCTTCTCTTTGCCCGCTGCTGCTTGCCCAGTAATGGCCTCTCTCAGCCTTTTAACTTTCTGCTTCCAGACTCACTGAAATGTGAAAATGTGCCTAAGAGCACCTCGCGCGGGTACTGGCCGGCCCAAAGTTGGTTCTGAATTCAGGTTCTGCGTGAATTCAAGCTTTTCTTTGTGGGCAGGCTTGTACCTAGCTCCTGGAAATTACCAGCGTTGGCATTTGTATTTAGCTTATACGTAGCCTGGAAAACTCAGTATTTTCTTCAAATTTAAAAGTGAATTGTGATTGTTGCTATACCTTTATTTTCTACATTTTTTTATTTCATTATTAAGTGTATTTATTTATAAAGGTAATGTTTTTAAAAGTATAATCCCCCAGTATTGTTTCAGTTTAGAGAACACGGCGGAATTTGAATGAAATATGCCCAAAATTCGTTCCGTTTTTTACCTCGATGTTTCTACTATCCTGTTTCCTCACTGGAGTCTCAGAATAGAGGATAATAATAATTAGGATAAATAATAACGGCAGCAGCACCCTGCAAGAAGAGAGATTCTGCTTAGCAGATTCCCTGATGCTTTTATTGCCCCTGCCGCTGATAGCTTGTATTTCTCTCCGTATTTACACAAGACAACGAGAAACAACAGGATTTTTTATCTTTAACTTCTCACAGCTGATTAGGAAAAAATAGTTTTTCCAACATGAGCAAAGGAAAAAATTAGAAGAGCTGGGCATGCTTAGCAGTTTAAGATTGAGAATAAAAATCAGTAAGTGACCTGAAGGCGGGCCAGGGACAGAAAAAACAAAATCAGGCCAGTTTTATAAACTCGCACGCTGTGCCTGAGAACCACATTGCTTTATTGGACAAATCAGATGTTAACTAAATCAGTGGATCAGAGTTTATCAGGAAAACAGAACTAATTGAACTCTGATCTATTAACTTGCAAAAGCTACAAAACAATGAGAATGAATTGGGGAGCCTGGAGGTGTAGGTTCTTGTCCCTTTTCTTGCTCTGCCTACTCATTTGCCATATTTCAACCTCTCTGAGCCCCAGTTTCCTTGTTTGCAAAGTGACAGGTATAATTAGGTGAGCTTAATGGATGTGTCTTAAATTTTTTGATACTTTGAATTTGAATCTGTAAATCAAAGAGATTTACCAAACAGATCCAGAAGATGATATTGGTTCTCAGTCCAATGACCTGACATTATTTTCAAGACCAGAGAATAGTGCAAATATATGTACACTGGTTTGTTACTAGGTAAAATAGATTGCAAGGGAAAATGTCTAATCTCTCCAACAGGGAGGAATACTTACCACCTAGGAAAGATAGGCTTGCTGGACAGGTTCCAATGTGTCTGTTTAGAGCGCGTATTCCCATGATAAGCCAACCTCTGTAGCATCTCACAAGTGGTATAAATTCAGTAGCATCACATACACAGTCCTACAGGTCTGTCTACCAAAGAAACTAGGTAGACATGAGCTCTTGCCCTTAAGGTGCTTAGTATCCATCTGGAGCAGAAGGATTCTGAGACATTGGTCCAGGCTGTCACAGTGTCTGCCTCCCATCTGTGCCTTACTCTGATATTCAAGGTTATCTTAGAAATAGTGGAGCTATTTCTGCATTACCTTTGAGCAATTCTTACAGTGATAGTGATGGTCTATAGAGAATAAATAGTTTGCTGCCCCAAATCCTCACCCCTTTTTCTGGCCACAGTTCCTCCAGCTCATGCAGCTTGGAAACTGTCAGACAAGGTGCCCTGCCATCCCCTGGCCCAGGAGGGAGCACAGAACCCAAGCTCAATTAATCAGATGGTTCTCTCCCAAGCAACTGCAACCTTGACTATCCTGAGGAAGATAGAAAACAGTGAGAGCTGATTTACTGCAATGGTGACACCTTGAAAAGACCATGAATTATCTAGACCCCTGGAGTTTATCTGGTTTCCGTCTTCTGCTCTGGCTGTCCCTCTTTGTCTTCATTTGTTTGTCAATTTCTTTTTCTTTCCCTTCCTCAAAAAAATACCTCCCTCAGCTCTTCATTGATCCTGAAATCTTTTTAATATGCTTTTCTTTTACAATGAGAAAGTAGGTAAGACAGCTAACAATGATTTAGATTTACCCTATTTTTTTAAAGTAATCTCAATGCCCAACATGGGGCTCAAACTCACAACCCCAAGATCAAGAGTCACATGCCCTACTGAATGAGCCAGCCAGGCGACCCTAAATTTATCCTGACGTGTAAATGACTAACATAATTTTCTAAGGGCTGCAAGGCTTTTTAGCGAGGCAGGAGGTGGATGAGGTGAGACTAGGGATAGAGACAGAGAGGAAAGGGGTATTAGATACCTCGAATGAAAGGACAAAAGATCATGACATAATAATGAATTAGATATAGCAGTATCTAGGATAAATAACAGTGAGGAATGGGGGTGGTGGTGGTAAGGGTTTGATCAAGATCAGTTCTTGTTAACATGGCCACTGTGTGACCCAGTGTGATGGTTAATGTTATGTGTCAATTTGGCTGGGTCACAGTGCCCAGATCCTTGGTCAAACATTATGCTGGATGTTTCCATGAGGATATTTTTAGACGAGATTTACTGATGAATCCCAGACCTGTACCTCTGAAACAAATAATACATTATATGCTAAAAAAAAAAAAAAAGGAAGAAGAAGATAGTAGGAAGGGAAAAATGAAGGGGGGGAATCGGAGGGGGAGATGAACCATGAGACTATGGACTCTGAGAAACAAACTGAGGGTTCTAGAGGGGAGGGGGTTGGGGGGATGGGTTAGCCTGGTGATGGGTATTAAAGAGGGCACGTATTGCATGGAGCACTGGGTGTTATACAAACAATGAATCATGGAACACTACATCAAAAACTAATGATGTAATGCATGGTGATTAACATAACATAATAAAATAAAATTTAAAAAAAGATTTACATTTAAATCCATGGATTTTGGGGCGCCTGGGTGGATCAGTCGTTAAGCATCTGCCTTCAGCTCAGGTCATGATCCTGGGGTCCTGGGATCAAGCCCCACATCGATTGGAGCAGGAAGCCTGCTTCTCCCTCTCCCACTCCCCGTGCTTCTGTTCCCTCTCTCGCTGTGTCTCTCTGTGTCAAATATATAAATAAAAATAAATTTTTTTTTTAAAATTAAAAAAAGTAAATCCATGGATTTTGAGTCCAGTAGATACTCTCCATAATGTGGGTGGGCCTCATCTAATCAGTTGAAGGCCTGAATTAAATAAAAGGCTGATCTCTTGGGAGCAACAGGAAATTTTCCAGCAGACTGCCTTCTGACTTCATCTGCAAAATCACATCTTCCTGGTTTCCTAGCACACTGCCTTTGGATTGGAACTGCAAATCTTTCTTCTTCTTTTTTTTTTTAAGATTTTATTTATTTATTTGACAGAGAGAGACACAGCGAGAGAGGGAACACAAACAGGTGGAGTGTGAGAGGGAGAAGCAGGCTTCCCGCTGAGCAGGGAGCCTGATGCGGGGCTTGATCCCAGGACCCTGAGATCATGACCTGAGCCGAAGGCAGACGCTTAATGACTGAGCCACCCAGGCGCCCCTAAATCTTTCTTGACTCTCCAGCTTGCCAGCCTGCCTCATCAAATTTTTGAACTCCTCAAGCCTCCACAATTGCAAGAGTTAATTTCTTAAATAAATCTTTTTATTTTATACAGATATTTATACAATACACCCTATTGATTCTGTTTCTCTGGAGAACCCTGCCTAATACACTCAATTTCCTGTCAGTGACAACAAAGGTATTCCAGGCTTCCACATAGTAAAACTTAATATCACCTGTTCCTCCCTCATGGGTAACCAACATTTATAGGTGGAGGCCTGATTCAAAGACTTGAAGACTGCATGGATATAATTCTATGTTCAAATTATGGCCCATTAAACATCACTTAGTAAGAGCTCCATTGGAATGGGGCTGAATAACTTTCCGGTTACAGAGTTATTTTGCTTGTAACAGTTGGGTAAGAATTTAACTGGGGGAAAAATTTCTTCTGTGTTTTGAAGAGTGAAGGCAACAGTAACCTACGTAGAAGTAAACTGAACCAGAGTCGTCTAGTTTATTTAACAAAGCAATACAGCTTTTTGGTTCTTGCCACCTTACCCAGAGGAAAACTACCTTTTGTCTGTGGAAACTCTAGGTTAAACAAATGGTGCTGGGAACAGAGAGGTGTTTTAGTCACTTCACGGTGTGGGTTTCAAACATCTTCCAGCAAGACTGCATGCAGGTGTTTCAGGGAACAGGTCTATGCAGTGAATTCACCACTGCATTGTAAATGTTGGAAATCATCCTCCAGTGGTCCTGTGTATGTGAGTGACAAGGACTGGCACCGCCCCTCTTGTAGAAGATGTCATTGTGGAGCAATAAAAGTGGTCTCCAGAGTCCCTTTTACACTGCAACACCTCCTCTCTTTCCCAAGTTCTTTGAGCATTAGCAACCTCATATATTATACTTCTCAGAAGAATATGCAATTTAAGAGAATATTGCTGGGGAGAGCAATGCCTAACCTAAAGAAACAAATTGCTACTGGTGGAATTTCAGAGATTGTGACATCTGTCTAGGGAGCTTTATGTGGATAATGATCCTTACTTCGCCCCTCCAATCATAACCCACAGGTCAGCCACCCATGCCCTAAGCCCAGGCTTAAGGGAGCCTTGTTCAAAACTTCATTTTACAGCCCCATGGTAGCCAGTTTTAGGAAAATGGAGTCACCATCTGTTTGTTTTCTGTTGGAGAAAACTATTTTCCCAAAACAGTGGATAAGGCTAGGGAAGGGAGCAAAATGGAGAAAGGGTATGGAATTTTTTAAAGAAAGGAAGACAGGCTGATGCAATGCAGCGTTTTAGCTGCAGTCAGGTTTTTTATTGTTGGTGTTTCTGTGTTTTTTGTTTTGATGAATATGTCTTTTCTCTTTGGAAGATCAAGGACAAACACCTATAGTCACAAAAATCAATTCATTCTGCAAAGTCTGAGTGGGCAGGAGAGATGATAGAATCCTCCGTGGAAAGGAATGAATGTTGCTATAGAAACCAGATGATCCTTTAGTGCGAGTCCCAAAGCGCTTGCCAGGCTGCCTAACCCTGCATATTAACATTGTGGGTCCAGAGAGCTGCTTGCAGTTCTTTGGAGAGGGATTATTCAGATATTGGTCTGATGAGCTTTTTAAGGTTTTATTTATTTATCTGAGAGAGAGAATGGGAGACAGAGAGCACGAGAAGGGGAGGGTCAGAGGGAGAAGTGGACTCCCTGCTGAGCAGGGAGCCCGATATGGGACTCGATCCCGGGACTCCAGAATCATGACCTGAGCCGAAGGCAGTTGCTTAACCAACTGAGCCACCCAGGCGCCCTGGTCTGATGAGCTTTTATGCATCTTGTGAAAAGGAAGTCCGAGTCTCCTGGGAAAGGCTGAGTTGCCTGAAATCTTAAGATACTAAAAGCCCACAAACCACAGCTCACTGGTCATGACAATACTCGTTATCTGCGATGGTTCTCAGGAGGGCTTCTGAGAAAAAGTGAAGGTTGTGTCTATGGTTTCTGGAGGGCTGTTTCTAGGGCAAGGAACATGTAAAGTAGGGCTCCTAGAGAAGAAGACATCTCTTGAGCAGAAGTGTGACCAGGATAGAGGGATAAAGGGGTGCCTGGCTGGCTCAGTCAGTAGACCATGCAATTCTTGATGTTGGGGTCATGAGTTCAGGCCCCATGTTGGGCATAGAGATTACTTAAGTTAAAAAAAAAAAAAAGAGAGCGCCTGGGTGGCTCAGTTGGTTAAGCGACTGCCTTCAGCTCAGGTCGTGATCCTGGAGTCCCTGGATCGAGTCCCGCATCGGGCTCCCTGCTCAGCGAGGAGCCTGCTTCTCCCTCTGACCCTCCTCTCTCTCATTCTTGCTCTCTCTCAAAAAAAAAAAAAAGAATAGAGGGATAAGTTTACTTGGGGGGGGTGGTATGGGTATACAGTGTGACATTTAGACGCTCTAAACTTAAATGTTTTCATGTGAGAATTAGATGAGATGATTATCATACAGTACCTAACACGGTCAGTATCTCATGCAGCAGTTACACAGATACTAACTACCACTACCAAGAGTACTATAATACTAGTAACCCTATTAGCTGATTTTAAAGTCTAACTTAGAGAAAGCAAGCTATCTCCAAATGAGATGTTTCTCGGGGTGAAATGATCTCTGCTTCTCCCCAGAGCTCTTTCTACTTGCCATGCTGTACAAATAACATTATATTGATAAGAAATGTTTTCTCTTCTCTCTCTCTTTTTTTTTTAAGATTCATTTACTTATTTGAGAGAGCATGTGAGCGTGCGTGGCGGTGGGGAGGGGCAGAGGGAGAGGGAGAGAGGGAATCCTCAGCAGACTCCCTGCTGAGTGAGGAGCCTGAGACACAGGGTTCCCTCCCATGACCCTGAGATCATGACCTAAGCTGAAACCAAGAGTCGGATGCCTAACCGACAGCCACTTAGGTGCCCCAAGAAATGTTTTCTATTAAGGAAAAAACCCCACTCAATCAACATCACCATATGCAATTCATTTATTGAGTCACCACAATTGAGCTTAATAAAACTTCCCTGGGGCGCCTGGGTGGCTCAGTTGGTTAAGCGACTGCCTTCGGCTCAGGTCATGATCCTGGAGTCCTGGGATCGAGTCCCGCATCGGGCTCCCTGCTCGGCAGGGAGTCTGCTTCTCCCTCTGACCCTCCTCCCTCTCATGCTCTCTGTATCTCATTCTCTCTCTCTCAAATAAATAAATAAAATCTTAAAAAAAAAAAAAACCTTCCCTGAACAGTTACCATGATTTCAATGAAACCTTCTTCCTAATTGTGGGTTTTGTTTAAAAAAAAAAAAAAAAGTTGAGTTTTGCATTATGAAATTAGTATTTTCTCTCAATCACTTGAAGAAAAAAATCACAACCCTGTCTCCTGAATACAATCATTAGTAAGTTAGACCTGTTTTCTTCTAGCCCCTCTCCCATACATTCCCCATGCATATTATTATTAAAAAATATATGATGGGTGCCTGGCTGGCTCAGTTGGAAGAGCATGCGACTCTTGATCTTGGGGTTGTGAGTTCGAGCCCCGTGTTGGGTGTAGAGATTACTTAAAAAAATAACATCTTAAAAAACATTTTATATGTTTATATGTATAAAACATATATGTATAAAACATACATATAAACATATAAAACATAAATGTGTGTGTATATATATGTATATATAAACATGTCTCTGTGTGAATATGTGTATCTATATATGGCCGTAATCCTTCAACAATTGAGTGCCATGTGGGGGGGGACTTTGTTTTATTCATAGGCATCATGATGCAGATCTTGGGAAAATAATGCACATTCTCAGGTCATCGAGGTGGAGGGATAAAGCCCCATTATTATCAGCTCCAACATTCCTTCTGTAGGGTACAAACAGTGGTAGGAAAAATTTTTTCCTTGCTATTTCATCCTTTTTTCAGGTTATGATGAATCCATTTAAGCAGCCTTCATAATTACTGGCAAAACAGTTTTGCATCTTTGACTTGGAAGTCAGCAGAAGGACATGAATAGATCATTTGTAGTAGATGAAATAAAAATACTAGTAAACATTTGGGGACAAATAAGTAATTAAAGAAATAAAATGAAAATGAAACCAACATGAGATACTTTTTTTTTCTTTGGTTATCAAATTAGCAAACAAAATACATTAAAAAGAGCTTACCAAATGATGAAGTAAGCACTGTTTTCACTTGGCAATGGGAAATGTACAAATGTACATTACCAAGTGAATGGGAAAATGTACATTTTGGGATGGGAATATACATTTGCATAGTCTACTCAGAAAACAATTTGGCGGTGGTGAGTCCACTTCTGGGGATTTTCCTGAGGAAAAAAAATAGCCAGGAATGCAGGGGAAAAAAAAAAGTTCACTGAAACATTATTCATATAGAAAAACTTAAAAACAATCTAAATGTTGAACTCCATGAAAGTGATTAAATAAATCAGGGTATATCCATATAACGGAATATCACACAGCTTTCAGAAATGTTTAAATGCTAAGTAATGTGGAAAATGCTCAAATTAAAATGCTCAAATTAAAATGTTTACTGGAAAAAAACCAAAATTTTATGTATTCATAGTCTGAACTATAACAGTGATTGCCTCTAAATGATAGAATGATGGGTGATTTTTTTTTTTTTTTCTCTTCCCCCTTCTCTTTTTCGTCCACACTCTGGTGAGGAATGCCATTTTTCATGTATTTTAAGAAGTGACTTTGTAGGGGTGCCTGGGTGGCTCAGTTGGTTGGGCATCTGTCTTCAGCTCAGGTCATGATCCTAGGGTCCTGGGATAGAGCCCACCTCTCGCTCCCTGCTTAGCAGGGAGCCTGCTTCTCCTTTTCCCTCTGAAGCTCCTCCTGATTGTTCTCTCTCTCTTTCTCCCTCAAATAAATAAGATCTTTTTTTAAAAAAGTGACTTTCTATAATTTTTTTATAGTCAGAAAAACATTTTTTAAGGAGTCACATAGAAAAACCTCTTATATATTTACTGTCATATATACAATCACTGTGACTGGGAAAGAAAGTATGTGGTAAAGAGATTAAGACCTAAGCTTTTACCTCTGTTCGGCTACTTACTTTTCCTCTTGGTAGAATGGAAATTATAGTTTCTAACTCACAAGGCATTATGGTCATGCAGGTAAAGTCCTTGACATAGTTCATGGCACATGGTATGTGTTCAATCGGTGTTCATCTTTCTGATTATGTCAAGTACTATTTGCAGGAGTTAGTTACCTTTTTAGCTAACCAAGTTGGCTAACCGAGTTTAAGGGGTCTGGGTTATCCAGAGGGCTGTGATACTGGACATCTGAACGGTGCAGGTGGCTTGTATCTTACTCAACTGTTGAAAATCTGTTTAGAGGCAGGGCTGCAATTTAGCTTCAGCCTGAGCAGGAAACTTTCCTTAAGCCTCACTTCTGTGTCAACGTCTGGGTATTCCCCATACAGGTCACCGCCCCAAACTAGTTTCTACTTTTAGCTCAACCGCGGCAAATTTCCTTAAGTATCTCTAGGAACTCGGCCCCGCCCACATGCCCCCACCCGGTTGGTTCGAAAGCTCCCGGGGTTTGTTCAATCCTAGGGATTTTTCCGAGTTGATTGGCGGAGCAAATCGGAAATCCTTTGACTTCTCTGATTGGTCGCGTACGGCATTGGGGCGGGGCGTGTGGGAGTGTCTCGTCGGGACGCGGGGAGCTGTCATTGGAAGATGAACCCGGCATTTTCAGAGCTTCGTGCCGTCGCCTAGGTCGCGAGGGGCGGGCCTCCTCCCGACCAGGCTCTAATTGTCCTTTGCATTGGCCAGACATATCGTCACTCACGGAACTTCGAGGTCATTGGTACGAAAGCTCCAAGAGGCGGTGGATGATTGGTTGGTTGTGGTTCCCGCCTCCGCGCCAGTCGCCATTTTGCAGAGGGAGCCGAAATCTGAAAGGCAGTGGTGTGGCTAACGGTGCTGAGTGCGGCGGCCGGTGAGTCGCGGGCTGGGGAGAAGGGGCGGCAGCACTTAAGTCCTGGCTGGTTTTCCGCACCAGCAGCGGGCGGGAAACCAGAGAGTGGCGGTTGGCCTGCGGAAAGGGGTTGGGCTCCCTGCCTCTTCTCCACTTTCTGTGGGGCCGGCGCTGTCGGGATTCCAGGGAAGCTTGGCGCGTGCACCCGTGGTCCTCCGCTCTCTCGAGGGCCGGCACCTCGAGGGGGAGCGGCTTGGCGGGCGGGCGGGCGGGCAGAAAAGGCGTTCGGGGCTCTTCCCGAGGACCCGGCGCGCGTGCCCGCCCGCCCGCCGCGCACGCCCCCGTGGCCGCCCGCTCCCGTTAGTGCCCTGGGGGTCTCGCCGCCGTTCCTCCCTGATGGATAGTTGGTGCTTGTGGCAGGGAAGGGTGAGCGGGCGAAGAGGCGCCAGGGTCGGGGACGTTTTTCCCCAGAGGGTGTCCCCAGGCTCAGCGGGATTTGGGCACCTCTGGCAGATGAGTGGGAAGAAGAGGAAGAGAGAAGCAGCAGGGAAAAACCTAGGTGGTGTACTGTGTATAGTTGGGAGGGAGAATCGAGCAGGAGTATTTGCCTCAAAGGACATCTAAGTGGGAAGTACTCCCCCTTCCACTTCTAGCACACTCCTTATAGTTTTTCTCATCTATGCGCTTTGTCTTTTTTCGGAAACAAAGACAAGGCATCTCTAGTTTTGTTGCCCAAAAAGATTTTGACTGCTGCAGTGCTCCGGACGTTTATATACTTTACATACAGACCTACTATGAATGGTTAAAACATTCATCATTCGGGGCGCCTGGGTGGCTCATTGGTTAAGCGACTGCCTTCGGCTCAGGTCATGATCCTGGAGTCCTTGGATCGAGTCCCGCATCGGGCTCCCTGCTCGGCAGGGAGTCTGCTTCTCCCTCTGACCCTCCCCCTTCTAATGTACTCGCTCGCTCTCATTCTCTCTCTCTCAAATAAAAATAAATAAATAAATCTTTAAAAAAAACCCATTCATCATTCTTTGGTTGTAGCAGTTCACTTTTACTTCATTTATATATGGGACAAATGCTCTGCTTTTCTCTGGTCGTGGAATGGAATGGTGTATGCTTGGACATCATCCATATTAAGCCACCGTGGGAAACCGCTGAATTTCAGACGTGGGGCCTCTGGAATTTGGTGACCTCCCGTTTGAGGTCACTAGGGTCCAGATGAATGAGAGGTTGGCTGTCCTTGTTGCATTTTCCCTCTGTTCTGCCAGGGAGTAAAGTTTTTCTTTGGTTAGCAGTTTATTTTATTTATTTTGGGGAGGGAGAGAGAATCTTAAGCAGGCTCTACGCCCAGCGCGGAGCCCAATGACAGGCTGGATCTCACCACCCTGAGATCATGACCTGAGCTGAAATCAAGAGTCTGGCACATAACCGGCTGAGCCACCCAGGCATCCCTGGTTAGCAGTTTAAAAGGAAAATCATAGTCTTTGGAACAAGGACTTTTTTTTTATTTTTGAAGAATCTTTGTAGACTTTCAGGAGCTTGGAGGTGCAGACATACGACTACTTTTAAGTCTTTAGAATGTCAGGCTCACACTTCAAATAGGCTGATGTGTTAAAAGACTGTAGAATAAATTTCTGCAAAGCTAGTCTGTCTTTATTGCCTTTCTTTTTTTTTTTTTTTTTAAAGATTTTATTTATTTGAGAGAGAGAATGAGAGAGAGCACGTGAGAGGGGGACCCCGCTGAGCAGGGAGCCCGAGGCGGGAATCCATCCTGGGACTCCAGGATCATGACCTGAGCTGAAGGCAGTCGCTTAACCAACTGAGCCACTCAGGCGCCAGTTACTATTGCCTTTCTTTAAAATATTGCACACTTATGCTGTTAGAAGTCAATATAGTGACTTTTGGGAGGTAATGACTGAGATGGGAGACAAGGAGATCTGGGTCGCTGGTAATCATTTTGATGGGTTCATGACATTTCATTGAACTGTTTGGTTATCATGTGTGTTTTTATCTGTATGGAAATTACATTTCAATAAAAAGTTAACAGAAATTGGTTGAGAGTCAGGTGATGGTCAACACTGGATGCTATGGGATCTCCTCAGCTCTTGCCCTAGTCAGTTTCTCTGTTAGCAGTGTGGTGTCACAATGCTGTATTTCCTCCCCTCCGAAATTGTTCTTTTCTGGGTGTTGATGCCGTTTGCTAGCCAAAGGCAACAACTGAATTTCTAAGAGATACTGGTATTTAACCTGCCTTAAGGACTTCGCTTCACATCCCGTTAAATAAACTGGTTCTCTGCTCGAGTTCTCATTTCAAGAGAGTTTAGATATATCTGTTGGCACTGCTTCCATACTTAGGCTGACTACAGCCTGCTGCCATAGTGGTAGCATTGAGACTGTGTTTCCACTTACCCACTTGGATGCTGCAGTGGAAAAGAATTTTCTGGCTAGGCATCAAAAGGCTTAGTTGAATTTCCCTTAAAAACAAGACACACTACTCTTTCTTGGCCAAATTATACTTAAAATTGTTTAAATTTTTTACTAGGAGTCACCTCTAATAGAGCCTTGTTTTATGTATGGTGTTTCTATATCTCTGTAAAGAACAATTACTTGACTTGCCTTTCTTTTCATTCAGGTAACAGAATTCAGTCACAATGGGGAACGTTTTTGAAAAACTGTTTAAGAGTCTATTTGGGAAAAAAGAGATGCGGATTCTTATGGTGGGTTTGGATGCAGCTGGAAAAACCACCATCTTGTATAAATTGAAACTGGGAGAGATTGTGACTACCATCCCTACAATAGGTATGTTCACGGCCTGTGATGAGACCAGTTTACAAGTTAGTATGTTACACATTTACATGCCTTTTATATTATTGAATACTTCTTTCTGAAAACCTTGTCTGCCCCAAGAGCGTAAACTTTTTGAGGCCCAAACTAGGTAATACAGAATTTCCTAATTGCTCCCTGGCACCTCTAGGACCATTGCTAGGTTTATGGGGCAATCAGAGGGTCACATTTAGGATAAGCACAATTAACCTTATCTGCTTGGCAAAAAAGAAAAAGATAATGATTAAAACGGGGAGGGCGCAGGGGTCCCTGGCTGGCTCAGTTGGTAGAGCTTGCGACTTTTTTAAGATTTATTTATTCTAGAGAGAGAGCGAGAGTGAGCTAGCTTTGTTGGGGAAGAGCAGAGGGAAAGGGAGAGAAACCCAAGCCGACTTCACACTGAGTGCAGAGCCCAACGCAGGGCATCTCAGGACCCCAAGATCACAACCTGAGCTGAAACCAAGATTCCGATGCTTAACTGACTGAGCCACCTAGGTGCCCCAGAGCTTGCGACTCTTGATCTCGGGGTTTTGAGTTAGAGCCCCACTTTGGGTGTAGAGATTACTTAAAAATAAAAGCTTAAACAGACAACCAGGGAGGGCAGTTATGCCCTCTATTCCACTCAATTAGTGTGTGTCCCAGCCTATGCCTGAGATGGGAGCTGGGAATCTGCTGTTGCCTCTTCAGCCCATCTTCCTTCCAGCTGGCCTTTCTAAGTGGAAGCATGTCCACAGGAAGTATGTTCCTAGGGTTTAAAGATGCAGTGTGATTTCCTTCACTCTGGCTCAAGCCAATTACTTGAGTTGGTGTCCAGCTGAAGAATCTGCTTTGTTCTGGTGCTGGAGGAGAACCTGGCAGTGGAGTTATTTCTGTGAACCAGCACTGTGTTTTGTGGGCCATTTGAGGATTTCACAAAGGCAGGTTGGATAGGACTTAATCTTTACCTTAAAAACTGCCTCTAGATCCAAACTCCTGAGTGAGAATAGGCCCCACGGGATGGCATGTGAAGTCAGTAGTGTTCAGAATGTTGGATTAGTCACAGGAACCAAATGATCAACTTCCAACTTGGGCAGTAGTTTCAGAGATTACAACATTTGGAGAAGGAGGAAACCAGATGGAGAAAACGTTCACACCCACAATTTAAAAAATGTTATTAGTCCAAAATGAAAATAGCGTAATTGCTTGGTTTTCTCCAATTATAAAAATTATTCATGCTTCCATAATGTTAGACATACAGCAAAACATAAACAAGTGTTAAAAAACACTACTGTTAAGATTTTGGTGAATATCTTTGTAAAATCATATGCATTCTGTTTTCAAACTTTGCATTAAACAGTGTGTTTGGATCTCTTTCTATATTATTTCCTCTCTGTGGAATGCTTTCCTGCCTTTTTCCTTAGCTTCCTCCCCTTTTATGTAGGTAACACCAGCTCATTCTTTTGGTCTTAGTTTAAACATTATTTATCAGGGACAACTTTCCTGATAGCCTGGACTGGTTTTCCCCTGTTAAAAGTTTCCATAGTAACCGGAACTTCTTAATAATTCTCAACACATTTGCCATTGCTTGCCCACTTCTCTTCCTTCCAGCGGTGTGTAGATAAGGGCAGGAACCATGTCTGTCATTTTCACCATTGTTCCCAAGCCCCTGGCAGAATGCCTGGCACATAGTAGCTGTCCAGTAAATATTTGGTGAATGAATGGGATACCAGTCTTGTAGATTGTGAAACTAATGGCCCCCAGTGAATCATCCCCCTCAGTATCCACCCTCTTGTGCAATCCCCTTCTACAGTGATGCTGAGCTTGGCCACATGGCTTGCTTTGGCCAAGGGAACATCAGTAAATGTAATTCAAAGATTGAATGAATAAGTGCTTGTGCCTTGAGGCTTGTACTTTTGGAACATTGCCACCACTGTAAGAGGATGCTCAAAAATGAAAAGACCACCTGGAGAGAGATGGGCCAGTCCACTGCTCAAGGGACTCCATAGCTGGATGTAACTACAGGGGGAAGCCCAAGAAACCCACAGAATTGTTGGGTTCATTATTCTAAGTCACTAAGTTTCGGGGCTTAAATAACAACCGATACAGATTAACATCAACATCAAGTTTTAATAACTGGATAGTATTCCATTATATGACTGTATTTTTAATAAATTTCCATTGACGGTTGATTCAGTTATTTACAGTGGTTCTTTTTTTGCAAACATGAACTTTACTCCTTGTAGTAATTTCTGGAGGAAGAATTGTTAAAAGTAATGTACATTTAGGGATGCCTGGGTGGCTCAGTTGGTTAAACGTCTACCTTCCGCTCGGGTCGTGATCCTGGGGTCCTGGGATTGAGTCCCACGTCGGGCTCCTTGCTCAGCGGGGAGCCTCCTTCTCCCTCTGCCTGCCGCTCCCCCCTGCTTGTTCTCTGTCTCTCTCTCTCTCTCTCAGAAATAAATAAATAAACCAAACCAAAACAGAAAAACCTAATGTACATTTAGGGGCACATGGCTGGCTCAGTCCATAGAGCATGTGACTCTTGATCTTGGGGTCATAAATTCAAGCCCCACATGGGGCACAGAATTTACCTAAAAAAACCCCAAAAAACCCTTACGCACATTTAAAATGTGGGTACACATTGCCAAACTTTTCTCCAAAAAAGTTGTGTCACCAACTATTAAAAAGTGTTCATCTCCAGGGAATTTGCCAATCTGATGGGGAGGGAAAAAAAACCACTGATTTTTATTGGAATTTCTTTTACTGTAAGTGAATATATTCAAACATCCATTGGCCATTTGTATTTGCTCTGTACTCAATTTTATTTATTTATTTAGTTTTTAAGCTTTTACTTATTTATTTGAGAGAGAGCGCATGTGTGCACATGACAGGGGAGGAATAGCAAAAGGGGGAGAGAGAATCTCAAGCAGACTTCCCGCTGAGCACAGAGCCCAATGTGAGGCTTAATCCCACAACCCTGAGATCACAACCTGAGCAGAAATCAAGAGTCGGACGCTTAACCAACTGAACCACACGGATGCCCCTTATTTATTTTTTAAGTAGTCTCCATGCCCAATGTGGGGCTTGAATTCACGCTGGGTGGCCCTTATTTATTTTTTAAGTCATCTCCATGCCCAATGTGGGGCTTGAACTCACAACCCTGAGATTAAGAGTCGTGTGCTCTACCAGCTGAGCCAGCCAGACACTCCAGTCTATGACTTGATTTTAATTTGGTTCTACTGGTTTTCTTTTTGTTGGCATGTTTATATGTCTCTTAACAATTTGAAGGAGGACATCATGGGTCAGAAACAACTCTTGTCATGTGTTAGTTTTCTAGTCAATTGTCTTTCAACCTCATTTTTTCTGTGTTTTGCCATATAGAATTTTAGGTAGTCAAATTTACCAATTTTTTTTTTTAAGATTTTATTTATTTATTTGAGAGAGAGAGAATGTACAAGGGAGGGAAAGGGACAAGCTGACTCTGCACTGATTGTGGAGCCCAACACGGGGCTTGATCGCATAACCCCGAGCATGACCTGAGCTGAAATCGAGTCAGACGCTTAACTGACTAAGCCACCCAGGTGCCCCATCCATGCTGATATTAAATGCCTTCTTTATCATATACTAAGTTTTCATGGGTGTGTGTGTGTTTTTCTGGGCAACTCCCTGTTGTAGTCATTTGAACTTAATTATTTCACGTGTTACTGAGTTTTGATAATATCTTTAAAAATAATTTATCTGTTTTCAGAGAGTTCCTGGTTATGTTTACTTGCTTATTTTTCCAGGTTACATTTAAGATCATTTTGCTAAGTTTCCACCCTACCTCCCTTCCCTCATCACTTTAGGATTTGAATGGCATTGAATTTATACATTTATTTAGCAAGAGTTGAGATTGCTGCAATGTAGTGAGTGCCCCTCGCTAAAACAAGGCATGACTCAGTGAGATATCGAAAGTGAGCAGGCCCAGGTTGTGGTGGACCTTGACAGTCATGTTTGGGATTTGGGTGTGGGAAGCCAAGGAGAGATTAGTTTTTTTTCCCTTATTTTAAATATTTCAGTCAAGCATAAATGTGTAGTGAAGTGATATGACCACATAATGTGTTTTGAGAGTTTTGATTGGAAAATGGTAAGTGGACGGAGAGAAGAAGAGTAGCTGCAGATAGTTAGGTCGCTTCAATAATTGAGGCTACTGTCTCTTGGGTTAGGGTGACTATTAGATATTTAGGAGGTTGAATTGATAAGATTTGATAATGAGATGTTTAGGGGTGAGAGTGTTGGGAGTGTCAGGGATGCCTCCCAGATTTCCGGCTTGCGGGATGAAGTCAGTACAGGGGTAACTAGTAGAGGAGGGGCAGGGATCTTTTTTTGTTTGTTTTTAAGTAGCTCCTTTCCCAGCTTGGAGCAAAATGTGGGGCTTGAACTCATGACCCTGAGATCAAAACCTGAGCTGAGATCAAGAGTCAGACATTCAGCCAACTGAGCCACCTAGGCACCCCTAGAGGGGTGGGGATCTTATGTTCAGTTTTGACATAATGCCTTATTGGAGCCTTTGAGACATCTAATCAAAGATGTTGGATAGAAGGTTAGATTATGAGCCTGAGGCTTAGGAGATCTGGGGATGGGGTAATGTAAATTTGAGAGTTGTTAGCACAAAGGTGGTAATGAAGCCCCATGAGTGAATGAGATTACCTCTTGGGGCTGTGGAAAGAGGAGAATGAATGGGGCAGGACAGAATCATAGGAACTCCATCACTTAAGGATCAGTCAAATGTGGTTGAGCTCACTGAGTAGACCAAGAAGGTTCAGCCATAGAAATACAATGAAAATGGGAAACCAGGGAAGAGTTTCAAGAAGGGAATGAGCAGTAGTGTCAGATATAAAATCAAATTATGCAAGAACTGAAGAGCATCTGTTGGATTTATTGACGTGATCGTTGCTCACCTTGGCAAGGCCAGCTATGTAACATGGTGAAGCAGAAGGTGTTCTTGGGTGAGAGGTGACACAGTGGGTGCAGTGAATGTAACTAAGCTTCTTAGAGAAGTTTGGCTTTGATGGGGAAAATAGAGGGTAATATAGCAGGTGAAGATGCGGAGTCAAGGAAGGGCTTTTTGAAAGATGTGAAGACTTAAGCATGCTGAGAATAGGTTGGAGACTTCGGAGAGGTCCAGACTGTATGGGTGGATGGAATCAGCATTGGATAGATGCCCCCTTCTCTTCTAAGAGGGAGAGAAAAAAGTATGGGTACAGATGTAGGTCGGTTTCTATGCTGTGTGGTGGGAGGTGGAAGTCAGTCTCATTAATGGCTTCTGTTTGCTCTGAAGTACGCTGTAAGATCTGGGAGAAAGAGGGGACGTATGAGGTTGGAGAGAGTAGAGAAGGTTGGAGACACCGGTCATGATGAATAGAAGAGCAGAGCTGACTAACATAGTCTGTTTTGTAAACTATAGATCTTTTTTTCTTTCTTTCTTTTTTTTTTTTTAAGTAAGCGCAATGTGGGGCTTGAACTCAAGACCCCGAGATCAAGAGTTGCATCTCAACTCATTGAGATGCAACTCTTGATGAGGCTGAGCCAGCCAGGTGCCCCCTGTGAGCTAAAGATCTGTGACTAGCAAGTTGCTTTGTAAATTAAAAGTAGTGTCCAAATATTAGCTGAAATTCATTTGAATTGTTCAACAAGTCTTCATTAAAATTTTTCTTCATCTTCCCAATTTAGGCTTCAATGTGGAAACAGTAGAATATAAAAATATCAGCTTCACGGTCTGGGATGTTGGTGGCCAGGACAAAATCAGACCTTTGTGGCGACATTATTTCCAGAACACCCAAGGTAAAGATTGTCCAGTCTATGGCCTTAGACCCATTTGTATTAAATGTGTCTAAAGATGGATGCTTGAAGCAAAACTTTGTGTTCTGCTTTATTTGGACTGTCAGTCATTCCTTCTCTTCTGATGACCCGCTTACACTTACTGGGGAGGTTTCTTTTTGGAAAATGGTCCCTGCCTTCCTAGAAAAAGTACTTGGGCATTAATGCCCTACATAGAAAACTGCTTTTAATGCAGACTAGTTAAAAAATGGCTATCCTGATGAATTTTGTCTTTTGGTTAATTGAGAGCTGTATGTGTCTCAGATGAAGTACCAGGTTTTGGAGAATTTTAGTTTAGTATACCCTTTTAAACTCATTGAGAATATCTAAAAATCATGCCAATGGTGAGAAAGAGATGAACAAGCCTGGCTGGAACCCCAAATACCAGCATCTTGTGTGGCCACGGTCCCTCCCTGCTGCCCTGCTATTCTAGAAGTGCGTGAATCAACACGCGTATACCAGATCATTACCTTATTTCCTTATCACTAGTTTCTGGGTTTTTATTTATTTATTTATGATTATTATTATTATTTTTAAAATATTTTATTTATTTATTTGTCAGGTAGAGCTAGCACAAGCAGGGAGAGCAGCAGGCAGAGGGAGAAGCAGGGTCCCTGCTGAGCAAGGAGCCCAGTGCGGGACTTGGTCCCAGGATCCTGGGATCATGACCTGAGCTGAAGGCAGACACTTAACTGACTGAGCCTCCCGACTGAGCCTCCCAGGTGCCCCCTTATCGCTGGTTTTTTAAAAGTGCGGTTTTAATGGGTCCACTCCCTTGTCAATCTACTTGAGGTTTGTTTCCATGGATTTTGTGTTGGATCAATGCTACCTTAGAGAATATTGCCTCTCAAAATACCCATAAACTGTTCACCTAGTTTTTGTACCCTGATTTTCTTGTAGCATCATAACCAGATGGTATCTCCACGCTTCCTTTAGAACTTGTTTGGAATCCTAATTTTGAAGATTCCACGACTGGTGGTGTTTGCATCGCATGCATTCCTTAGTGAACACTTGTGTTCGTTGGTCTTGTCAGACCCAGTGCCCACACTGGCTGGCCCTTTACATTTTAGATCATTGTTTCAGCACTTCGTTCGGTTTGTGGTTCTTGTCTCTGGATTTGGTTATTTTTCCTCAAAATAGTGCATTTTTTTTTTAACTTTTGTTAGTAGAAAATTCAAAACAAATACAAGGAGAGAGGATACATAATGAACCCCCTTGTGCCTGTTGCTTCTACAGTTACCAACGTTTTGCCCAGAGTATATTCTAGCAAATCCCAGACATGATAAATGAGGCCTTTTGCTCATATATATATCTCCTTCAGTTTTCATTTCAAACTGGTAAAGCCTTTTTTTCTGCACATAATCTTCATGCCATAATCACACCCCCAAAATCAATATTCTTTCATGCCAAGTACCTAGTCCTTAATTGAGTTTCTCCAGTTGTATCAAATATGTCTTTTCCACATTGGATTTGTCTGCATCAGGAACCAAAGTTCACACATTGCATTTCATTGTTCTGTCCCTTTAGTCTCTTATTCTACAACAGATCCTCTCCCAACGCTTTGTTTCTGCGCCATTGTTCTTGTTAGATGTTTATCCCACATTCTGGATTTGGCTGATTATTATAGTATTACTTGTTTGTCTTGGGATATCTTGTAAAACGGTGGTTCTAGAGGCTTGATTATGGTTCATTTTGGCGGCAAGAATACCTCACAAGTGGTGCTAAGGATTCCTCTTGTATCACATCCTGACACAGAAGTTTGGCTGTCACACTTTTGGGATGCTGGGTGGGTTCAGATGGTATCAGCCTAATTCTCCCAAAATAAAGTTCCCTTTCACCTACTGATTTTAGCATTCATGGAACACTATTACCTAGATCTGTTATTTCATCAGAGGTACAGAATGGTGATTTTTCTAGATCTTGTCATTTCATCTGTATTTGTTAGCTGAAATCCTTCTAAGCAAAGAATTCCTTCATCAAATTCTTGGTTTCTCTGAAATACAGTGTATGTAACAAAGGCAGAAAAAGTGTTTAATTCTTTCCCTTTATTGATCTTCAGACAAACAACTTGATACCCTAGCAACTTCCATGATGACTCTTAGATTTTTCTATCTTTGTGTTTCAGTCCACTGCAGACAGTACTTTAGATACCCGGAGTGTTTGTTTATCTTGGCTTGGCACTTGCCATTTTGGCCAAACTGTCGCAGTTCCTTATTACTTAATAAAATGAGAAAGCATGGGTTTGAACCACAGCTCTGCTATGAAACCTTGGGAAAGTTTGTCTTTTCTCTCTGTTTCCTTATCTTTAAAATGGAGGTAGTACCTGCTGTGTTGGATCATTTGGCTTAAATGAGACTGATTTTGTAAAATGCTTAGTTCTGTGGTTGGAAGGTAGGCACTCAGATAGAAGCCTTTATTAGTCTGGGTTCTCCAGAGAAAACAGAACCAATAGGATGGATGGAGATATATATATATACATATATATATACATATATGTATATATACCATATATATATATATATATACATATATATACCAGATTAATTATGAGGAATTGGCTCACATGGTTATAGAGCCTGAGCAGTCCCAGGATCTACATTTGGCAAGCAGGGGAACCGGGAGAGCCAAAGGTGGAAGATCCAGTCCAAGGGCAGAAGACCAGGTCCAGGATGGTCAGGCAGAGACTTTGCTCCTCTTGTGCTCTTTTCAGGCCTTCAGTGGATTGGAGAGCACCCCCCGCCCGCCCCCCCCTCGCCGCCCCATGCTGTGAAAGACAGTCTGCTTTACTCAGTCTACTGATTTAAACGTTATTTTTTTTTTTTTAAAGATTTTATTTATTTATTTATTTGAGAGAGAGAGAAACAGCATGAGAGGGGATAGGGTCAGAGGGAGAAGCAGGCTCCCCGCCGAGCTGGGAGCCCGATGCGGGACTCGATCCCAGGACTCCGGGATCATGACCTGAGCCGAAGGCAGTCGCTTAACCAACTGAGCCACCCAGGCGCCCCTGATTTAAACGTTATTAACTTCAGCTAGAAACACCCTCACAGGGGCGCTTGGGTGGCTCAGTTGGTTGAGCGACTGCCTTTGGCTCAGGTCATGATCCTGGAGTCCCGGGATCGAGTCCCGCATCAGGGAGCCCGCTTCTCCCTCTGACCCTCCCCCCTCTCATGTGCTCTCTCTCTCTCTCTCTCATTCTCTCTCTCAAATAAATAAATAAAATCTTTAAAAAAAAAAAAAAAAAAAAAGAAACACCCTCACAGACACACCCAGAATAACGTTTGACCAAATGTCTGGGCACCCCGTGGCCCCGGTCAAGTTGACACGTAAAATTAACCATCACCAAACCCAAATTGTGAGAGGTTTTACTTCCTCATTCTCTGGCAGGAGTCCTTTTGCTTGCTCGATGTAGAGTCACATTCAGGCACCAAATTGAAATGCCTTTTTGTTTTCAATCTTCTATTCATAACAAGCCCAATTTTATGGAACTTCAGTAACTTGCTGTGATGGCGGCCACCTGGCTATGATCTAGGGCCCTAGGGTGGGGCCAGTTAGACTCTTCGTGAAACTACAAATGGGGACTGTTTGAAGAATGGATTTGCTGTCTGTGATGGGTTCAGACATCTCAGCCAGGAGTAGCCTTGGATGCTGCCCCTGTTTCTCCTGCCAGCTTCTCAAAGGTCAAGCGGTCTTTTTTAATTTAAAATTTTTTCATCAGTATTGAGTATGACAGACTTAATGATAGCTTTTATCTCTCCATTAAGACACTTAACTGTGTGTTCACTTAGACTCACTTGTATAGATTGAAATTTGAACTGTTTATTTGATTTCTTAGTTGATTATATTATAGAGAGTGCATAAAATGGTCTATTAGTTCTCACTTGGAAAGATTTTTCTCCTTGATTGTAGGTACAGTTATTTTAATTCGTTAAATGGCAATACATGTATATGGTTCAAAATTCCAAAAGATAGAAAAGTATATAAATGTACAGCCAGGGCTCTTCCTATTGGCTGAACCCACCAGGAAGTGGGAGGGTGACCAGTCAGCCCTGGGGCAGACAGCAGGTAGGGGAATGTGTAAATGTACAGTTAGAGCTACATGAAACAAGTTGAACCTCTCTTTATGGCATAGCTCTTTAGATAGGTAAAGATAGCTGTCAGTCCCTCCAATGAGTCTTTTCTCTCGATAAAATATCCCTGGTATATCAGTTCTTTTTCATCTGACATGGTATCTCGTTCCTTTGCCATCCTAGTCTTTCTTTGAATCCTTCCCAGTTTGCCTGTGTTTTAGAGTGTGGGGTCCAGCAGCGACCACGTAATAGTCGCAGGATGTTCTGATTGTCGGATGATGGAGAAGGCTTTTTCTCGCTCATGTCCTAGAAACTGAGCTGCCATCACTGCTCTTGATACAGCCTAGGAGCAAATTAGTTCTGGCACCTGCTTCACATTTTTGTCGCACAGAGGGCTTATTGTCAGCTAACCACCTGGTTCTTACTATCATTATTGCCTCAGGGAGTACTGCTGAGAGGGTCTTCCCTGTTCTGTATTTGTGTGTATGTTGGATTTCCCCCTGTGGAATGCTCTGGAGATCGTCTTGCCCCACCGCTCCCTCCATCCAGTGTGGTAGCAGCCAGGTCTGTGCAGGGGGCAGCCGGCTTGGCTTAGACTCTTGCTTCCTGGGGATATCTCCGATGCTGTCTAGTATGGGGTCCTGCAAAGCTTTCCTGACACCAGCTTCCTGGAGTTGGGCCAGACTTCACAGGTTAGGGGCACAAGACTCCCTCCCTTCAGATACCTGCTGAAAATGTGGGGGGCTTCCCAGAACATTGTCCTTTCCCTGTGGCATCAGGACGCACCACCTCCAGCACCCTGATGCATGACGTCTGCAGGGTATTGCCAACCAGGGATGCTTATCTGAACTTTGATGTCCCTGGTTTTTATTGCGACTTCGTTATGTAAACAGGATGTAGAAGTGAAGTGATTAAGCATGAACCTGGGGAAGGCCTGGATGCTTCTGAAGATAAGCTGGTGCAGTGTGTGTGTGGCAGGCTCTCTTAACTCTGGAGAGTACATGTCCTTCCTTAGCTGATTGCTTTCAGTGAAACCATACGCCTAAGTCGGGAGAAGCTGTAAGGACATAGAAACCTCTTGTCCTTTCCAGATTCGGATCACCAACATGCTTGTGATTTCTTTCCAGGTCTGATTTTTGTGGTCGACAGTAATGACAGAGAGCGAGTCAATGAAGCCCGAGAAGAATTAACGAGAATGTTAGCAGAAGATGAGCTCAGAGATGCAGTCTTATTGGTGTTTGTAAATAAACAGGTATATTATTGGCTTTCTGAGTACTGGGACCGAAATTGCTGCCAGATATTCACTTAAAAATACAGATATTTAAATTAGATGTCTGCCTCCCTCTCTCTAGCCCCTACCATAACCTTTCCCTCCACCTCCTTTTTTTTTTTTTAAGTAAGCTCTAGGCCCAACATGGGGCTTGAACTCACAACCCCGAGATCAAGAGTAGCATGTCCTACCGACTAAGCCAGCCAAGCGCCCCCCTCCTCCTCCTTTTTAGCTTATGTCTTTTGTTCATTCACTCAACAAACATGAATTGAGCATCTACTAAGATCCAGGCATTGTTTTAGGTATTGGTGACATAGCAGTGAGCAGCAAGATAGACAAAAGTCCCTGTGTTCATGGAGTTTCCATTCTAGTGGCAGGAGAGTCAGTCAGTAAGAAATATGTAATGTGTCTGCTGGAAGCATGGTAGAGGAAGGTAAGCAGAGGAAGGGGGCAGGCTGGATGTGGGAAAGGGCCAGAATGCCTCCATGATGAGATGACATCTGAGCAGATCTGAAGGCCAGCAGGAAGGGAGCCGAGTGGGCTAGGAAAAGCATGGCTGCCAATGCAGCTGGAACAGAGGGGGCGGGGGTGGTGAGGGCGGAGATGGTTGCATCATATAGGGTCTGTTGTCAAGGAAGAGAAGGGGCTTTTACATAAATGTAGTGGAAAGCAGTAAAGGAAGAGTGGGAGGAAGGCCAAGTGTAGAGCCGTCCCGTCTTGGGATTCAAAGAGGAATGAAGCTGGGAAAAGAAGGTAGCATCGTGGAATGAGGTAGAGTCGTGGAATGCACCAGCCTGAGATGATTTCAGTCAGGTAGTGATGTGTTTTCCTTCCACTTTCTCCTTCATGAATACATTCGTTACGCGATTGAGCTCACGGCTCTTCTGACAGGGCCGCCTCCTGTTTTGTCACTTCAGATTTATCGAAGGCATTTTCTCTTGCCCTCCAACTCTTTGTAAACATGATTTTGTTTTATATTTTATTTTATTATTATATTTTTTAAATAGGCTCCACACCCAGCATGAGCCAAATGCAGGGCTTGAACTCATGACCCTGTTCTGAGATCAAGACAGAAGCTGATCGGGACCAACTGAGCTACCCAGGCATCCCTGTAAACATGATTTTAAATGGTGGCTGGACCATCATTCGCTCAGTCTTTACCCTACCGTTAGGTTCGATGCCAGTCCTGAATTTCACTCGTGAACATAATGGACTTTTAAAAAGATAATTACACTTGTTCTTTTTTTTTTTTTTTAAAGATTTTATTTATTTATTTGAGAGAGAGAGTGAGAGAGAGAAAGAGCACAAGAGGGGGGAGCGGGAGAGGGAGAAGCAGACTCCCTGCTGAGCAGGGAGCCCGATGCGGGACTCGATCCCAGGACTCCAGGATCATGACCTGAGCCGAAGGCAGTCGCCCAACCAACTGAGCCACCCAGGCGCCCTACACTTGTTCTTTTTAATTATAAAAGCAGAACATGCTCATGGTGTAAATCTGGCAGCAGTTTAGAATACCAAGTGAAATATTCTTGCCTCACTCTTCAGAGTAAAATAATATTGTTAAATTTCTTCTGTCCTTTTTCAGAGATACAACTTTCGATGCCTGTATAAGCAGTTATATGATTGTATTCATGGATCTGGAGATCCACCTGCTTTTTCACTTAGCATATTTTGATGTCATTCCATATCAATATCTCTAGATATACCTTAGTATGTGCCAGGCACGGTTCTAGGAACTTGGAATATATCAGAGGACAAGATAGAAATTCCTGCTCTTGTAAAACTTGCGTTCTAGTTGGAGACAGATAATAAGTCATCAACATAGGAAATAAGTCAGTTTTATAGTACAGTAACGTGTGGTGAGTGCTGCATTTGAAAAGATGAAGCAGGACAATTAGGGAGGGGTCCTGGGGGCTCGGGTCCCGAGGGCCTTGCAGACCACCGGGAGGACTCCAGTTCTTCCCCCTGAAAGAGATGGATCTGCCACAGAGTTTTGAAAGAATGACTTGTTCTGACTTTCACTGGCTTGAACATAGACCTGAAGGGAACAAGCACACAAGCAAGGAGACCAATTCAGAAGTTTTGTCCGTACCCCAAGTTAGAAACGGCGGTGGGATCGGGTGGGTAGCCATGGAGGTGGCGAGAAGTGGTCTGATCCTGCATCTGTTTTCATGGCAGAGCCAGTGGGTTTTCCTGATGTGGAGTTGGGAGGTCAGAGAGAGAGAGAAATTGAGGATCAGCTGAGCTAAGACTGTGACTAAAGTTTTGGGAGAAGAGCGTATTTCATTATACAAATGCATCATTATAAACTGACTTTTTTTTTTTTTTTTGAATTTGCTTTGTCAAGGATCTTCCCAATGCGATGAACGCAGCAGAAATAACAGACAAGCTCGGCTTACATTCCCTCCGCCAGAGAAACTGGTACATTCAGGCCACTTGTGCCACCAGTGGAGATGGGCTTTACGAAGGCCTGGACTGGCTCTCCAACCAGCTCAAAACGCAGAAGTGATCGGAAGCGCTCCATTCCCCATGCATTGTGGCAAAGTCAGCTGGCCTCTTCTGTGTGCGTGTGTGCGTGTGAGGAGCCGAGGATGGGTGTGTGGCTGGGAGTGGGAGCAGCGTTCTCACACCGTGCCTTAGACGTGCTATAAGAAAACCAGGCTTACATTTGAAGAAAAACCAGTGTTACACTTTAAATGCTACCTTCCATTTCAGGAGTTTCGAGGGTTAGCTTAGGAGGTGATGGAGGGGTCCATAGGGCTTTCCTGGCGCACGACCTTCCTAAAGGCCCTGGGGGTAGGCAGGAGGAGGAGAGCTGGCGTGGGGCCCGAGTGGAGCTGTGCCGTCCTGGGTCTGGCGGCTCTGCCTGCCTGGGGTCCTGTTAGACTTTGGTGGCCTTTTGTAAAAGAGGAAGGGCCTGTCGTTCTTCCCCATCACTGCCGGAGCTAGCAACTCACTTTTCAGTGCTTTAAAGCAAACGATCCTCAAGAAAAAAAGACTCCTGCTTGCTGCAGGGTTGAAGTTCAGCTTTGAACTTTTCCCTTAAGTTATGTTCTTCCTGGTTTAATGTGCTTTATTTAAAGGAACTCGAGATCTTTTTCATTAGAGTATCAAGACTCCATTAACACTCGAAAATCATCCAGGCCTTCCCTCATGCTAGTTCCTTCCCCTGTTTGCCTCTTATAAGCCAAATGGAGACCATTTGGGTTAAGTAACCCAGTGTGAGGCCAAGACTCTTCACTGGGGCCACACAGTCAAGTGAAGGGCCGGGTTACGGAAGCGAGCTGAGGGTTGGAAGGGAGGTGAGGGTCGTGTTTGTGTCCTTGTATCACCACCTCGGGTTTCAGACTCCTGAGACTGCTGCTCCCACTTCTCTGCTCTGCTGAATGTTCTATGCTCGAAGCAGGAGGTTCACTCCTGGGATGGAATTGTCACCAGGTTCAGTTGTCTCCGTTCGACTTGCGGTTTTGGTTAGTTTCTGTTCCCAGAACCACACACCTGTGAGTTCTGAGAGTGAGAGAGGATCGAGAGGTTCATTTTGGAGACGAAATTCCCGGCAACCCCTGTTATTGCCCCTGAGTTGGTGCTAAATTTTGCTATGAAAAATGTCTAATCCTGACCGCTCTCCACGGTGCTGACTCCCTCTTCTGGGTGGCAATAACGTCCTATGTGGAGACGTGCTTTATGTTGTCTTCAAAATATTCATAGAAATGGCCTGGGGATGAGCTCGGTTTCACACGGTAGCCTAGAGCTCGTTGTGCAAACAGCTGTCGGCCAAATGTGTACCTACGCGCGTCCCCTAGTTCACCTTTAAAAATTCCTTTTTCAAGAAAAATGTTTATTTAAATTACAGAGGAGGGGAATGTAAGGTGAATTTTAACAAAAGTAAACCTTGTTTATTGATGATAATGAAGTTGGTATTACTAGGAAAAAGTTTCATACCATGATACATGTGGGGTGTAATGTTTTTCTTTAAAATATTGACTTGAAAGAATGTTCATTGCAATACTGGCATCCAAGTCCAGATTTAGTTTTTAACCATGGAGTAATTCCTGAGAAATATGTAGGTTGTATGCCTCAAATTGGCAGGGACTGTGTCTTACACTTTTGTATTTATACTTAGTACAGTGTACCTAGTACAGTGCTAGGCCTCATTAAACAATTATTGATTGGTTGGACAATAAAGAACTTGCTTTGGAAGGAGGAGAGGACAGCCATGTGCTTCTCAATGTCTTGAATGACTTTAGAATTCCTTTTCCCCTCCATTTTTTTTTTTTTTAAGATTTTATTTATTTATTTGACAGAGAGATAGCGACAGCAGGAACACAAGCAGGGGGGAGTAGTAGAGGGAGAAGCAGGCTTCCCGTTGAGCAGGGAGCCCGATGCAGGGCTCGATCCCCGGACCCTGGGATCATGACCTGAACCGAAGGCAGATGCTTAACCATCTGAGCCACAAGGCGCCCCTAAATTAAAAAAAAATTTTTAAAGATTTTATTTATTTGACAGAGAGACACAGCAAGAGAGGGAACACAAGCAGGGGGAGTGGGAGAGGGAGAAGCAGGCTTCCCGTTGAGCAGGGAGCCTGATGCAGGGCTCGATCCCCGGACCCTGGGATCATGACCTGAGCCGAAGGCAGACGCTTAACGACTGAGCCACCCAGGCGCCCCTCCCCTCCATCTTGGCAGACTGACTTTATGCCTTTACCAATACTCCTCACTGATAGTTTTCCTGGCGCATTCAGCTGTGGTCTTCTTCTAGGATTTAGGGCTGCTGATTAGGGGTAAGTGGGGCCACCTCAGTGTAGTTACTTTGAACTTTGGACTTGGGTCCCTGAATGCCATGTTGACATCCCAGCTGTGTCCCTTACTAGCTGCTGGCCTCAGCAGCTAGTAAGGGACCATTTACTTAGGCCATTTACTCCTAGCTTCTGTATCTCTGAGCCTCAGTCTGCTTAATGTTAAATGGGGATAATAATACCTGCCTAATAGGGTTGTGCAGATTCAGTGTCTCAGACCTTTGCACACCTTGCTCTGGGGTTTCCCTGGGAATATCTTGATGTCTAAGTGTGAACAGCAGTGCTGGCCGCAAACTGATGAACATTATAGGAGAAGGGAAGTGGGATGGTGGGGGGGGGGCTACATTTAATCTCTCTCTTGCTCTATTTACCTTCTAATCCTGCTGAGTGCTCTGTCCTTTTCTAACCATGGAGAATGCTAATGAGACCAGCCAGGATGCTTGTTCAACAAGCACATTGCTGTGTCCTACCCTCACCTGTTCCTCTTCCTTTTTTAAGTGTTTAGGTATGTATGTATGTTAAAGTTTTGTGGTTTCTAGTATATGCAACCACAACTACTAATTTTCAACAACCCCCAAAGAAACTCTGGATCCATTAGCATCCATTCCCCATTCTTCCCTTCCCCCAGCCCCCCGGCAACCACTAATCTACTTTGTTTCTTTGGATTTGCCTATTCTGGGCTGGTGAGGGGTCTGGGGAGCTAGTGGGAACTTCAGGGAGTGCTGAGGTGCTGTTGGCCTGACCACGCTCCGGCCAGAGGCATCAGTCTGAGGTCCAGATGAGGCAGAACCCCAGGGAAAGACTACCCCTTAGGGACCGTGGCGTTTATTAGCTTGAGAGGGAATGCGGTGCTGCCAGTAATTACGTGGGACACGGCAGAAAGTGGGTTGTGTGGTCACCTATAGAATGGTAAGAGCTCTGAACCTGGAATCAAAGTCCGAAGCTGAAATTAAAGCTCTGCCCATTTACTAGTTGGATTCGGTTGGGCTACTCAACCGCTGACCCTCCCTTTCCTCCTGGAAATGGAAGTTCCCAGGCTGACCTGGGATACAACAGCTCTGTGTGGATACCAACAATATGGGGTAATGTAGGGGTTCTGTGAGTCAGTTCTATAGACTGTGGGTCCTGTGGTTAGGTCTATTTTAAATAATGTCTTAACAGAGCTGGGAATATTTCCATGTGAGTTGCTCAGCACAGGAGGGTTGAAGTTTCAAGTGAAGTGAGGTAGGACACCTAGAAGTGACCGGAGACCTTTGCCCACAGGTCTGATGGAGGTTGTCAAACAGTACACAGAAAATCTGATGATGCGTTGTGGAGATGAAATTTTTTTCCCTTTGAAAATTTTGATACTCGCCTCACCTTTTTTGGTAGCAGCTTTGTGGAGAGATAATTCACCTACTCTACAGTTCACCCATTTAAAAGTTTACAATCAGTGTTTTTTAGTATACTCAGATCTGTGCGACCATTACCACAATTTTAGAACATCTTCCTTATCCTGAAAAGAAACCCCGTACCATTTAGCATTCACCTCCCATCTCTCTCAGATGCCCCCCCCCCGCCCCAGTTCTAGGCAACCACTAATCACTCATTGGTCTTTCTGTCTCTAGACCTGTCAGATGCTTTTTTTTTTTTTTTAAGATTTTATTTATTTATCTGACAGAGACACAGCGGGAGAGGGAACACAAGCAGGGGGGGTGGGAGAGGGAGAAGCAGGCTTCCCGCGGAGCAGGGAGCCTGATGCTGGGCTCGATCCCAGGATCCCGGGATCATGACCTGAGCCGAAGGCAGATGCTTAACGACTGAGCCACCCAGGCACCCCTCAGAGATGCTTTTTAAATTGCTTTGTCACACCCTGTGGTCTCTAGGAGCATCATGCGAAGAACTTCTGTTTTGATTTTCTTTTTTTTTCATCTTTTATTCTAACGCATGGCATGGGAAGGATGGCGCCGTGCACACACAAGCCTCACACGCGAGCGTTGGATGGAACGCTGAACTTCAAGTGTGCAGTCAGACTAGCTACTAACCTGGCCAATAAGTAACTTGCTGCGGCTCATCGCCACTAGGTGGTGCTGCTGCTTCGTCCCACTGACCTACCCCCAGCCCTGGCAGGGGTGGGCCTTGGGGGTGCCCAGAATCCATCTTCTTCCCTGGATACCGGGAGTAACCTAGAAAACAGGGACTGCAGGGACGCCTGGGTGGCTCGGTCAGTTGGGCGTCTGCCTTCAGCTCAGGTCATGGTCCCAGGGTCCTGGGATCGAGTCCTGCATCGGGCTCCCTGCTCAGTGGGGAGCCTGCTTCTCCCTCTCCCTCTGCCTGCCGCTCCCCCTGCTCGTGCTCTCTGTCTCTGACCAATGGGTGAGTGAAATCTTTAAACAAACAAACAAACAAACAAACGGACTGCAGCCAGGGATATGCCTGGAAGAGAAAGGCAAATGGGCACCCAGAGCAGAGGACTCATGAGTGCCGATGATAAAGGTGGCAGCAGGCTGATGGTAACTGTAAAGCAGTGGTCACTGCTATCTACCGAGCATTGTGGAGACGTTCTAGGCACTTTACATACATCATCTCTACCTCCCGCTCCAAGGTACATGTATTGCATCTACTTTGCAAAGGGAGAAACCAGGGTTCCAGAAGATACAGTGACTTTCTGGAGCATGATTCAAATGTTGATCTGGGGCACCGGGGCCCATGTGCTTCCAGAACACACCGCCACCTCAGACTCTGCAGAAGACCACACACTGGCCTCCAGAGCTTGGCACATGGGGAGAGAAAGAAGCAGAATTGCACTGTGGAGACAACTGGGGAGGGCCCAGAGCCTGGGGTCACAGCAGCAGGTGCAGAACAGTGTCAGCTGACAGGAAAGGGAATGAGTGCTGCACGAGGGGAAGAGCCAGGGCATGGGGATGTGGGATGCAATATTAGGTCAGCGGAGACAGCAGCCAGGGAGACCTGGACCTACCTTGGGCGCTTACAATGTTCTTTGGGAAGCAAAAACTAGTGTTCTAAAACTGGATTGTGTTGATGGTTGCACAACTATACGCATTTACTAAGAACCTTCAAATTGCTTTCAAAATGGGTGCATTGTATGGTAGGTAAATTACACCTTAAGAAAGTGATGTGAAATTTATAATCATGAAACCAATAGCAACGAGGGTGCCGAATTAGTAGGTCTCAGCAGTGCTGTAGGCACTTTGAGAAGAGGGGGAGAGTTTCATCTCCGAGTAGAAAGTCTGGCTGATGGCTGTCCAGCCTCTGCTTGAATGCTTTCAGTGCCAGGGAGCTCAGTACCTCATAAAGCAGCCCATTCTAGTTTGGGATAACTCTCAAATCTTCAGAAAGTTGAAATCTGTCACTTGCCCTTATCCTTTTTTTTTCTTTTTTCTTTTTTTTTAAAGATTTTATTTATTTGAGAGAGCATAAGCAGGGGGGTGGGAGGGGCAGAGGAAGAGGGAGAAATAAGCTCCCTGCTGATCAGGGAGCCCAGGGCTTGATCCCACGACCCTGGGATCAGGACCTGAGCCAAAGACAGACACTTAACCCACTGGATAAAAATACCAACCTCTCTGAGCCTTATATTTTAAATCTAGCCTTATTTCTTCATCTTGCTCACCAGAAATCCTCAAAGATTCTGTCAGGTGCTTTGCCAAAAGTAAGTACACGGGAGACGATGGACTCTGAAAAACAAACTGAGGGTTCTAGAGGGGAGGGGGGTGGGAGGATGGGTTAGCCTGGTGGTGGGTATTGAGGAGGGCACATTCTGCATGGAGCACTGGGTGTTATGCACAAACAATGAATCATGGAACACTTCATCTAAAACTAATGATGTAATGTATGGGGATTAACAGAAGAATAAAAAAATAAATAAATAAATAAAGTACGTACATAGGATGCATAGCAGTATCTCCATGTACCAGTCTGTCAACATGGGAAATGAGGTTAATTTGACCAGTGAGTACTTTGGCCATTAGTAACACCTGCCATCTTCTATAAGGACTCAAAACCTAGCTGTCTACAGGTCAGCATCAGGCATGCCAATCTGTAATTTCTGGAATCCACTTACTCCTATGTGGACAATATTTCCCTATCTCCAATTTCCCCCCACTCCTTGTAGCTTCCTGATTTCTCAGTATTTACCAGTAGGGGTTCTGCAGTCACACCAGAAAGTTCTCAGATATATTTAGTTGGGATCAGGAGAGGTGAGCCCATGTACAGCAGCAGGGCTCTCCTTGAGCCTCATCTGTCTTGGGTCCCAATTACCCCATAATCATGTTTGTTCACCTTTCCAGCTTGAAGATTATTCTCTTTAATGCAGGAAATGGAAGGAAATAGGGAGAAAGGAGGCTTTAGCTTTTCCCCAGTCTTTTATTAATATCTTTTATTAATATGTCATCTGCCTTGAACATCTCTTCCCTGTTGTTCTTGCTTGGAAAAAAATTTAGCTTTTAAAGGCTGCCTTTGTTACATGTACATTTTTATCACAAGCCCTCATCATTCTGGTATTCAATAATAGTAACACCACCTAATGTTTCTTACTTACCATGTTCTAGTCGCCATGCTGTCTTACACATATTTGTTTAATTAGTAGACATTTCCAAAACCATCCATTCTTATAATCTGTCCTTCAGTGTTTCTCATTCATGTCCTCTTAAAATCTGAGTTTAGCCCTGGGCTCCCAGTGCAGCCACTTGGATTTCTTTATTTTTTATTTTAAAAATTTTTTTATTGTTATGTTAATCCCCATACATTGCATCATTAGTTTTAGATGTAGTGTTCCATGATTCATTGTTTGTGCATAACACCCAGTGCTCCATGCAGAACGTGCCCTCCTCAATACCCATCACCAGGCTAACCCATCCTCCCACCCCCCTCCCCTCTAGAACCCTCAGTTTGTTTTTCAGAGTCCATCGTCTCTCATGGTTCGTCTACCCCTCCGATTTCCCCCCTTCATTCTTCCCCTCCTGCTACCTTCTTCTTTTTTTTTTTTTCTTAACATATATTGCATTATTTGTTTCAGAGGTACAGATCTGAGATTCAACAGTCTTGCAAAATTCACAGCGCTTACCAGAGCACATACCCTCCCCAGTGTCTATCACCCAGTCACCCCATCCCTCCCACCCCACCCCCCACTCCAGCAACCCTCAGTTTGTTTCCTGAGATTAAGAATTCCTCATATCAGTGAGGTCATATGATACATGTCTTTTTCTGTTTGACTTATTTCGCTCAGCATAATACCCTCCAGTTCCATCCACGTTGTTGCAAATGGCAAGATCTCATTCCTTTTGATGGCTGCATAATATTCCATTGTGTATATATACCACATCTTCTTTATCCATTCATCTGTCGATGGACATCTTGGCTCTTTCCACAGTTTGGCTATTGTGGACATTGCTGCTATAAACATTGGGGTGCACGTACCCTTTTGGATCCCTACTTTTGTATCTTTGGGGTAAATATCCAGTAGTGCAATTGCTGGATCATATGGTAGCTCTATTTTCAACTTTTTGAGGAACCTCCATACTGTTTTCCAGAGTGGCTGCACCAGCTTGTATTCCCACCAACAGTGTAGGAGGGTTCCCCTTTTTCCGCATCCCCGCCAACATCTGTCGTTTCCTGACTTGTTAATTTTAGCCATTCTGACTGGTGTGAGGTGGTATCTCATTGAGGTTTTGATTTGGATTTCCCTGATGCCGAGTGATACTGAACACTTTTTCATGTGTCTGTTGGCCATTTGGATGTCTTCTTTGGAAAAATGTTCATGTCTTCTGCCCATTTCTTGATTGGATTCTTTGTTCTTTGGGTGTTGAGTTGGATGAGTTCTTTATAGATTTTGGATACTAGCCCTTTATCTGATATGTCATTTGCAAATATCTTCTCCCATTCTTTCGGTTATCTTTTGGTTTTGTTGACTGTTTCCTTTGCTTTGCAAAAGCTTTTTATCTTGATGAAGTCCCAATAGTTCATTTTTGCCCTTGCTTCCCTGAAGCCTTTGGCAATGTTTCTAGGAAGAAGTTGCTGCAGCTGAGGTCGAAGAGGTTGCTGCCTGTGTTCTCCTTTAGGATTTTGATGGACTCCTGTCTCACATTGAGGTCTTTCAACCATTTGGAGTCTATTTTTGTGTGTGGTGTAAGGAAATGGTCCGGTTTCATTCTTCTGCATGTGGCTGTCCAATTTTCCCAATACCATTTGTTGAAGAGACTGTTTTTTTTCCACTGGACATTCTTTCCTGCTTTGTCAAAGATGAGTTGACCATAGAGTTGAGGGTCCATTTCTGGGCTCTCTATTCTGTTCCATTGATCTATGTGCCTGTTTTATTGCCAGTACCATACTGTCTTGATGATGACAGCTTTGCACTTGGATTTCTTTAAACGCTGCTGCTCGTCCCTTCCTCCTGATTGGGTGGGCCCTGCCTCTGAGGAGTCCTGCCTTCCAAGACCTGCAGGAGGGGTGGGGTCCCTGGGGCTGGATGGCTGATGCAAGGTCCTGACTCAGCCTAACTGATGGCTGCTTACATTTAACTAGGGAAAGATGCAGAAGGTGGAGAGGTGGGCTGGCCCTAGAAGTGCTGTGGGAAGGAGTCCAAAGGTTAAAGTCTAGGCAGCTTGGCATGGCAGGAAGTGGAGAGAAGAAAGTCATTCCAGAGGGAGGCTGTAACAGTGTGACCCCATCTACGAGGGTTCATTGTATGTGTTCACTTACCTGGGCTAAGGGATACCCAGATAGCCGCGAAAACAGTATTTCTGGGTCTATCTGTGAGGGTGTTTCCAGAAGAAGTTAGCATTTGACTCAGACTGAATAAAAGTTCATCCTCACCAATGTGGGCTGGCATCATCCAATCCACTGAGGGCCAGAATAGAACAAAAAAGTGGAGAAGGGCAAATTCTCTCTTTTCATTTTTTTTTTTTCCTAATCTTTTTGTTCTTCTTTTTTTTTTTTTTTTTAAGATTTCATTTATTTATTAGAGAGCATGCACAAGCAGGGGGAGGGGCAGGCAGAGGGAGAGGGAGAAGCAGGCTCCTCGCTGAGCAAGGATCCCAATGCGGGACTCAATCCCAGGACCCCAGGACCACAACCTGAGCCAAAGGCAGATGCTTAACCGACTGAGCCACCCAGGCATCCCCTCTCTTTTCCTTGTTGAGCTTCAACATCCATCTCTCCTGTCCTTGGACACCAGAATCAGAGCTCCTGGTTCGTGGTCTTTGGACACTGGGACTTACATAGGGCCGACCTCCTTTGGCCTCAGACTGAATTATGCCACCAGCTTTCCTGTTCTCCATCTTGCAACAGCATATAATAGCATATCTCAGCTTCTATGTAAGCTAATCCCCATAATAAATCTCCCCTTATGCATCACTCTATGTCCTGTTTCTGTTTCTCTGGAGAACACCAATACACCATCATTTTTCTCTCAAAGATTTTATTTTTGAGAGAGAGTGTGTGCGCGTGTGAGCAGGGGGAGGAGCAGAGGGAGAGGGAGAAGCAGACTCCGTGCTGAGCGTGGAGCCTGATGCAGGGCTCAATCCCATGACCCTGCGATCAATGACCTGAGCCAAAACCAAGAGTCGAACACTTAACCAACTGAGCTACCCAGGTGCCCCTATCATTTCTCTTTTTATTTTTTTAAAAAGGTTTTACTTATTTATTTGATAGAGACAGATAGTGGCAGAGATAGCAAGAGAGAGCACAAGCAGGGGGAGAGGCAAAGGGAGAGGGAGAAGCAGGCTCCCCGTGGAGCAGGGACCCCGATGTGGGGCTCGATCCCAGGACTCTGGGATCATGACCTGACCTGAAGGCAGCCGCTTAACCGATCGAGCCACCCAGGCGCCCCTCATTTCTCTTTTTAACCATGAGGGTCAGAAATGAGTCCAGAGGAGTGGCTGTCTCTCCTACTTCCTCAACCTGCTGAGGAGGAAGGCCGGCAACAAGCAGCTAAGACGTTCCAAGACGCTCTACTTTCAAGTGAATGAGCCTTTCTACCTGTTTCCCGGAGAGCCACATTTCCTCACCACTCCTGGATTTTGCCTCTGTTCCATTCTGTGATTTGCATTAAAAAAGAAAAAAGATATAGCCTTCCCACCATGCTGTCAATTTTGAGATAAAGGACTGAATTTTTGCAGTCTTCCTAGGGCTTAGCACTGGGTAGGTGTTCCACAAATATTTGGTGAGTTAATGAATGACATCAAAGTGCTGTCCTTATGCTCTTCCGGCTGGGTAGCGTACAGAATCCCACAACACCATCATTTGCATTTCTTCCTTAACTGACCCTAGAAATTCTCCACCACGTATCCATTCTCAGATGTGTGAGTTTCCATGCAAGCGTTTTCCACACAAAGATTGTAAAATATATATTACTTATTCATCAGACTAAAGACCCCAGAAGAGACTAGCACCCCAAAGGAGCAAATATTTCTCTTTTAGGGCTCCCCAATCCAAAGCAAACATCTTAGGGATAAGCATGCAGTTGGCAGTTAATAAATACCTGGTTACTAATTAGGGACCATCATATGCAAAAGTGGTCAATTAAAAAGAGCTGTGTTACAGATAATCAAATAACAAGTTATCTAGAACAGCTGAATCGACTGTGCTCTGCCTGTAGGGAGAGGAAGCCTCCACCCGCTAGAGAGATCTTCCTTCTAATCAGGCTTCCATCAGGATAATATTGCAAGTAGCTCAGGATATGGTTGCACTCATCTGCTACTCTTGGAACAAACCCATGGGGGATTTAAGTTGGGCAGCAGAAGAAGGCTGTCCCAGGAATAAATAAACACACTGTGAACCACTCCTGAGCGAATCCTCCACACACGGCTAATGAAACGTTCACCATCAATGAAAACCTGATTGGGTTGCAGTGTTTTGCCTCAATGACACTTAAACACAAGCTCAAGCATTTAGATGGCCAGGAGCATCTCTACTTGCTGGGTGGGGTGTTGCCCAATTCACAAATCATTTAATAAAGCTAATCAGATTTTTAAAAAAAGAATTTGGGTGGCTAATTAACAAGACATGGCTCAGGAAACTATAGGTTTCGAATCTCAGAAAAACTGGTGAATTTAGACAACTTGAGTATCTTCTCATTAGGGCAGATAGCCTCAGCCTCCAAGCCCTGGCTGACAAGACTTGCTGTCGAGATGGGCACTGAACGGAGTAAAATACATTCTCCGTTATCTTGCCCGTTATTGAGATGTGAAACAAATCTACTTCACCCCCTCGACAATCCCCTTTAATGAAACAGCTCAATTCTCTGTGTATTAATCTGTTGACAGGCCCCAGAGGATGAGCCATCTGGGGGTGCTTGCTCCCCCCGGCTGGGCCGGGTGGGGTTTGGCTGGCAGAGGTTCCTTTCCGAGGGCTGGTGAGGCAGAACCAAGTCACAAATCCGCCTTCTCTGACCCCTTCAGCCAGCAGAGTTTGCTTTATCTTCCACCCCCCATGCTGCTTCTCTTTTCAGATGGAAGAGACAGCTGTAGACCACAGAGATTTTTATCAATGGGTTAGGTGATGCTAGCTTTCCCGAGGCTCAGCTTCTCCATCTATAAAATGGGTATGATAGTATCCGCCAGAACCATTTGGAAGGTTGCTGGAAAGGGGTGGCGCCTCCTTGGCTTCCCTAAGCTTTAAAGAACTGTATGCACAGGTGCTGGTCTTGTCACCCGCAATCATCACTGGAACGCGGATGACCAACAGCTCTCAGGACCAGCCCCAGCAGCCTCCACATTGACGCAGGGCTGTCTTGTGGATGGCACTGTGGCCTGGAGAATGCTCCTGAGAGGACCCTGGCAGGTGGGACTACACCTGAGAGGGTGGGGCCATGGGGGAGTGGGGTCCAGCCTGGGTTTCTACTTTGTGTAAGTCCTGGGTGTGTGCCCCAACAACAGGTACCCCAGTGTCACATTTGGCTTCTCCTAGGGTCAGTTCCCTGCTTAACCAGTGATCCTCCATTTCTCCTTTTCTGCCCGCCCCAGTGGATGGAGTGATGAGTCTTGCCTGCTGGGTCGTGCCCTTTGACTCCTGCGAACCACTGCGGCAGGTGGTATGTCTGTAGCCCCTTCAATCCCTTCAGGGCATCATAACACTTAAGATGCCTCCCCCCACCCCCGGCTCCATCTATCTTGTGATGGGGGCCACCAGCTCTGCTTTTGGAAACAGCCTTGTTCTGACTTTGTTTCCCATCGGAGATGAAGCAAGGCAATCTGAGAAAGGATCTAAGCCAGTGAAAGAGAGAAGGTGCCAGGACCCCCTAGTGGGGCTCAGAAGACAAAGGCCCGGGCTAAAGGGCGGGCTTGGCTCCAGCCTGGTGGGATTCTCCTCTCACCACCCAGCGTTTCTGTGACCAGGGGCTCATTATGGGGGAATGCCTAGAGGCTCCTTCCCTGCCTGCGCAGAGCAGAGGATGATACCTCTCGTCTAGGATGCAATAGCGAAGACTAAGTGAGATGAGTCATGCCACAGGCTTGGCAGGGCGCCTGGCACACGGTGAGATTCAAATGATGGTGATTAGTATTCAGTGAGGAGCAGAGGTGATGAGGTGGGGGGTATCCGACCAGAGAGAGCACACAGACAGCTAGTGAGGGAGGCCCGACTATGGGAGCAAAGTGAGAGTGGTGAGGAAGGTTTCTTGGTGACCCTGGAGAGCTACGGTGGGGACCCACCTCGTTCTGCTGACCCCTGGGGCGGCCATGTCGTCAGGGAGCCGGGCACCGGGCAAAGCGAGCCAACCATCTGGCCAGCTGGTTTTGCAACAAAAATAGGTGGTGGCTGGGGCTTGGAGAGCCAGACTCCTTCGACCACAACTGCCAGTGGAGGCCGAGAGCTCCCGGAGAGCGCCCAGCCCCGATCAGCAAAGTTTAGGCCCGCATACTGCAGTGGCCTAGTGAGCACGGGATCTAGCCTCCCGGAAGCCAGCACAGAGGCCAGAGGGCCAGAGCGTGCACTGAGCCAGTCACAAATCATGAGAGGACTGAAATGATCCCTCTGTCCTTGTCGGTGATCCCGTCCCCCAGGGGCACAACCGCCTCTGTGTCCCATGAAGACGCCTCCCTACCACGACTACGATATTCATTACACTGCACAGTTAGAAGGGCGGGCTCTGAGGCCAGAACACATGCGTGAGCTGTGTGACCTTGGCGAGTTGCTTAACCGCACTGTGCCTCAGTTTCCTCAACTGCGAATGAGTCCGGAGCGTCCATCGAGTTAATGTGTGTCAGGTTGCAGCTGGGCCCGGGGATGTAACGTGCGCCCCGTGGGCACGAGCTGCACGGCTGGGCCTGGTGCCCTAGGTGCCCCGACACCTCATCCCTTTCTCTCCTTTTACACCCCATCCGTCTCTGTCTCCCCGCCTCTCTGCCTCTCTCTCTCTCCCTTCGCTCTTCCCTTGCTCATCCATTGAGCAGACATGGCAGGCTGCAGGGAGGACAGATGTGGGGCGCACAGTGATGGAATACAGAGTGAGCCCCGACAGGACTCTCCCAGGCCCCACCGTGTCACGGCCGCCACCTGCCCACACTGTGATGTCTTTACCGTCCGGTCTCCCCGGCCCCCCCAGACTTGACAGGGCCTGCCATCACCCTCAGCCTCCAGGGAGAGCTGGTGACCCTGGGGGAGGGGACCTTCCTTCCTGAGATGGGGGAGGCAGCAGAGCTAAGAGTCGGGCTGGAGTGAGTGGGGCTGCTGGGTGACAGCCCGGCTGTCAAGTCCTGGAGCTCCTCATCTGGGGTCAGTGTGCTTCTGCCCTGCTAATGACAGAGCTGTCACTCACAGGACTCCACGGCATTGTGCAGGACCAGACACCGCTGTCTCTCCCCAGACAGGGCAATAGGTATCCTGGGGGCCTGGGAGGTTCTGAGGGGATAGTTAGTGTCTCCCCTCCCCCCCAGTCATGTCACATCTCCCAGAGTCATGCAGAAATGTTCTTACACACCTCAGTGCCTTTGCACAGGCCATTCTCTTTGCCCGACCTGCCCTCCCCTACCTCAGGCCTCCTCCATCTGACAATGTCTCACATATCCTCCAAGGCTCAGTTCCTGGGGCACCGCCTCTGGGAAGCCTCCTTCAGGACGCCAGGCCCAAAGGAACCCCGTCCTTCTCTGAGCTGCTCTGATGATTTGCACCTCCTTTTCCTACCACAGTGGTCACGGCATTTGTTTGGGTGCTTGTCCCCCTGCCACAGACAGTGAGTTCTTGAGGCGGAAGGCCAGGCCTCAGCTTTCTCTGCATCCTAGGGCTGAGCACATAGTTGGCACCTAACGAATGTGTGCTGAGGAGGGGATCGTGTTTGCTGTCACCATCCACCTCTACACACGGGTCTTGATACCGAGCAAGATCCAATCCCTGCTTGGTGTCTGGCCTGCAGCAACATCCTGCCTTAGGGAGAGGTTTAGAAAGCCAGCTGGATAGAAGGATCCAGAACGAGGCGGCCTTTTCCTGTTGAGGACCAAATCTAAGCCTAACGCACTAGGAGATACCAGTTTGGAATTGTCTTTAAATGTACATGAGGAGTTTGAGCTCAGAACCAGTTGAGCCTCTTGGTCCCGTCTGAGGTGACCCACAAACGGTGAATGGCACCCACTGGAGGCAGAAGTGAGGCAGGACTCCCCGGGTAAGACATCCAGGCAGATGCCTCACGGACCCCAGGGGGAAACAACAAAAGAGCAGTTTCATTTCAGTTTTGTAATGCAGAAACAGTGTTCTGCATGTCTGCTTTTGAAACAGAGAAGAGAGAGGGTAAAATGACTTTAACAAATGAAGGAAGTCATTAGAAAAAACAAGTTTCTTCCACCCTGTGTGATGGCCTGTTGAGGAAGAGATAGCAGGGCAGAGAGGAGAGGAAGGGAAGAGAAAGGAAGATGGGAGGATGCAGAACTAGTAACGTGTGAGTGAAGGGCCGAGAGAGAGAGAAAGAGAGAGAGGGAGAGAGAGAGAGAGAAAGCCCGAAGAGATGGTGGAACCCCCCCCACACGCTCCTCCAAGACTTGCTTTTTAATTGTGTTTGTGTTTTGTTACTGTTTTTACCAGTTTAAGGGGGCAATTTTGAACACATTTCTCTTGTTTTCCGACTTCTAGAATGAGAAGCTCCTAATGAGATGTCTCGTGCCATTCTTAGTATTGATCTTTTTTAAAAAATATGTTTATTTTTCCTTCTGAAAGCTTCTAAGATCTTCTTTTATCTTCATACACACTACCACAAAATTCGTGTGGACCTTTATTCATTTATTCATTCATTCATTGATGTGGGTACTCAGTGGGCTTTTATTTTTATTTATTTTCAATGGGCTTTTAATTTTTAAAAATATTTTATTTATCTATCTATCTATCATCTATTTATTTAGAGCATGAACAGGGGGAGGGGCAGAGGGAGAGAGAGAATCTCCAGCAGACTCCCCACTGAGCGCAGAGCCCAACGTGGGGCTTGATCTCACAACCCTGAGGTCAAGACCTGAGCAGGAGTCAGTTTCTTAACTAACTGAGCCACCTAGGAGCTCCTCGATGGGTTTTTAAAATCTGGAAATGTAGGTCCTTCAGGTCTGGAAAATATTTTTGTATTACTCCTTTGACTCTGGACTCTCTTCCAGAGTCAAAGGAGTAATGGGGGTGTCATGGGGGCCTGGGAGGTTCTGAGGGGATAGTTGGGGTCTCTATCCTGTATTTCTCTATCTTGTATTTCTTCTGTTGGGCCTCCTAAGTGGATCTTTTATGTTCCTTATTTTTTCTCTCGCCTCTTTTCCATACCTTTATTTTTTTTTCTACTTTCTCAATGATTTCCTTGACTCTTTCAAAACCTCCTATTGGCTACTTTATTTCTGCTATCGTATTTTCTTTCTTCTTTTTTAAAAAAGTAAGATCTATACCCAACCTGGGGTTTGAACTCAGGACCCTGAGATCAAGAGTGGCATGTTCTACTGACTGAGCCAGACAGGCACCCTTCTGCTATCAGATTTTCAATATCCAAGGGTTTGCTCCTTTTTACCCCCTGATTATTCCCTTTTAAAAACAGGATTTTGGGGGTGTACAATTTATATTCCATAACATTTTAAGTGTGATTCAATGATTTTTAGTAAATCTACAGAGATGTGCAACCATTACCACAATCCAATTTGGATTATTCCTTTTTGTATAGTCTTTTATTCTAGTTTCATAGGCGAAATATCTTCTCTCATCTCTCTGAAGGCATTAATGCCTGTTTCTTTGATGTTTTCAAGCTCCTCCCTTTGGTTGTTGGTCAGCTGGTCTCAGTTTCTGCCTTTCATGTTGGAGACTTTCCTCAAGTTCTTGGGTATCCTTTGCAGTTCACTAATATTTAAGGGTAAGACATTAAAAAGCCATCTGGATACTGTGTGTGCATGGGCGTCATTTGTCAATTGATGAGCTTCACCCTAGGAGTTATATTAGCACCATCTCTTTGAGATTCCCCAAACGTCAGTAGCAGTGAGTCTTTTTTAGGGGCCGTTCAATTTCTCTAGAAAAGAATCTACCAACCTCTCTGGGGTTGAGGTGGATGAGTGGAGTGGGTTAGTGCTGATCTGGTTGTCAATATCCTTGGAGATGCGTGGTGCGGGGGTCTGGGGGTACAACCATTTGCAGATCAACTTTCATGTCAGCCTCCTGTTTTGCCTCTGGAGCCTCCCTCTTCTACTGTTCCTGCTGATGGGGGCTTAGACCCTCAATTTTTCCTCCTGCTGGAGGAGGGGAAAGGTGGTCACTGGCTGTACTGAATGGGGGAGGGAATTCGGGGTGTCTTTCTACCAACCCCTCGGTTTCCATTTGGGCAGAACCTGCCAAGTTTCCAGTTCTACGACTCATCCTTGTCTTTTGCAGTCTCCGGCGCCTGCCATACCTGTGTCTTGCCAAGAATCCACAGCTTGAATTGGCTCTGTTTCATTAGCATCCCCCTGTGTAGGCACATGGTATTCAGATTTGTCAGCTCTGATAATTCTTCTACCTGCTTTCCATCTTCCAAAAATCTGTTGACATCTTTTGTCTTCTGCTAGGTTTTTTTCTCTCTCTCTTTCTCATTCTTTTCATTCTTGTGGGCTCAGACATCTTTTTAATTCCTTAACTCACATTTCAGTGGTGTTTCAGAAAGAAACAATGATAAATCCATGTGCTTAATTTGTCAGGCTTTACCTGAGATGTGGGATTAAAGGCCTTTCAAGCTTTGTTTTTTTAGATGTTTTTGCAACCGTAGACATAAGGAGAAACAAGAGGAGGTCCCCTGTATTCTATACTAAATATGTTATAGATTCTCTTCTTCTCAGAGTGATCTTTCTAATCTGGGTCACTGGTTTGTTGAAAGAAAAGGTGGAAAACTGAAGGAAATCTTGAGAAATGATGATCAAAGGGATGGACCTTGGATCCAGGGAAAGTTTGAAGGTGTTGGTGCTGTTTAACTGGGCAGAGAGGATCAGGGATGGTTTAGTTATTCAGTGGAATTCATTTTCCTTAAAAGTGATTTTTGTCCTGATACATCATGTTGCTCTGTCCTATTTTGCATTTGTATGAACTTCCATGTTGCCGTAGAAGAGTCATCCTAAAACATGAGAGGGAGGAGGAGTGTGGGAGAGACTAAGCCTGTATTAATCAGGGTAGACTAGGCAATGCTACTGTAACGGATAAATACTGAGATGTCTTAACACAGTAAAGGTTCATTCCTCTCTCACTTCACCATCTTCTCACTGCTTGGTAGCCCCCCCCCCAAGAGGTGGCCTTGGGACCCATGCTACATCTATCTGTTTGCTATACTGTCTGGGACGCATGGCCTTCCAAGGTTCTGTGGAAGGGGACAGAGAATTGAAAGATCATGCATTTGAGGGCCCAGAACGGAAGTGATTTATATCTTCTACCCACATCCATTGGCCAGAACTCTGTCCTGTGGTCCCAGATTACTGGCAAGGGAGAATGGGAAACGTGGTCTTCTTGTGCACTCTTGAAGTAATGGTGTTGCATTGTCTCTGCCATCTGTCTACCAGGCTTTCTGAGGGGGGGGTTGCCAATATTCTTAGAGGGAAGGGAGATATGGTCTCCGTGTCCATAATGCCTGACCAAGAGGTAATAACGTTCAATTAAAGTAGGAGACCGCCGTCAGACATAAAGAGAAATTTCTTGACTTTAATGGAGTCTAACATCAGAATGGGCAAGTGAGAGGTGGCATCTATCCTTACAGATCCTTAAGAAAAATGTTTCTGGAAATTGATGGATCTATCTGCTTAAGAGGTGAACTGGATAATCTTTTGAGATCCCACCTAATTCTGGGATTCTAGTCTCAAATATGCAGGCCTTAGGGTTTGTGAAGCAGGACCGCCAGGAGCAGGGGTGGGTCCAGGTTTTGTGAAGCCTGAAGCTTACACTACTTTGGGTGCCTTCAATAAGAAAAATAGGTACCTTCTATAATTCAAAATTAGGTGCAGAACTTGGAAGGGGCCCTCGCGGTGGAAAGCCTCAAGCGTAAACTTACTAGTTTCCCAATAAACCCTCCTCCAGTCAGAACAAACCCATCGCTCCTTTGGAGCTAATAGATCCCAAAGTGTCTTCCCCAACAGACTCGCTCTTCCAAATTCTGGTTCAACCCCATGATTTTCTCTGACTCTTTCACTCAGCAAAAATTGTTGAATGCCCACCACATACCAGGCATTGGGTTGGGCCCTTCATCACCCACCTAGGTTGCAGGGCTGAGCTGGAGACCAGCCCCAGGGACATCGGTCCTGACCCCAGGAGCTCCTGAGTCCATGCTGGCAGCCTCAGGGCAAAGGAGGAGGAGGAGAACGGGCACAGAACAGGGCCACGTGTGACCTGAGGACATAGGGAGTCGTCTGTGGGACGTCAGGCCCCTGTGTGCAGGGGAGAAATCCATGCTGCTCTCTGTCTTTCTTTGAAAAGGAAATGTTCCTACAGCCACTGCCGAGACCTCAGACCTGCTGTGGAACAGAAGGCTCAGCTATGTCCTCGGCTGTGTCCCACAGCCCCTCTGGCAGACACATCACTCCTCTCGAGGAGCTGGAGCCTGGAGTCCAGTGTCACTGTGAAGAGTCAGCAGTCTGGGCTACGACACTTGGTCCGGAGCCCAGCTGTCAGCCCTGTCCCCACCATTGTCCCTGGCACTGTCTGGGCCTTTTCAAGCTGATCGAACTGCAGTGTCTGGAAAACTCCAGACCAACACTAGGTCCCTGCAACAACCTGTCTTCTCTTAGAATTTGCAAACAGCAGAAAGTCAAACTAAGAGTGAATTCTGAAGCCCTCTCAGGAGACCAGGCCACAGATTTGCTGGGTGACCCTTGCAGATCACCTTCATCTCCCTGGGCCTCTTTTTCCTCTTCTGTAAACTGGGAAAATAACCAACCCCTGGGCAGGACAAATTTTGTCACCATGGTCAAGGTCAGCAAGGATCTGGGGCGAGGCTTGGGGAAGGGACACTGACGTCTCAGAGTCTGTCCTATGGCCCAGCTGCACAGGGGCTGGACAGGGGTCCCAGCCAGTCAGGTGGCACGGAGATAATCTAGCGGGTCCAGGCCCTTGGAAGTCCCAAATCTGCTTTATGGTTTATGATGTTCTTGCATGGTTTGCATGGAGACCTGGCGAGCCTAGGAGGAAGGAATAAAAACAACCAACCTGCTTAAAGTGCTTAAAGTGATTTGTCTGAAAATTTTTGCATCAAGATGCATTGTACCAAAGACAGCATTTTTAAAGGCTTTCTAATGAAGCAGATGCAAAACAACTCACGTTAAAGAAGGCTCCGTCCCAGCACAACGTTGGGAAAATGCAGGGTTTCTCAGCCAAAGAAACTGGGCTGAAGAAGAGGTCAGGGAAGCATCAGGGTGGAGAAGGTCTGGGAGGACTGGTTAGGGCTCCCCACCAGGGCTCCCTGGGATCCCGGTTTGTACCCGGAAACTCCAGGGCCCTGCTCTCTGCTGTCGACACTAGTTCCTTCCCAAACTTAGGCGGTCTTTTAGTGGGGTCTAAAAGCCTATAGGGGCTTCTTCGGTGGACTTCAGGAGATGCCAAACCCACTGATCCACAAAATTTCATGTGGGTGGAAAAATTTCATGTGACTGGGCTTGGAATTTCTTCTGGGAAGAGGGGCCTGAGCTCTCCTCCAATGTCCAGTGGGTTCGGGACCCAGAGCAGAAACCTTCACTCTAGACTATGCTGGCAGCAGGAGAAGGTAAAGGAAGGATCACTGGCAGAGTGTGGAATGCAGGCCACTCCCAGCTTTAGAGTTTAGAGCTAGCTACCCACAGGACGATGGCGCCTGGAACCTTGGAATGCATTTTCCTTGAGGAGGTCTGTCCCTGTGGAAGTCATGCTCCCTGGCAAGTAGCCAGAGTTTTCTTCAGATGGACTCATTCAAAAGCCCTGTTCAGTTCCCGAGGTGAGTGCTGGCTGCTGGAGACATGAGGGAGATTAGACATGATTCTTTTTTTTTTTTTTTTTAAGATTTATTTATTTATTTGAGAGAGTGAGAGAGCAGGGGGAGGGGCAGAGGGAGAGAGAATCCTCAAGCAGACTCCCTGCTGAGCAGTGAGCCCTATGCTGGGCTTGATCCCAGGACCCTGAGATCATGACCTGAGCCAAAATCGAGAGTCAGACGCTTAACCAACTGAGCCCCCCAGGTGCCCCCTGGACACAGTTCTTGTCTGCCTTTGTCAGATTCTCAGTCCAGGGGACGAGGTGCCCAGAGAAATGACCCCGGTGGGCTCAGTCAGTGGAGCGTGTGACTCTTGATCTCGGAGTTGTAAGTTCGAGCCCCACATTGGGTACAGAGATTACTTAAAAATAAAATCTTAAAAATAAAAAGAAAGAAGGAAAGAAATGACAATACCAGGCGGTCTGTGCTATAGGAAACGTAAAAGAAAGGTCTGGGCCGCACTGAGGGAGGAAAGGTTCGCTCAGTCTGGAAGCTGGAAAGCCACCCAGATGTGTGGCATGGGCCAGAGGGTCAGAGACACGAGGGTGTGAGTCCAGGCCGTGCGACCTCTGAGAACCTCATTTCCCTTTTAAAATACAATGAGAATCATTCATAGAATTGTTGAGAGTCCAGTGAAATCATGCTCACACAGCACGTCCATGGATTGGACCTTAAAGTGGGATTTGGCTTTCGGAAATATCTAGGGGCAGCAAGAGCATCGGGGGTAGAGGCGCGGCTCAGGAGGGTACTTTGGGCCGACTCAGCGATGCTTCTGTGCTAAGGCTTGGGAGACTCACATTTGATGGTCCAGCAGTGTGCGGATTCAATGACTCAGCAATTTTGAATTCGATGGTACAAAGTGAGAGGACTTTATAAATCGGGGCTGCCGACGATCACAGTAACAATCGTTGTCACCAGTGACCGAGAGCTTCTTACATGCCGGGCCCCACGTGGTGTTTGTGCATTAACTCGCTGGATCACTTGACCAGGCTGGTGCAGGAGACCTCACAACCCCCTCGCCATAGGGCTGCTGTCACCCTCCGTCCCAGTCCCTTCCTGCTTTACCCCTCTTCTCACTCAAGCCTTCCCACCCTTACCCCCCATAAGCCATGACTGTACTCAACATCCTAGGTCAGAGCCAGGAGGGACCTTGGAGACCCCCCAGTTCAGCTCCTCATTTTACAGAGGAGGAAAGAAGCCCCTAAAACAAGGGACTTGCTTTTCTAGACCATAGAAAAGGCTCCCGTGCACCCTCATAGGTGTTGGATGAATCCAGTCAGGAGGCCTGGCTTAGCCGCCATTTATTGCCCCCATGATCTTGGGCAGGGGTCCTCTGGGTCAGGGTCAGACCGGTGATAAGCTGGGTGTGTCCACGTGCTCCCCAGGATTCACATCCAGGCCATTCTCCTCTGGACGGTCATTTTCCTCAGTGACCCAGGCTGCCTGGTTTCCCCTCAGGTCAAGCCCCTGAGGTGGGAGGCCTCTCCAGGGCTCTAGTTCAGGCCTTGGGGGGTGCGGGAGACCCGGTCAGGGTGTTGTGTTGACTTAGAAGTGTCACTGCAGCACCTCGCTTCCTTTGGGGGGACCCCTGGGAGTGGGACTGCTAGATCAAAGGGTAACTCTATGTTCAGCTTCCTGAGTAGTTGCCAAACTGCTTTCCACAGAGGCCGCACCATTTTACATCCTTACCTGCAAAGCACAAGGGTTCCATTTTCTCCACATCCTGGCCAACATTTGTTCTTTTGGAAATCAGATTCTTTTTCCTCTCTGATAGCAGTCCCCCCCGGGGGCCGCCCCCAGCTGTTCTCTTTAGATTCTGCTCTCAAACGCCTCTAGTTCACCCTTCCCTCTTCCCTCTTCCCTCCTCCCCTCTCCCCTCTCCCCTCGCCTCAGCCCAACTGCGGCCACAGGAACAGGTGCTCAGACAGCGGTTCTCCAACCCGAGTGCAGGCCAAGGCACCCCCCCCGCCCCGCCGCCACGGGCAGGTAAAACATGGATCACTGGGCCCCACCCCCAGAGTTTCTGATTCACTGGGTCTGGGGTGAGGCTCTAGAATTTGCATTTCTAGTAAATTCCTAGCTGGTGCTGATGCTACCTTCTCGGAACCACTGTGAGAACCACAGCTTGAAGGTACCACTTCCTACATTTTGCCCTCCACGGCCCCTGCTGTGTTCCTTCCCTTCCTCATTTGCATAAAACAATAGCTCCCCTCACCTCACTTATGCTTCAAACTTCGCTTCCCCCAGATCTTCTTAGGCTGAGCTGTGGGATGGGCAGGGACGGGAGGGAAATGATTGCTCTGCTTCCTCAGTTCTGGCCCCGCCGTGCAGCCACCTCTGGAGCATGAATGTCCCCTGTTCTGACTCTGGAAACAAGATGGCCTTTTGCCGGGTCCCAGGGTAGCCTTTGGTCAGCTTCAATCAACTTTCCACTTTGAAGCTGTTCTTGGTGAGGGATTGATATTTTATTCAGTGCATTAAATGCCTGACAAGAGTTGAGTATGGTGAAGGATTGCCATGGGAATACTTCCCCAAGACCTGGTGTGGGGGAGAAAGAATGCAAGTCTGGGGTGGAGGGCTTCTCAACCAGGCCCCAGAATCTTCCACCGAAGTTCTGTCCAAGGTAACCAGCCACTTGCACAGTCCTCCCAGCTGCCATCAGCTCCTCCTCACCTCCCTTGCTGTCCTCTCCCCAGGCTCTAGCATGGAGATCATGGCCAACCCTTGGCCTCTGGATTTGGTGAACAGTTTCTGGCATCTCAGCTCCATCTTGGCTGCCCATTTTGCATGACAAATCACTTCCTTTTTGGAGACCTCAATTTCCCCATTGGTAAAATTAAAGACTTGACTATAGCAATGGTTTTCAACCTGAGTTCCACAGGGTTCTGCTGAGGGTCAAGGTATACTCCAAGTCTACCACCTCTGCTTTATTAGAGTGGCTCTATATCTTGAAATTCAATGTCAACAACTCATTTGGAAGACAAAAGTCCTGCTGCTAAAAATCACTAGCCTCGAGGATCTTGAAGACTTTTCCTGCCCTGGTTTTATGGTCTAGATTCTGTGGGTTTTTTTGTTTTTTTTTTTAAAGATTATTTATTTATTTATTTATTTATCTGAGAGAGAGAATGGGAGACAGAGAGCATGAGAGGGGGAGGATCAGAGGGAGAAGCAGACTCCCCGCTGAGCAGGGAGTCCAATGCGGGACTCGATCCCAGGACTCCAGGATCATGACCTGAGCCAAAGGCAGTTGCTTAACCAACTGAGCCACCCAGGCACCCCTAGATTCTGTGGTTTTTTGACCACTATGTCTTTTTTAAATCGCAGCCCGTGTGTGACCTCAGCCTTGAGTTTTTCCTCGAGTTTCTGAAACTCAGTGCTCAGGAACATGTGTTTCTTTCAGGACAGAGGTGGGGGGTGGCAGGCCAGGTATGTTGGCCCCTGTTCCAATCACTGACCTGTGCTTGAGGGTGTATCTGGGCCAAGCAGATGGGGCTGGCTGGGGTGGAAAAAGGAGGTTTGAGGGGATACCAAGAGCCTTTCAGGTATGTGTATGTGTGTTTTCCACTAAGGAAAGGCCATCTGTGAAGGAGAAGGAACCCATTTCACAGTCCCTGTGATAGGTCTGTGGGAAACGCCAATAAACTTGCAGGCCCAGGGGAGACGTGAGAGCAGGGATTGAGTGGGACCCCGCTGTGAGGGTCTTTTCTGGATATCAACTTAATCTCCCATGACTGAAGTTGGCATGGGACAATCAGTGGGCATAATCAGCTTGGCATACTGGAACATCTGAGCAGAAAAGGGACATGCTTCTGGCATGCCTCTCTGAGAGCCAGAAAGGAGGTAGTTAAGACAGTAAAATTTGTTGAATTGGAGGAGCTGAGGCCATTTCTCTTGGGGAGAAGGAGGCAGGGGGTTTGGGTGGGTAGATGGGCGCTGTCTGTTACCAGGCTCAGGGACACATATCCTCGTCCCAGGAAATGTGATACACAGGCTTAGATTTACAGTGAGAGGGAGGCAGGTTTCTAAGTTATTTTACAGACCCTGAAGCCATGCCTGGGTCTCAGGCTGGAATATATTACGGGGTGGGAACACCTCCTGTGATATGCCATAAATTGTGGAACCATGGCTACTCCAGAGGCACCGGAAACACTCAAAGGTAAAGAGGAAGAGAGTGGTGTGGCAGGATTGTGTGTGCGAAGAGAGTGCCCAGGCGGGGGGGGGGGGGGGGGGACAGGGGGCCTGCAGTGAGGAAAAACTCCCACCCAGGAGACTCAAGTTCTAGCCCTGCTCTGGCACTTCTTAGTTGCATAAATTTGCTCAAGGGCCCTTACAATGTACTAGAAAGGGCTCTCAACCTGCCAGAGCTGGGGTTGAATCTCAGCTCTACCAATTCTTAGCTGGATGACCTTGGCAACTTACTTGAATTCCCAAGCCTCAGTTTCATGATCTGTAAAGTGGGAATAACAACTGTGGATGTCGTTGTTTGTTGCCGGTCTAAAAGCTCATCTCTCCTTTCTCCTTAGATTTTGTTTAGATAACACATTCTCAGAGAGGGGCCCTTCTAGCAATCTCAGTGGATAAATTACAATTGGTCTAATCTAAGCATGGTCATGTCATTTTCTTTTTGTTATTGCTTGGTTTAGGAGTGGACCTACGGCCCAATTTTTTTTTTTAAAGATTTTATTTATTTATTTATTTGAGAGAGAGAGAGAGAAACAGCATGAGAGGGGATAGGGTCAGAGGGAGAAGCAGGCTCCCCGCCGAGCCAGGAGCCCAATGCGGGACTCGATCCCAGGACTCCGGGATCATGACCTAAGCCGAAGGCAGTCGCCTAACCAACTGAGCCACCCAGGCGCCCCTACGGCCCAATTTTAACCAATGCCTTCTGGGAAGGATTTTTTCCCCCTCATATGCCAAGAAGTCCTGCTGTCATCTTCCTGCCATAGATGAGGTTGGGTGAGGATGTGATGCTTGGAGCTGTGGCAGCCATCCTGCAACCATAAGGTGTGAAGCCTGAGAAAGCAAGGCTAACATATCAAGGATGATGGAGAAAAATAGAAAAAAGACTGGATCTTAGATGACTTTACTGAGCTTCTTCATCAATCCTGGATTGCCTATCCCTCCAGACTTCTTATCTGAGATAGTGACAGATCTTTATTCCATAAGACATCAGTAAGTATGCTGTTACCTGCAGCTGAAATATTCCTCCCTATAACACAACAGTCTCACAGGGTTGTTGTAAGGGTCAGCCAGATGTTCACATATGGCAAATTCCTAGCCCAGGATTTGGCTCAGAGTAGGTGTTCAATACACACTAGTTTCCTCCCTCTTCTCTCTTTTTGTCTCTTAATTTTAGATTTTTCCCGCTCTACCAATCTCACAGGATTGTGGTAAAAAAGCAAATGAGATAATTTTTATTTATTGCCACACTAAGGCTCTAGTAACAACCACAAAACCTCAGTGGCATATCACAATAAACATCTCTTTAGCTTACAAATTTGGTTCTCTGTGGCGTAGGCTGGCTACTCTACAGGGTTGGTGGCGGGCGATGGGGCAGACTGGGTGTGTTCTCGGTAGCAGGAGAGGAAGCAGAAACACACCACATTTGTTCCCAACTCTGCTTCCTTCCTGTTGGCTGACATCCCATTGGTTGAAGCCAGCAGCGTGGCCAACGCCAGCAGCAAGGGGTCGGGTAGGATGAGACACCATGCTCACATGGACGGGCACCACCGAGTTGCATCACAAAGGGAGTAAGGAAGAACTGGGCCAGTGTTTTTACCTTTTTATTTTTATTTATTTTTTTACAACCCATCTATCACGATAATATATAGGAAAGGACTTTATAATCTGTAAACATTCTACAAATAATAGTGATGATGTAGATAATGGTCCATGAAGGAGGAAGGTTACATTCAAGGTCCAGAACAGGCAAATCTATAAGGGCAGAAAGTAGATTAGTAGTAGCCCAAGGCTGATGGGGTTGGGGAGTTTGGGAGGCTGACAACTAAGAGGTGTAGGGTTTCTTTTGGGGGGTAATAAAAATGTTCTAAAATCGATTGTGGTAATGGGTACATAACTCTGTGAATATACTAAAAGCCCTTGAATTATATCATTTAAATAGGTGAGTCGTATGGTATGTAAATTATACTGTAATAAAACTGTTTTTAAAAAGGCAGAAAGGGAGGAATGATTCTGGATTAAGGTGGGGAGAGGTGAATCACCAGGTGGTGGCCATATCCCCGGTTTCCCACAAAGCTGTCAGGACACCACCATATGTGACCATTAAAAAGCCAACTTGTTAAGGTTTTCTCTGCCACCCTTGGAAAAAAATCTCTGATTTTATCATGGATTCTGTGGGGGGAAAATCACACTGTGTTTATAGCCATTTGCTGCATGGCCAACTTTGCAGGAGAGCAAGCCCCCACAAGCCAGGAGAGGAGCTGGGACCTCAGTGCATGCGGGGAGGGGAAGCTTTTCAGAGGCACCAAAACATTGGCCCCCGTTGGCCCCCATTGGCCTGTGGAGGGGAGGAAACGTCTCCCTTGACCCTCTTAGGGTCCCTGGCTGGCTCTGCCAATGAAACTGACAGGATAACAGAAAACCTTACAAATTAATTTAACCTACATTTTACATGACAGTGGAGCCATCAGGAAATAAAGACATGAGGGAACGTTCCACCTGAGTGTTTTCATGTGAGGTTTCATGAAGAGTGGACAGTGTGTGGAAACAGAATATGTCAAAGAGCGTGAATAAGGGTAGTAAACTGGGAGAAACTTAGCAAGGTCTCTTGGTTCAGTTCTTTCTCAGTCTTCCTCCTCCTTGGAGGATAGAATGCTCCTTTCTTCTGGGTACAGGGAGGACACCTGTCGTGAGAGGGTCTTATGACCTGCTTCAGGGGAGAAGGGTTCAGAGAGAGCCTCCTGTTCATGCTGTTTTCTCAGACTTTCTCAAACTCCTTCAGCTTAAAATATTCACTATGTCAAGATGCCATAATTTGGGGGTAGCATGTCCTGAGCCCTGTCACCTGCTTCTGGGCTGGAAGGGGCATTTGCAGAGGGGGGCATGTGGAAAGGGAAAGGGTAGAGGGTGAGAGCGATGATGGGGCTGGCACGTGGGACCTACAGGGAATGAGGGAAAGAGGTGGGTTATGAGCTGGAGAAGATGAGCTCAAAGGTCAATGTAATAGCCATCTTTGGGAACCAGATGGGTTGTTAACTGAGAGGGGGCCATGTCTACAGGCTCTTCTGCTGACTCTTTGAACTTGAGTCCTTAGGAAGCAAAGTTGCTTTCAGGGAAACTGGCAATTGCCCCTAGCATCCCAGCAAGTGCAAGGATACCTGGTCCAGGCTGAAAGGAGCTTCCCCTTTCCCTAGAACATCTCCTTCCACCCCCTTCGGCTGCCCAACTCCTACCTGTCCTGTAGGACTCAACAAAGACCTCTCCTTCTCCAGAAAGCCTCTCCTGATCCTCTGGGTGCCTCTTTGTGATCAATGCCATTCTCTAGCTGAATGCTTATCATGACAAATTGAGTTGTTTTTAACTAGACTGTAGGCTAACTGTAAGCCGGGCAAGGAAGGAGGGAAAGAAGGAAGAGGGGGAGGAAGGGAGGGAGGGAGGGTCCCATTGAACCGTAGTGAGCAGCTGGTAGGTCTGGCATAGGACGGCCACTACTGGGGCAGGCCATGACCATCCTGAGCTCTGACCAACCATTGGCATTGCCTTGGTCCCCACTGCTGCAGCACTGTGGTCTGCAGACACCCTGGGCCTCCTGGAGTGACTCAGGGAAACGAAACAGTGGCCAAGTCTGGACCCAGGGCTTGTTGAACTGGTGGCATGGGTCCAAAATAATGAATCATGTTTCATAGGCTGGGTTCCCTGGAAGCGGAGGCTGACACAGTTTACTGGGGATCAACACATGTGAAAGGAAGGGAGAAAAAACAGGATTGGGAAGAGGGGAAAGTGGAACTGGGACGCCCAACAAAGGCTCAGCCAACTCTCCGGGGGGCACTGGAGCAAGAAGGGCCTGTCAGCGCGCCCTGTATCCGGGCAAGGTGGTGGGACCTTTGTGGCCCCTCCTTGCTCAGTCATCTGGGGAAGGCTGCCCTGGGGCCAAGAGGCTCTCTGCAGCTGAGAGACACTAAAGGAGCTGAAGACCGGAGACCGTGTGCTGAGCCTTCCCCACACTCCCCACCCCTCACAGCTGGACAGTGAGTCCTTTCCTGAAGGGGGATCTGGGCAGCACGTCTCTATGCCCACCATAGATTGACAGTCGCTGAAGCTACAAGTTATCGAACCCTTATGCCAAGATGTCCAATTAGCATCCTTTACAAGTGAGGAAACTTGAGGCTCCGAGAGGTAAAGTAACTTGCCCAAGGTCATACAGCTGGACCAGGAAGTAGGGGAGCTAGACAACCAGACAGGCTGACACTAGAACACCCGCTTTTTTAAAAAAAGATTTTATTTATTTATTTTGGAGAGAGAGAGAGAGAGAGCGTGCATGCAGGCGTGGGGGGGGGGGGGGGGAGGGGGGGGGGGGGGGGGGGGGGGCAGAGGGAGAAGCAAACTCCCCGCTGAGCAAGGAGCCCGATGCAGGGCTCCATCCCAGGACCCTGGGATCATGACCTGAGCCGAAGGCAGACGCTTCACTGACTGAGCCACCCAGGCGCCCTAGAACACCAATTTTAACCACTGATCCTAAGTGCTAAGGGGAAGGGGCATAATTATACAGGGACCAAATAGATACTTTTCATAGTGAGTTTTTTTAAGTAGAAAAACCCAGGATGCCTGGGTGGCTCAGTCAGTGAAGTGTCTGCCTTCAGCTCAGGTCATGATCCCAGGTCTTGGGATCGAGCCCCGCATCGGGCTCCCTGCTCAGCAGGGAGCCTGCTTCTTCCTCTGCCTGCCGCTCCCCAGGCTGTGTTCCCCGCCCTGCTTGTGTGCGCATGTGTGCTCTTCCTCTCTCTGACAAATAAATAAATAAAATCTTAAAAAAAAATGAATGGAAAAGCCGATGAATATATATATATTGGGGGGGTTGATCCCAAGGGAGCCCTTCGCCCTTTAGCCTGGCCACATGCTTCTGTCCCCAGTGGGGGTGGAAAAAACTCGGTTGGTCCCCTTCCCCCATCATCAACTGATCCTGTTGAGGGAAGGGACAACCCATGGGCACAGCCTCCTCTCCAAACCCCCTTATGCCCACTGAGCTGGGACTCAGGAAGCACACTTAGTGAAGAAAACCCCACAGTACAGTTCCAAAGATAGCAAAGGGGCTAAGGGAAATCGCCCTGCTGAGAGAATTGCTCACATTTTCATGCTTTTGCAGGAAGGGCTGCTGGAGGTGAGGGATGCTGGGGGCTGGAGGGGAGCTTGGAGGCTGAAGTGCCCTTCTCCGTCCTGGGCTTCACCAAAGGAGGGAGGCAATATCCCTTCAACTCAGCCTTCTGGACTGTGCTTCCATTTGCTCTGAGGTGGAGGAATGATTAGGATGGTTCTTACTCGGGGCTCAGAGATCTTTTCCCAGGTGCTGGCTCTTTGGCTGGTACTAATGTCCCCTGGCGCTTCTGTGGCTCCCCCTGGGATCGGGGTGTCATGGGGGTGGTATGGGGAGCACACTGTGATTCGCCTCCAGGGCTACAAACCCAGCCCACGGTGCCACTCACTCTGAGCTTCAAGGTTTGTCCTCCCCCATGAGCCCCCTCCCAGGCTAGTGTCCGCCCCACCCTCGATCTCCCTCGGGGTAGAGAGGCTGCAGAATCCATCTGGATAGAGAGCGTGGGACTGATGTGCTGTTTTTAGTTCTGTGGGAGAAGTCACAACAAGGGGTTGTAATTTCTCTGCAATTTCTCTCTTCGATGAGGCATCCGTTGGCATGCTGTGAGGAGATTCTCATCTGAGCACAGGGCCTGGATCTGGATCCAGCCTCATGGGTGTGCCCAGGCCTCCTTGTGGCCCCTTCTGCCTGCCAGAGGCACTTGACTTTGCTCTGAAGGAGGGGAGCAGTTTTAGGGGCCTGTCATCCTTTTCTCCCCTCGCTCCGGCTGACTCACACACATAGCCTAGCTCTCTTTGCATGGAATGGCACCTGCCCACGCCTTGATTACCTCTTATTTCGTGCTCTGTCTGAGCCAATGCTCCCCTCGATGCCACCCCTGGCCCCCAGCACATCCAGTCAGCTCAGTCACCACTCTGATTGTGTGCCAGGCCCCGTGCTATGTGCCAGAGATCTAGAGATGAACAGGGACAGCCCCTGCCCTTGGGAAGCTGGCTGTGCAGGTCGGAGGGGATGCTTGTGCTAAGGCAGAATGTGCAGGGGGGCCTTGGAGCTCACAGAGGGAAACTCTCATCTTCTGGAGGGAAGTGATGGGCAGAGTGGGACCTCGGACCACCAGGGTTTTGTTCCAGACCAGCCAAATACAGAGGGTATGACATTTGGGGGAAAATGATTTTAGATTTTGTAACAAAACATGTTGCTACATTTACCTGATGATAGGACATTCCTCCTACGCAACAAGACACCTGTAGGAAGAACGATTATTTAAAATAGGAAGCTTCCAAGTACCTATTTAACAATAGCCTAGCCATATCGGGCACAACCCCGTCAATCTTTGTCCTTGCCCGGGGCATTAGGGTTGCCAGTGATGGTCCTGGTGACTAAGAGTGAACCCGGGAGCAGGTGCTGCTTGAGCTGTCTTGATGGGTGGGCAGGACCTTGCCAGGCAGAGGGCCCGGGGAGGGGGAGGAGTTCCAGGTGAGGGATGGAGCTGTGAAAGTGCACACTATCCCCAGAAGAATGAACATGGTTTGGTTGGGCAAGGGCTTAAGGGAGAAAGAGCAAGAGGTGATCCTCAAATGGTAGGTGGGGCCAAATCCTGAGGGCTTTGATGCTACACCAAGGAGGTCATGGCTTTTCACCTTCAGGCCTTTGCTCATCATAGACTACGAGCCCCTCAGAAGCAAGGACTGGGGTGAGGTGCCAAAGGGGCAACATGTAAGGAGGCACTTACTCTCAGAATCGTGCCAATGCAGGGCTGGCCCCCCGAGAGTGAGCGAGTCGGGTCCTTTGTGACCTCTAGGTGCCTTCCTTGCCTCACCCTAGACCCAGCCCTGCTCAGGAGAGAGGTCACGTTTTGTAAGTTTTTGTATTCTGAGGGCCTAAAACAATGCTTGACCATAGTAGCAGACCAATAATTTCTTGTGGGATGAATGAATGAATGAATGAGTGGGTTTTTTTTTTTTTTTCTGTCTGGAATGTGTTTGCCATCCTCATGGCCAGTCAAGATGTGTCATTTCCTTTTTTTTTTTTTTAAGATTTTATTTATTTATTTGAGAGAGAGTGAGAGAGTGAGAACACATGAGTGGAGGAGGGGCAGAGGCAGAGGGAGAAGCAGACTCCCCAATGAGCTAGGAGCCCGATGCCGGACTTGATCCCAGGAGCTTGGGATTATGACCTGAGCTGAAGGCAGACGATTAACCGACTGAGCCACCCAGGCGCCCCAAGGTATGTTATTTCTTTTCAGGCTTACTTCTTCCCTGCAGCCCCTCCAGATAACCCTCCCCTGAGTCCTCAGCTCTTATGTTGTATGCACATCCCATCTCCCAACCAGACTGTGTTGTTCTGTTTTGGAGAGAGATGTAGACAGTAGGTGCTTACACTGGAGGCATAATCAAATCTCAGAACCCTCCCTGGGTAGGCTCAGTAGTTCTAGAATATCCTGGCCCCTTGGATGGGAAGGACCAGCCAGGACCACTGCTGCTGCATAGCTCTTTGGGGTTTCCCTCCTTCCCCTCTTCTTCCCTATTCTTTATGGGGCCAAGGCTCAGAAAAGTTTCTGGAGGGGGTGTCTGCAAACTTCTCCTTCACAGGACTACCCACTTACCCAGCCTGCTTCCTTTCCTTAGCCCCTTTGGACCACAACCACCTGGCCGCTGCTATGTAGTTATGAAGGCTCCAGAGGTCTTCTGAGACCCCCCACCTCCCTGCTCTTCTGACTGATGGCACTCCTCACCAGGTGTGGAAACCATTGGCTCTTGGCTAAGAAATGAGGTTAAACATGAACACTGCTGGGATGTGGAAGCTGGGGGTGATTAAGGATGCTACTCAGGAAAGGTCAAGACATTCACATTTCTGTCCAGTGGAGGATCTGTTTCAATCAGGAAGTTGCTCTTGCTGCCCAAAGAACCAGAATCGTCCCCTCCCACACTCACTTACTGCTGAAGGGAGGATGGTCACGCAGCATCGTGTGGGCCGTGCAATCACAGAGCTCCCAGGTGGGAGAGCTGCACCAGCGTACCCAGAAGGGGGCCACTGCCCCTCATCCATCAGAGCTGGCGTTCTGCAGACTATAACCCAGAGCGCACCAACCTCTCAGGAACACTCTTGAGAAAGAATCGGTGCTCAGGTGAACTTTGAGCAGCTATAGGGGATGGGACAATATGCAAATAACAACAAAGAACTGGAGACAATGCCAAATCTCTTATACAGTGGCAGCAGCATGGGACCCCCAGAGAAGGTCCAAAGTCTGCAAAATACAGAACAGATTGTATGTCAACCAGAGTACTGGTTGCTCAAGATCCAAAGTCTGCAAAATACAGAACAGATTCTACATCAACCAGAGTATCTTCTCAGCCAATCCTGACCGTATGTTTCTTACCAGCTGCTATGGTTGTTAATTACACTTGAGAGGCAGTGTAGGGTACTGTCAATGAGCTCTGCCACATTCTAGCTGTGCACCCTCAGGCAAGTTTCTTAACCTTGCTGGAACTTAGTTTCCTCATTTATAAAATGGAGATAATAATCGTTTCTACCTCATAAAATTGTAATGATTAAATAAGCCCTTAGAAGAGGGCCTGGCACAGAGTTGACGCTCTATAAGTATTGGCCAATAATGAAAATCAAAATATTTTCTGCAAAGTTAATTGTATTGACCTCTTTTTCTGAGCCTGGAAGAGTTCCATCATTTAAAACATCAATTCTTGGGGTTCCTGGGTGGCTCAGTCGTTAAGCGTCTGCCTTCGGCTCAGGTCATGATCCCAGGGTCCTGGGATTGAGCCCCGCATTGGGCTCCCCGCTCAGTGGGAAGCCTGCTTCTCCCTCTCTCCCTCTCTCTGCATGTGTTCCCTCTCTTGCTGTATCTCTCTCTGTCAAATAAATAAATAAAATCTTAAAAAAAAAGTGAAAAACAAAAAAATATCAATTCTTTGTCCTTTTCATGAAGTCCAATTCAAGAACATTTCTAGATATTATGGGTACCTGGGCCAGATGGGCCTTACCTGACTTAGAAAGCCAAGAGTCTGGAGCCCAGTAAGGTGGGCCAGGTAAACAGCACCCCCTCCTCCTAGATCCCATCCTTTTAAGGTCCATCCCTGTGTCCATGGATTCAAGTCACCCAGAAATAGCTCACCCTGGCCTTTTGGACCAGGCTGAAGGCAGCTCTGGATTCCTTTTTTTAAATTTTTTTAAAGATTTTATTTATTTATTTGACAGAGAGAGAGAGAGAACAAGTAGGCAGAGAGGCAGGCAGAGGCAGAGGGAGAAGCAGGGTCCCCCCTGAGCAGGGAGCCCTATGTGGGGCTCGATCCCAGGACCCTGGGATCATGACCTGAGCCGAAGGCAGCGGCTTAACCGACTGAGCCATCCAGGTGCCCCGCAGCTCTGGATTCTTGCTTCATGTTCTGAGTGTCTGCTTCTCTAAGCAATAGTGGAGAACTTTATCTCCCCTCCTGGGAGGCACTGGTAAAGTAGAAAGAAGAAAGTTTCAATATTTGGCTGGGATATGTTTTTTCCCCCCATTCCCTTGTGCAGGAATGGGAAGAGCAGGTCCAGAATGGATTTTCTGTCATCACTGCTCAGGGTCCAGGAGCTGGAGCAGTGGGACATCCCTGCCCAGCCTGGCCGCTGAAGGTGAGAATATAATAAACAGGGAGGTGAGAGAAGAGGCACGTGGGGATGGGGTGCTTTGAGCCTGTTCTGGGCCCTACTGACCCTGGCTTGGGCAGCAGCTCTGGGGGAGCAATCTGTGAGTCCTCGTGCACCCCCGTAGAGTTCCCCTCCTGGGTACCTTGCATTACCATCCTATTTGCTGTATTATAACTATTGGTGGAGAGGTACGCCAGATTGTGGGGGCTGCTGATTGGGTTTAGCCCCCAAACCTTCTCACACCCTTCTTTATTGATCAGACTTTGCTCTCCTCGCGCAGTAGCAGATGCCCTTGTGTCTCCCATCTCATCCCCACTGCCAATTCACACACGGTGGTGTTGGACAGCTCCATCCGCTGCAAGCAGCACCTGGCCTTGAAGTCCTGGAAGCTGCCTCAGCCCTTGCACTGGGACAGCCTGGAAGGGGAGGGGAGGGGCAATCCTTAACCACTGGGGGACAAGGGGTAGGGTGAGAAGTGCTTCAGCCTCCAGTCCTTCAGGGGTCAATCCTGCGGTGTACTCCACACGGCCTCTGGCGCTCGCCGGCTCAATAACTCACCCTTCACTGGCTTTCTCAGCACCCCATTTTACTCTCCTCATGCCTGCTTCCTGCAATCATCTTCTGAATGAGAATTACCTGCATCGACGTTGTCGCTGACTCTGCTTTCTGTGGAAGGCAAGCGCAAGATAGCACGTGACTACCTAACTTGGCAAAGGTGATTGGTCCAAAAGATAGGCGTGTCACCCAAGCAGGCCAATCAAAATCCTTCCGTGGGAGAAAGGGACGCTCTTTTGCGGGAGCTGCTAAGGTTGCCAGGTTCAAGCGCTTGGGCCGTGGAGAAGGCTATGGCTGTGGGGAGAGCGAGGCCGCCATGAAAGGAAGAGAGACAAGCAGGGACAAGAAAGGTCTGGGGAGAGTCTTGGCGTTTTGAGTCCCTAGTGTGAGCTCCAGAAGCTCCGGTTTCTGTTTTTCCCCAGCGCTGGGAACCTGGAGCTTTCCCATCAAAAGAGGTAGTCAATGTCCCAAAGCTGGTGTGAACTGGGGTTCTATTATTTGCAACTGGGAGAGACTTGGTTAGTAGAATCCTTCTTTGTCCCCCATGGGAACCAGAGCTCCTTGAGCTCCTGGAGTCTCCACTTTCCCTTAGATTCTAGGGCAGTGCCTGAAGGCATCAGGTGCTCAGGAAATGGGGCTGAACAGGTGAATGAATGGATGTGAGTACCCCATCACGTGCGCCTTTGCGGTTCTTTCCCCCTGCTGTCAGTGGGCCTATCAGCCTGTTTTCCTATAAACTGGAACACGATAATTAGGCTTTACATTGTGTAGAGATTAAGAGTAAAAAATTGAATAGAGGGCGCCTGGGTGGCTCAGTTGGTTAAGCGACTGCCTTCGGCTCAGGTCATGATCCTGGAGTCCCGGGATCGAGTCCCGCATCGGGCTCCCTGCTCGGCAGGGAGTCTGCTTCTCCCTCTGACCTTCCTCCCTCTCATGCTCTCTGTCTCTCATTCTCTCTCTCTCAAATAAATAAATAAAATCTTAAAAAAATTGAATAGATGATTCAGATCCCTGGTATAAGGAAAAAAGGGGTAATGGAAGGGAACTAAAGGTACTTAGTATTTACTACAAGCCCTACTAGATACATTATTTCATAAAATTTTGACAATAACCCTACAGGGTGGGTATTATGCCCATCTTAAAGCTGTGTAAACTAAGGCATGGGGTGGTCAAGCGCTTTGCCAGAGCTTTTAGAAACAGTAATCATTACACCTAGGGTTTGACTGAAGCCATCCTAATCGACAGCTGTGGTATCTTGTTGTGGTTTTAATTTGCTTTTCCTAATGTTGAGTAACTTCTCATGTGTTGATCTGCCATTTGTATTTCTTCTTTGGTGAATGTTCAATTTTTTTAATCCAGTTTAAAAAATGGGTTGTTTATTGGGTTTGTTTTTTATTGGCTTGTTATTGAGTTTTGAGAGTTCTTTTTATATTCTGGATATCAGTCCTTTATTAGATACAGTGTATGCTTTGCTGATATTTTCTCTGTCAGTTGCTTGTCTCTTCATTTTCACAGTAGTATCTCTCTCTTTCTCTCTCTCTTTTTAAAGATTTATTTATTTATTTGAGAGAGAGAGACCTCGAGTGGAGGGAGGGGCAGAGGGAGAGGAAGAGGGAGAATCCCAAGGAGGCTCCACGCCCAGTGCAGAGCCAATGCGAGGCTCGATCTCACCACACTGAGATCATGACCTGAGCCAAAATCAAGAGTCGGATGCTTAACTGACTGATCCACCCAGGCACTCCACACAGTAGTATCTCTTGAATAGCAGAAGATTTTTATTTTGACAGGGTTTGACTTAATCAATTTTTTCTTTTATGTTTGGTCTTTTTTGTGCCTTGGACCCAGAATTTGAACTGAGATCTGTGGGCCTCAAAGTCCTTCCTCATATTCCACTTAGTGTAGTGTTTTCTCAACATCTATCCTCAGACCAGTGTCAGGTGGGCACCACCAGAATCACCCAAGGAGCTTGCTAAAGATCAGTATCCTGGGTCCTCACCCTGGGGAATCTGCTTCTGTGGTCCCAGGTTGACCTGGAAATCTGTATATTTAACAATTTCCTGTGTGGGTGATCAGCTAGGTGTCAAAAGGGTTTGATACAGGGCCCTTGGCATCCCTGAGCCTTTAAACATGGTTATTTCTTGGCTTCTAGCTGGGTCCTACAAAGTGCTGCTGATGGTGGCATTTCTTGGTCTGTTTCTTATTGTGCTTCCTCCTCTTCTTTCCTCCTCAGCTCCCTGACACAGTAGTCGACATTCAGCAGATGATCAAGACATGCTTTTGAACTAACCAACCTACCCTCCACCAGCAGTGGGGAGAGGCAGCTCGACTCCACAGCTGGCACTAAGTGGAACCAAGTAGAAACTATAATTACTGACCTTGGTATGAAGTGTTTGTGTGCAACCCCTTGAGCTGTGGGTGGCCACTTAAGCCGGTTTCCTCAAACTCCAGCCCAGCCAGAGGGTTCCCCACCTGGAGTGACTGTTATTTTAAAGTACCTCCAAGATTGGCTCATTGGAGTTGAGAAGGACACTAACAGCTGTGCCAGTCTCCAAATAAAAGAAAACTGTATTCATTTGCAGTAGGAGGTGGGGATGGGGAAATGGAATGTGCTTTGGTTTAAGAGCAAAACAAGTATCTAGAGCTTTTGGCAACTTTCACTGGCATGTCAGATTGTGACCTGCTTTCCCCAAACAGATGGAATTCTTAGGGGGCAGAAATGAAGTTCACCTTCAAACCATGGGCACCAAAGAGGGTAGCAGGTCAAGGAACTAAGATCTGTTGAACCCCTACTCTGAGCCAGGTCTTTATATTTTATTTAATCCTTTCAATAACTCATAAGGTTGATATTATTATTCATATTTTGCAGACGGGGGAAACTGAGGCTCAGAGAGGTTCTAGAACAGCCAGGAAGTGCTAGAGCCAGGATACAGAATGTAAGTGAAGCTGAGCTACTGTAATAAAGAGGCTTCAACATACAGTAGGTTAAAGAATGTTGATTATTTCTTTCTCATCTAACAGTCCCAAGTCAGTAGGAAAGCTCTGCTCCAGGCAGTCACTCAGGGACCCAGGATCCCACCATCTGTCACTTCACAAGTTCCTATAACTGGGGTTGGCAATTTTTTCTGTAAAGAACCAGATAGCGAACATTTCAGGCTATGCCAGACATATGGTCTCTGTCCTTGCTATGTAACCCTGTTGTATCATGAAAGCTGCCAAAGACAATATGTAAACGAATGGGTGTGGCTGCATTTCAATAAAACTTTATTTACAAAAACACTCCATAGACTGGTTTTGGCCCAAAGGTCCTAGTTTGCTGATGATTATGCTAGAACAGAGGTTCTCAAAGTGTAGTCCTAGGGAACCAGCAGCAACAGCAGCATCTGGAAACTTGTTAAAAATGCAACTTCTTAAGCCAGTCCCCAGACCTATTGAATTAGAAACTTTGGGGGTGGAGCCGAGAAATCGGTCTTTTAACAAGCCCTCCAGGTGATTCTTATTTATGCCTGTTGAAGTTTAAGAACCCCTGTTCTAGAGCCCTGCCTCTCAGCCCTGGCTTCACACGAACACCAACACTGAGAGCTTCAAGCTCTCAGTGCCCAGACAATTACATTAGAGCCTCTGGGATGGGATACAGGCATCAGCACCTTTAAAGCTCCCCAGCTGATTCTCAGGTACAGCCAGTATCGAGAAGCACTGCCCTAGAGCACCCTTACCATCTGCATGGTCAGAGTTAGTTTGCAACCTGACCTACCACACTGCTGCCTCTCCAAGGGGAATACCCTGCACTCCCCAAGGTCTAGGGTTTGGTTTCTCCCTTTGTCTTACCTTGCAAGCCCTCAACATTCTGGCCCCTTCTTGGGAACCCCGTATGGGGCTTCATAATAGGGAGGATCTTGGGTCAGGCTAACCCATCTCTGGCAGGAGGAGAGGATGACTTTGTGGTGGGTTAGAGGGTGTGGAATGGAAAGAAATCAGGAGGAAGAGAAACAGGAGAGGGAGGGGGAGGTGACCTCTCTGCTCTGGTCCAGAGGGAGGAGAACTTGGATATGGAGGCCACTAGCACAGTGGCCTGTCACTGGGGCTCAGTGAGGCCAGTTCCCTTCCCTGCCCATGCTATAGGGTGACAAAGAGCAGTCTTCAGGTATCCCCAAGTCTTCCTTTATAAGGCAAACATTTATATGGCACTTACTGTTTGCCTGGAAGTACTCTAAGTGCTTTCCATCAATTAACTCATTGTATCCTCACTACAACCCTCTGGGGTACGGATTCTCATTACTCCCATTTTCTAGATGGAGAGACAGAGGCTTTAAGACTGAGGCTTTAATTTACACAGGCTTACATAGGTAGTAAGTAGTAGAGGTAGGATTCAGCTCAGGAACTCTGGTCGCTATGCTCTGCTACCTCTCTTCAGAACAGCCACGATTATTATTATTCCCATTTCACAGATGAAAACACCCCCATGTAACTTGCTCAAGATCACAGAGCCAGGAGGTAGTGGAGGCAGGAGTTGAATCCAGGTCTCTCCACCACCAGAGCTCTTGGATTTACCAGTTTGCCCCACAGCCTGGTTTCGGTCCCCCCTCCCAACTCCCCTCCATCTGTCCGTTGGGCATATTCTGGGTTTGCACGTGTGTGGCTGACTCACACGGGAGCAGGAGAGCCCATCCTCTGGAGTGGGAAGGCAGACTTTATTTCGGTTTTGAGCCATCTTGGGTTGATTCTGGGAGAGCTGCCAAACCCAGCTAACACCTTTTCCGCTGCCAAAGATGCTGAGTGGGAGGGCCCCTGGGGGGGCCCCCGTGACACCAACTCCTCAGATGAGTCTCAGCACCCAAGGGAAAGACGGGCATGCCTGCTTCATCTGCCTTAACTACAATCTCTTCCCTGAGGGTATTTACTGGTTCCAGTTGCTAAAATCTCTTTCTCACTTCCTCTCTGCTCTGGTCCAGAGCCAGAAGAAACCCCAAGAAGCCATTTGTTCTAGGCTTGCCTTTGGGCAACTGAGGTAATCCTAGTTATTCCCATTTTACAGATTTAGTAACTGAAGCTTGCTACAGCTCCTGATTGGGTTGTCCTCTTTCCATCAGCCCTATAATTTCCCAAATGTCCCTGATGATGAGTCACCTGGGGCACATGTCAACTATCTAGATCACTAGGCCTCTGCTCTGAAAATTCCCATACAGTAGGTTAGAGTTGGGGCCCAGGAATCTGCCCATTACCAGGGTGCTTCTCGTCATCAGGGACCCCTGTCAGGTGTGGGGATTCTCCCCCATTTCAGGTGAAAGACCTTGGCTGGCCCTGTCCCAGCTATCCCCCAAATTGTAATAATTGCCGCTGAAACTTGGGTGAGTCTTGTGGGTTTACCTGCTCACTTAGCAACATTTCCCTTCTAGCCCAACTTCAGGAAATCAGAAAGGGGCCGGTAGGATGGTGTGGGTGGTTCCTCCGTCCTCTCTGGCCAGTTCTGCTGTGTCCTCCAGAGGATGCTGGCTCTGGACCAGAGCAGAGAGGAAGTGAGAAAGAGATTTTAGCAACTGGAACCAGTAAATACCCTCAGGGAAAAAGATTGCCAAGGGTCATCAGAGACCTCCCAAGTGTACTCAGATATATGGATGTCTTATCCCCACTTAAACCAAATCTTCTAGATGCTGAGGGGCTCTCTACTTGCTAGAGGTCTCTAGCCCATTTGTTTTTGGTCTGTGCAGAAAAAAAACAAAAGGCATTGGAGGGGGAAGTTTGTTTCAAAGTGTGTTGGCTTTAAACTATGTGTGGAAATTCTTCAATACTCCATCCTAGAGAGGTGGAGGCTCATTCCCCTCTCCTTAAGTGTGAATGGACTTAGTGACTTCTTTCTAATGCACAGAATAAAGTGGACAAGGCACTCTTCGACTTCTCAGACTAGGTCACAAAGGGCACTGTGGCTGCCTTCTCTTTCTTGGATTACTGATGCTGAGGAAAGCCAGCTGCCAGGTTGTGAGGACACTCAGGCGGCCCAATGGAAAGATGCTCAGAAACTCTCACACAGTGAGAGACTGAGGCCTCCTGCCAATAGCTAGTAAAAAAGACTTTGGTCAATAGCCATGTGGATAAGCCATCTTGGAAACAGGTCTACCAGCCCCAGTCAAGCCTTCAGGTGACTGCAGCCCAGGCCAACGTTTTGTCAGCAACCTCATTAGAGACCCTGTACCAGAACCTGCAGCCAAGCTGCCTCTGAATTTCTGGTTCACAGAAGCTGTGAGATAACAAGTGTTTGTTGTTGTAGAATAATAGAATACACACACACACACATACACACGTAGAATATGCCTATGTGCCTCCATTTCCTGGCACAGAGTTCCTAAAACCCTTGCAATTATTTAAATGATAAGAACACTAAGAATATCTTTTGATCTTAATATTTGGTCTTTGTCCCTGGTTCCTGACACAGAGCTCCTAAATCTCTCGGAATTTCCTGGGTGACAGGAGTGTCTTTTGTTTTAATGAGGTGACTCTTGGTAGGGCTCCTGGATGGTTTTAGGATGGGAGCTGGTCACCAGAAAGACCAAGCCATGATTAGAAAGAAGCTTGAACTTTTAGCTCTGCCTCCATCCTTCGGGAAGGGGAGACGAGCACAGTGACTTAATGATAGGCCATGCCCATGTGATGAAGACTCCAGAGCATGGGGTTCAGAGAGCTTCCAGGTTGGTGCATACATCCATGTGCCAGGAGGGTGGTGCACCCCACCTCCATGGAGACAGAAACTTCTGTGCTCCAGATCCTTCTTGAATTTGTCCTCTATATCTCTGCCTCTACTCGTCCATCTGTATCCTTTATCTTATCCTATATTATACAATAAATGGGTAAACCTAAGTGTTTCCCTGAGTTCTGTGAGCCATTCTAGCAAATCATTGAACACAAGAAGGTGATCATGGGAACCCCAATTTATGGCCAGTTGGTCAGAAGTATAGGTGGCAATTGGTATCTGGAGTGGTGGGGGGACAGTCCTGTGGGCCTGTGCCCTGAACCTGGGGGATCTGAGGCTACCTCCAGGTGGATAGCGTCAGAACGGAGTTAAATTGTAGGACACCCGCTTCCACCCATTTAGTGACCAGACCCTGGGGCTCCCTGGCACTGGCTGCTGTGATATAAGGCATGAGAGCACCCCAATAGCCCTTGCTCTGTGTGGGGCCTGCAGTAGGGTGGCCCTGCACACTAAAGACCTAGTGAGCAAGGACGAGGATGTGGCAGCCCCACCTTTGGCCCCTGTGTGAACTTGCCACAGTCCTTGGCAACACCCCCCCACCCGACCCTGCTTCCCCATCTAGACACACAGAAGCCTGTTTGCAGTCAGGCCGTCCTCATCCCCTGCCCTTGGCCTAGCTCCTCTCACCTCCACCCACACAGATGCCAACAGCGGGAACTTGGTCAGGAAACGTGTGCTCAGAGGGACGAACCTTGACACCATCCTGCCGCCTGGAGTCTCAGGTGTGAGGCTCTCAGCACCTACAGGGACATGATGGGGGATGCATTGGTCGAGGGGCAAACCCAGCCCTCGGGGGGCAGGGGTGCTTTCCTGGACGGTCAGGTCAGGGGTACAGGGCTGGAAAAAGGGTCTGGGGGCAGTCTTGGGAGGTTGGCTTAGCAGTTGCCACAAGTTCCTTCCATCTCCCGGGGCCTTGGGCATTACTCTTGGCACCTGAACTCTTTCTTCTATATCTCCTTCTGCAGGCTCACAGCTTCCATCCTGCCATGACCCCAACACCCATCTTGGTGCCCTCCCTGCAGCCCACATGCTCACTGCCTTGGGGTCAGCCAGGCTCGCTCTGTCCCTGGAGCTTCCTGCAGCCCTACCCTCTTCCTGAAGAATCCCGGGGGCTCCTTGGTGCTTGTGAGGAGCCTGGCCTCCTCCTGCCATTCAAGGTCCTCCAAACTCTACCAGCCTCTGTCCAAGTGATTTGAATCAGAGCTCCCCAGGGCTCGTTGGGATGAAACACCCTCTGTAGACACCCTGACTCCCCTGCACCCATCTCCTATAGGAGAGGGAGTGGGAGGACAGAAGAGGCAGATGGATGGGGTGTCTGCACAGCTTGAGGGGCAAGGTGTGGGGGCAGGCAGAGAGGGCAGACCCCAGGATGGACAGATGGACAAGGTATCCAGCTCTCCCCTTTCCTGAACGGCCACAGGAGGAATGAGGTCGCTGCACCATGCCTCTCGGAGAGATGCTGAGAGTGTGAATGAGAACAGCTTGTGAGGGGCTCTGACGAAGCGGCCTGGGGAGGAGAACTTTCGTAACCTTCCGGACCTGGCATTGAACCAGAGGACAAATCACATGACCCAAGTTACTCTGCCCTTTTAGCTTTCCTGGATCACAACCCAAATGTTCTTACACTCTGCAGGGGCTCTCTAATCTGGTGAGGGGACATGGATGTGTCAGGGGAGGGCATGAGGGTTCTGAGCTGCATAGTGTATATGACATCTTATGGGTATGCGCACACGTACATTTTGTCCTAGAATGTCTACAGCTTCTTGAAGGGGTCTGTGACCCATAAAAGGGTCTAACTTGGTACGAGGCTATCCAGACTGGACCCACATTTGCTGTTTACTCCCAGCAAATCTGGTTCTAAGTTTAAGGACTGTCAACATTCACCCTGAAGAATCCCCACCTCTTCACTTTGAAACCTTAATACTGAACCTGCTTTGGGAGGCTTGAGATCAAACCTGCCAGGCAGGTGCATGCTCTATCCTTCTCTTCTTCCCAGGCCAGCCTCGGTTTCCCTGGACCTGCCTTATGTTACAGCCACACCCCACACTTCAGGGAATGTTCCCAGCAACAGGGAAATCATCTGCCCCATGCACATATCCTGCATCTCAGGAGCCCCTTCTCCAAGATTTTCTTTACATTTTAATTTAGCTGCATGGACATCTGCTCGTATAGGAGTTTTCATGTGTTTCCTGGACCCACATACAGTTTCCTAACGTGACGTACAAACAGGGTCGTTCCTGCGATAACGTCAGTGATTACGGCCAAATGGCTTCTTTCTTGGTCTTGTCTACCTTCCTCCTCAATCCTCCTAACCCTGAAAGCTGACCTCAGGATGCTCATGAAGACCGAGTACAGCAAAAAAAGGAGGTTTCCTCAAGGGTTGCCTTGTCCCACAAGAACTTTACCTTATTTTTTCACATGTAATATGTTCCTGAAAGTGTCCATGAATACCAAATGTTCCAAAGTTGGGTTCCTTGTGCTACAGGAGAGGTACTGGTTAAGAGCATGGTTCTTACTTGGTGGCATGGGCATAGATCTGCCACTTGCCTGGTATGTGGTTGAGAGAACGCTCTGCACCTCAGTTTTCTGAAAACGGGAATGTTTATAGTAACTATCTTGCAGGGTTCTTGTGCAAATTAAGTGATTTAATGTATTGAAAGCACAGAAACAGTGCTTTCTGAAGCAGGGTCTTACCCATTGTATGTGTTAGCAATTATTGTATGTTTTAAGGTGGGTTCTATACTCAGCTGAAAAAAAGATTGACTCCCTAATTATATTTTGCCTCTAAGACACAATCACTCACGATCTATTCTAAGGCTTTGTTTTCTATCCCTCACGAGTGAATCCAGTCAACCATCTCAAGACCAATGAGCACTCAGCTGAAGCCAAAGGTTTGCTGCTTTCAGCCAGCTGATGACTTTTATCTTAGTTCCAATTGTGTTAAGTTTGTGAAACTTCTGTTTCTTATTACTGTGCCTGCACTTTTATTCTCCTGTTTTTGCTCATTTTTTGCATGCACAACCACAACAATGTATTCAAACAATTACATCAACATGGTGTAGAGCACAGGCCAAGTGGAATGGTAGTACTTCAAAAATGGGACTGTTGGCCAAAGGTTTGTGTCACCTCATGACATCTCAGCATGTTTGCTGGTGGATGTGCAAAAGTTGGAATTTGGTGAAGGAAAACCAATTTAGGAATGTCGAAGTCCAAACTATGATGGTGGTGATAGTTCAGAAGCCAAAGACCATTGAGGCTGGGACATATGCTTGGGTTCAGGTCGTGATCTGCTTGTCGAAAGGACAATTTGTGACCAGGAAGTTGGAGACAGTCATCCTTCACCTTAATAGTAGACCCATTCCAAGAGAGCTGGCTATAAAGCAACCATTCATAATGTGAATCATGTAGTGTTTTTTTTTTTTTTTAATTCCATTATAAAGGTAAGCTGGTCTTCTAAAGAAAATGGATGGCTTTGACAAGTTTGGTGACAGGTATGTCTATGTCATGCTGGGATTGTGGTGAGAGAGATTTGAGAACACTTTTAATAATTATCTGTTCCTTCCTGTAGCAGAAACGTAATAGGGGGAGATTCTTAAATGGAATTGTGAGTTCTGCTGTGTACTCTGCTTAAGAAGTTCTGGGGAGCAGTGGACACTCAAGGCTGCCTCCTCAGTGTGGCCTGGGTCCCTCTTCCCTTTTGTTCTCCGGGAGAACATCTTACATTATAGCTGATAACTCACTACCATCCATTCTTTATTCCACATTCCTTTGTTTAGTTTTGTGATTGGGGTGAGTGAGACAGCGTTGGAGTTCTTCACTCTCCTTACAGTTAGGGTTTATATAATCTTGGTATTCTCCAAGACTACCAAGCCCAACGCGGGGCCTGAACTCATGACCCTGAGATTAAGACCTGAACTGAGATCAAGAGTCAGACACTTAGGGGAGCCTGGGTGGCTCAGTCAGTTGGGCGTCCGACTCTTGGTTTCGGGTCAGGTCATGATCTCGGGGTCATGGGATTAAGCTCCACATCGGGCTCCACGCTCAGTGGGGAATCTGCTGGAGATTCTCTCCCTCTCCCTCTCTTTCTGCCCCTCCCCCCACTCACATGCTCTCTCTCTCAAAATAAATAAATAAATCTTAAGAAAAAAAGAGTTGGATGCTTAACCAGTGAGCCACCCAGGCAACTCGATATTCTCCTTACTTTGATGGCTGGATCCTAGATGTTGGAGAGGACACATGTGACTCTGAACAAGTGTGTCTGGTGATGGACATCAAGGGAAGCCTGATGCCCATGGAGGATTTCACCTGTCGACAGGATGGCCCTGTATACAGAAGCAACCAAGAGCCCCAGTCAGGGGATACCATCACCAGATAGCACTTCATAGGGACAAAACATTGAATTCCTTCTTTGCCCTCTCGTGGTAAGGCCCTGGGCTTTTTAATTCTGGGATGAAATTGTTGTAGTGATGTGGACCTGCTAAATGGACAAGGGAAGGTGGCTATTATAATGTCAAGTGGAGTTTGGATCATATAAACATTTGTGAATGTTTTTTCTATTTCCATCCCCTCACACCAGTTGGCATACGAGTGCAACAATGCCTTCCAAGCTTCTACAGGCCAGCCTGGCTGCCACTGTCCCTAGATGTTTCTGGGGACTCTAAGAGGTTTCAGACTGAGGAGAGCCCAGTCTTGTGGTCCTGGCCAGGTCAGGTTAGGTGGTTCGAGGAGCTCACACCTACCTCCTCTGTCCCGGATGCCTGTACATTGGTCAGAGTTCATGGAGTGGGATGCCATGTCACATTCTACTGGTGACGAGGGGCAGGTAAGATGTGCAGTGCTTCCCTTTGAAAGCACCTTAATTCAAGAGTTCTAGAAAATAAACTATTCCCTACTGTTATCCATCCTAGAAGCTCATATTTTCGTCAAGTTAATTTACTTCAAAGAAGGTGTGATAAAATTGTTCAGACCCACTCAGAAATCCATTATAAGGGGCTCTGGCACCTAAAAAATTTTTATTATTTTCCTGATCATAAGAGTCATGCATGCTCATTACAAAAAATTAAGAACATACAGAAAGATACGTAGAAAAAAAAAATCTCCCAGAATCTTCTCTCTCAGAAATAACTACTATTATCATTTAATGGGCCACCTTTTTTTTTTTCTGTGCACAACTATTTACAAAATCCCATGGTACTTCATATACGGTTTTGCATTTTGCTTTTTTTTCACTTTGTATAACCAGAGCACGTCCCCACGTCATGATCTATTCTTCAAAAACACCATTTTAATGAGTACATAGTATTTCATTGTCTGGTCATAGCGGGATTTAGTTAACCAGTTCTCTACTTGTAGGCACCTAGACTGTTTCCTATTTTTTATGATTATAAATGATGCTGTGGTGAACATTCTTGTCCAGGAAATCTTTATCTGGGTTTCTGTTAATTTCCTTGGAAGAAATTCCCAGAAGGGAAAGTACAGAGTCTCACCTCTGCTGTGTGGTACCTCTCTCCTCACTTGAAGATGCCTGGGGAGGTGAGTGGCTCCTGTCACCCCCAGTGGGCAGACTTCGCTGCCTTGGAGGCCCGGACTGGAGGATCTTTATGCACGTCTGGGGGAAGATGCAAAAGGGGCCCCACAGCCTCCCCAGACTGTTTACCTGAACCCACTCCATGCAAAGCAGAACGTCCCCCTGCAGGAACCACTTCATAATTAACTTAGAGACTAAAGCATATTTAATTAACCATGGAAACCCTCCCAGCCATCTGCCTCTGTTTTTATTTTGAGGAAGAAGGCAGATCTTTTTTCCTTTAGTTCCCTCGTTTTGGGGATGGAGCTCACTTCCAGTATCTCAGTTCTTGTATGGAGCAGGGTCCTGCTCTGCTGGTGGTGCCCCCAAAGGGGCAGGGCCCGAGGTATAGTTTGAGGTGGCCGGCTGGGTCAGAGGTCATGCAGGCCCCTGCTGGGGGCAAGGCCAAGGCAGCACCTCCTCTGGCAGGGAACTAACTGGCCATCTGAGGGTCCCGGCCCCTGCCTCTTGGCTCTTGTCCTAAAATCTCAGGCATTCCGACAGGAAGGTGCCTTAGAAGAAAAGGCCAAAGCTCTTGTCTCTCAGGTGAGGAAATGAGGTGTGGGGTAGCTCAGGGAGTGCTTGAGGGCACAGAGTCTCAGGCCCTACTTCTTTGCTCCTTGGCTGCACCCTCAAGGGAAGGGGTAGGGCTTTGATTTCAGTTGTACTCTGTGGTCAGAGGATTCAAAGGGGGGGTCCTAAGGGTTATAATGGCCCACAATGTCCAAGTGGTTTAAAATGTGCAAAATGCATCCCCACAACACATCTTGCTGGACACTCACCAGCCCCTGGGGGGCACTCACCCAGCACTGGGGGCAAGGGAGACTGGGGAAGTCATGTGACTTGCCTGCAGTCCTACAGCTGGCGAGCCAGTGTTGAGGCTGAAATGAGAACACTAAGTGCTTTGATCTGAATTGCTAATATGTCCAAAGGCCTTTTATTTCCACGGTATTCCTCAGAGGGCCCTGACTGGTTGCTTGCTGAGGAAGGGTCTGATGGAACATGAGTCCACATGTTTCTCATGACATCACCTCCTCCGGGAGGCCTTCCTGGGCCCTTCCCCCCAACCCAGGGTGAGTTGGGAGGGAGGACCTGTTCTCTGCCCCTTTGTCACCCCACGCATACCTCCATAATATACCCTAAGTCTCTAAACTTCCTGCTGTACCCCCAATTCTAGCAAAGGGCCTGGCTGACACTCGTTGGTCAATAAATGATATTGAATTTAATGAGACTGAATGTAGACACAGGCGTGAGCACTTTAATAGCTTCCCTTTCTCCTTCCTTTTCACTTTGGCAGGGGTCATCTGTGATCCCTCCAGGGGTGAGTGTTATGCGTGCCTTGGGATAGTCCCCAAGAGCCGCCATATGGACCCACTTGTGCTGCCAAGACGGCTGTGTGCCCCAGATCCTGAGCTGTCAGTGGAGACAGGGATCTAGCCCCCAGCCCCCAGCCAGGTAAAATCACCTCTAATAGATGCATAGACAGGCCTGGAGGGGACTCGGGAACATAGACCACTAGGTGGCCTTGTGCTTTTTGGGCAAATCCTTTCCTCCCTCTGATACTCACCTTCTCCTCTAGCAATAAGGCCATTTGACTGGCCCCTTCCATCCCTGATGTTGCACAACCCGTGACTCTATAATGACCCCTGTCAGAAGCCAGGAGAGGCAAGATGAGGACCAGGGCAAAAAGATAGTCAACTCCAGCAAGAGGTCAGGACACTGGACCTGCTAACCAAGCTGAAATGCTTCCTGCATACCAAAGGCTCAAGGAGAATAGAAAAGAGCAAATCTCCCGGACCTCCTGGAAAGTCCCTGCCAGGCTGACAATCTCTCTACTTTCAAGATGTAAAAGGTGTATTCCCCGAGATAGACTCACTCATCTTCAATCATTTTCCACCATCTCCAGTCATAAGCAGCATCGAAGGTGATGAATTAGGACTCGATGGACATGTTTTCCTCCAGAGCAGCGTGTTAAACCCAAAGCAGCTCCCGGCTCCGTCAAAATCAGAGTAACCGAGAAAAGCCCTCCGTGGCAGAGCCCTGGGGTCTCCCCCAGTGCCACGTGGGCCGCTCTTCTCTGAAACACAGTCAAATGAGGGTGGAGAACTCATTGTTTTTTATCAAGGACATGACCCACAGGATGGAAAAATGAATCAATGGGGAAAGATGAAAGTAAAATGCAGCTTCATTCAGGGAGCCTTAGGGAGAGAGAAAGAGAAAAGGGTACAAGCGTTTGCTTTTACAAATCAAGAATGGGGAGCATGTAACTCTCTCTGGCAAACACAACCTATAATAAAAACACACCTCAGTTATATACTGTGGCCAGTTACTGAGAGAGGCCGAAGAGGAGGGGGATAGAGGGGTTCAAGGAATAGGGGAGGGGGAGAGAATCAGAGTCAGAAACAGGTGACTCGAAATAAAGAAAAAAAAATCAAAATCAGGGAGGGAGAAAAAAATATCAGGGAGAGAGAGAGAGAATGTGAGCAACAGAGAGAGAATGTGAGCAACAAAGAAACAAAAATGCAGACAAAAAAGGTAAAGCATGCACACATAACACAGATACAGATACTTGATGTGATGAGAGACAGAGATGGAGAAGCCCAAGCCAGAGCAAGGGACACATGGAGGGTGTGAGAGGGAGGCCAAGATTGAGCTCATCCAGGAAGAGCTATTTAAAATAAACAAGGCCATCAAGGGTCGTTTTTTTATTCCCTAAAGAGACAAATTTTACCAGAATTCCTTTTTTTTCAGAATTACTTTGGAATGTGTTTTCATTCCTATCTAAACTTCGAGAGGCACAGACATTCCTCAAAATCCATTTTCTTCATTTGCCAGGGCAGACACCCCTCGTTTATGGCTCTGGGAAGGAAGATATTACGCCTGAAGTGATAGCCTCTTAGGAGGGTGCCACTGAAAACTTGGAAGTACCTTGTATTTCCACAGATGAAGGCCTCAGGGGTCTCAGCTCTTGGGTGCAGCCCAATGGCCACACTCAGCTCCACCCCGTCCCATCCTTGAAGTAAAACCTCATTTGTTCAGAGACTGCCGATTTGGAATCAGGTCAGGGGGGTGGTTCAACCAGGGCCAGATCGGACCACTGCACTCTGCTTGGTGACAGAGTATGTAAATGAGTAATGAAAGTAAGATAGCAGCCAACGTGTTGAATGAATGAGAGGACCAAGCGCCAGGCGCTCCAGCCACATCAGACCCAGCAGTTGCTTCCCAAACCTGCCAAATACTCTCACTTTTCGCTGCCAAGAACACCACTTCTTTCCTCCTCCACTTCTGTCTGATAAAACCCTTCCCGTCCATTGTCCATCGATCGATTCATCTGGATTTTAAGCAAGCACCCCTCTGCGAATCCTTTTCCAACAACTTCTTACTCCCTCGTGGGTTAATCGTTCCTTCCTTTGGGTTCCCGAGCCGGGTTGTTGCTCCGCTGTAGGTCTTAGCAGTTTTCCATTAGAGCAGGTTTTCTCAACCTCAACGCTCTCCTTTGGGGGCTGGGTACCGCTTTGTTGTGGGGCACTGTCCTGGGTGCTGTTGTGAATAGTTGGTGGCATCCCTTGCCTCCACCTTCTAGAATACAGTAGCCGCATCACCCCTGTTATAACAAATGAAAACATCTCCAGTTACTGCCGAATGTTGCCTGGGGGGTGAAAATGGAACCCAGGGACACTGCATTAGAACGAGCTGTGTCTGGGTGTGTCAGCCCCCAGAGAGGGTGCCTCCTCTGGACCCTAAGTAGTAGAATGGTGTCTGGCATAGAGAAGGCCCCTGGATTCCATAGAGGAAGAATCCAGACAGTCGGATTGTGCCCACTGAATTTAAAATAACAGCTTTCTTGAGCCAGGAGAGGATCTGTCATGTTGATCACTGAAATAGGAGTGCACTGGCTTGTGAGGTCTATAACCAGATCCCTAGGTCTCTACTGAATGCAGACCTACTGTGAGCTGTGGGCCACATGCATTAGGAATATTAAAAGAAAGCGTCTACATTTAAGGCACTTGTGATGATCTAGTTCACCGAAAAGGTGTGTAGCCCGGGGGACACTGAGGTAGGAACATCAAACAGTTTGCAATGACAGTCTGAAGTAGATCCCTCCATAAGGTGTTAGGGGGTTTTTAGAGAAGGGAAAACCAGAGTGGGCTCCTATTCCTGTGGAGGGCTTAGGAGATGACATGGAACCTGACCTGGGCCTTTAAAGTGTGGTGTGACCTGAGAGCCAGTTGACCAGGCCCAGAAGTTGGGTCTGGATTTGGGGAGGCCAAGTGTCTCCAAGTATGTCCTGAACAGCCTTCGTCAGGCTCACCTGGGATACTGGTCACAAATGCAGATTCCCGGGCCACCTAGGCTTGGTGAATCAGTTTTGCTGGGGGTGGGCCCGGGACTCTGTATTGATGATTCTGATGCTTGATGAAGTTTGAGAGCTACTTCTGGCAGGGGGGCCAGAGGCCTGCAACAGACAGGAGTAACCGTGGTCTTCCATTGCATGCAGCCCGTAGGGTTTATACAATCTAACAGAGTGGTTAAGCACACAGGCGGTGGAGCCAGAGGGCTAGGGTTCAAATCGTGGTTCTGTCATTTCTAGCTGGACCACCTCGGGCAGTTTACTTGAAACGTCTGTGCTTCAGTCTTGTCATCTATACAACGGGTTTCGCCACGTCCCTGACTCATAGGGTCTTTGTGAAGATTAAATATGTCAATACATATAAATGCATAGCATGGTGCTGGCAGAGAGTCAATGTTCATTCAACAAATAGGAGTCGTCATCATCATCATCATTATTTTAGCATTTGATGTTTTCAGAAGGTTTGACATTGGTCTTTAAAATATGGTCTGTCACCCATACACCTGCCCTGCTCCCCTCACCTTGCTTTCAGTTACTCCCAAACCTGAGGTTTAACTGGCCCCTTGCTCCTCCAGTAGGAAGCTGGGCCCTGACGCTCTCTGGGTGAGGCGAGAGGCAGAAGTGGGATGCAAAGGAGCATCCTGGCAGGGTCAGGTCCCTCCTGGTCTGCGGCTCTGACAGGATATATTTCTTGCCTCCCCAGCTCTGGGGCAGACATACTGGAGGCCCAGACTTCTTCCTGTCCTTGCCAGATGTCAGTGTCACTCCTCAGCAACTCTTTCCCTGAGGGGTCCCGAGCCAGAGCAGAAAAGAAGGGAGGGCAGCAAACGTCTCCATCTGTATGAAAGGCTATGGCCCCGGCCCTCTTCTTTGTAATAACATGACACTGTTTCCCAAGGCCTGGCACACATGTCTTCCTCTGAGCCTCATGATGACCCTGGAAAGTGGGGAGGCCCACCTTACCCATCCTATTTTTAAAATAACAGCTTTCTTGAGCTAAAATTCGCATACTTTACAATCCACCCTGTTGAAGCGTGCAATTCAATGGTTTGTAGTGTATTCACAGAGTTGGGCATCCATCCCCTAATTTTAGAACATCTCATCACCCCCCCAAAAGAACATTTTCATCACTCCCATTCCCCTCCACCCAGCCCCTGGCAACCACTAGTCTACTCTGTCTCTATGGATTTGTCTATTTTGGACATTGCATATAAATAGATTCATACAAAATGTGATCTTTTGTGTCTGGCTTCTCTCACTTTGCATAATGTTTTCAAGGCCCACCAATGCTGTAGCTGGTGTCTGGGCTTCCTTCCTTTTAATGGCCAAATAATATTCCACTGCCTGGGTATGTTACAATTTGTTTATCCATTCATCAGGTGATGGACACTTGGGTTGTTTCTACTTTTTGGCCACTGTGAATAATGCTGCTATGAACATTTGTGTCCACGTTTTTGTATGGATATACTCTTTCTTTTTTTCTTTCTTTTTTTCTTTCTGACATACATTTTCATTTCTTTGAAGCTACACCTGGGAATACAATTGCTGGGTCATATGGTAGCTCTATGTTTCAACCTTTGAGCAACTGCTAGATTGTTTTCCAAAGTGACTGCACCATTTTACGTTCTCACTGAAGTCTATAAGGGCTGCAATTTCTCCACGTCCTCACCAACACTTGTTATTATCTGTCTTTTTGACTGTAGCCATCCTAGTGAGTGTGAATTGGTATCTCATTATAGGCCCATCTCACTTTATAGATAAGGAAATTAAGCCTCAAAGAGGTGAAGCAGCTTGTCCAAGTACACTCAGATAGCCAGAGAGGAAGCCAAAATTCAAATCAGGCATGTCTCACTTCCAAATCCACATTTTTTTTCCCTCTTGCATCAGGCAACTCTCCAAATGGAAGACTTTGGGCCTGGCCCTGTCCCCAAGTCCAAGCCGTTCTTGGGATTCACATCGGTCATGGGACAGGGACACTTTGGCTGTGAGCTGCTCATTGTTCATGCTCCTGGCCAGGCTACCAGCTGATGCTCATAGAACATCTACCATGGGCCCAGCTCAGGAGATATAATCGGTTAAAGAAGAACTGATTTCTTGAGATGCTTCATCAAATGAAAGATGATTTTTTTTTTAGCCTCTAGATTTATTATTTGCCAGTGAAAGCAAAAAGCTGGCTCGAGGGAGAGGCAGGAAAAGAAGAATGGAGAGGGACCCCTGGCAGGAGGCTTAGAGGATGATGGTTTGAGCCAGTTCAAGGAATATTTGGTGCCAATGGTGAAGATCATAGCCAGAAAGGAGAAGGCCAAGTTAAGGTAGGTTGGACTGTCTTCTAGGATGGGGTTTAGCAAGTGACTGAGAAGAGATTAAGAGGGAGAGAAAGTGGGGCGCCTGGGTGGCTCAGTTGGTTAAGCGTCTGACTCTTGATTTCGGCTCAGGTCATGATCTCAGGGTCGTGAGATCAAGCCCCTGTGTCAAGCTTCCCCCTCAACGGGGAGCCTGCTTTTCTCCTTCTCCCTCTGCCCTTCCCCTGCTCACACTCTCTCTCTCAAATAAATAAATAAATCTTTAAAAAAAAAAGAGGGAGAAAAAGCGAGGCTCGTCAGGATAATAATACCAAATGTATGCCTTCTGCTTAGTGAGTACTTCAGGGCTAGGCACTGGACTGGGTATGTTGCATATCCTACAAGATAAATGTTAAAGTCTTATTCTATGGATGAGGAAACCAAGGCTCAGAGAAGTTAAGTGCTTCAGCTAAAGACACATAGCTGGGAAAACTCAGTCTGACTTCAAACCCCATTCTCACAACCACTGAGATATCTACTGAGTGGATAACAGGAATCTTATGGGGAACACACTGTCAGAGATACTGGAAATGGGAACCAGTTCAGCCTCCCCTCTGGAAGGCTGGTCTTTTTGGAAATAGAAATACTCTGGAGCTGACGGTTTTCCCTGTCATGGCTTCAGCCTGTTTGGGCTTTCACACTTCAGTTTACAGCCTCAGCCCCTGATGTTTGCTCACTTGTTTATTCTTTTTTTACAGGAAATAAAGTCAATGAATTTTTAACGAAACTGAGCTTGAGTAGGTGACCAGTGAATCAGAAAGCCTTCCAAGTCTTAGGGTGTTGGTGGCTGAGGGGAGAGAAATTCATTCTCATCTGCCCAAAGGAGGTAGGGCTGCAGGGAGCGAGGCCCTGGGGCTTCCATAGAGTCTGGTACAGGATCACAGAAGATTAATCCTGCATCCTTCCATGGCAGGATCTCCAAGCTCTCTGGGAAATCGTGTCTCTCAGGGACAGCAGCTGGTGAAGGTGCTGCTGGGGGATAAAACATCCAGCTGCATGAAGATGGTCTAGCCCAGGGAGTGGCAAGCTTTCTTATAAAGGCCCGGATCATTTTAGGCTTTGCAGAACTCCTATGATCTCTGTCACCCGTTCCTGTCTTCCTCCTCCCCTTCATCTTCTCCTCTGTCCTCTTGTTCTTCTCCTTTTCCTCTTGTTCTTCTCCTTAAGATGTATTTATTTACTGAGAGAGAGACAGAATATACACAGGGAGAGGAGCAGAGGGAGAGAGAATCTCAAGCAGACTCTGTGCTGTGTGAGGAGCCCACCACAGGGCTCGACCTCATGACCCTGAGATCACAACCTGAGTGGAAACCAAGAGTCGGACGCTTAACTGACTGTGCCACCCAGGTGCCCCTCCTTCTCCTTTTTCCATAACCATTTAAAAATATAAAAGCTGTTATTATTAGCTCATGGACTATACAAGAACCGAATGTGGGCCAGATTTGCCTCTGAGCCATAGTTTGCAACCCCTACTCTAGAAGTATCTTGAAAACTAGCTTGGATAAATTGCTTCAATTCTTGGGGCTTCATATAATATATTTATTGAACACCTACTGTGTGCATGCCTTCGTTTCAGAAAATGTTCATGCTCTTTGCAATGGAAAAAACATGAAGATAAACCAAGAAGCTCAGTTCCAGCTGCTGTGGGTGTGAGGTGAGAGAAACAGCATTGGGCCTGGAAAAAGAGGGCCTGGGTGTCTCTCCTACCTTGGTCTCCAAGGAACCTGCAGAACCACATCTGTAAAAAGGAGACAATAATGTATTCTTTGCTGGATTAAATAAGCTCACGAATAAAAATTTTGAAAAGCACTATACAATAGAAGCTATATTTAGAGAGTTGGAGTTATGCATACCTATTAATAATTGATTGACAGTATAAAACTACAATACTAGAGATGTCCCAGGTTAGGAGAGAAAAGAGGCTGACTGAGATGCTATGATTTGGGACCTACAATTTAGACATGTATCAGTTAGGATTGGTTTGGCTTCTTCCTACAGCCAAAGTAATAGTGGCCTAAATAAGAAGTTGTCTTGCTCTCATTTAAGGTGCAAAAGTAGGCAGTCCAGAACTTGTGAGGCAGTCTTATGGTGTCAGGAACCCAGGATAGTTATTTTGTTCCATTATCTTTGCAAGAAGCCTCTATTCCACAAAGTTACCTTATGGTCCAAAATGGCTGCTAAGCCTCCAGCCATTATATCTGCGTTCCAGGCACGTGAAAGGGAAAAGGAGCAAAGAAGAAGACACACACCAGCAGCCTCTTAAGAAAATTTCTTAGGAGCTGGCTCCAAATACTGTTATTTAGTTAACTAAGTAAAATTTAAATTAAAACAATAAGTAATAAAAAATGTTTTAAAAACCCACAAATAATTGGCTATACATAGCAGCAGAGGAGGCTGAGAAAGTCAATCTTTATCCCGAATGGCCATGTGCCCAGCTAAAACCAAGAAGTTCTGTTTTTATTTTAAAGAGGACAATGAATATTATAATAGGCAACTAGCTATGCTACACTAAGTAGCAAATTCACAGAAAGGACGGGTGTCTGGGTGGCTGCATCAAGGGAACGAGACTGAGCCTGGCCCTGAAGAAATAGACTGAGTTTTAAGTGGTAGACATGAGTGGAGAGGGCACTCCAGGCAGGGGAATGAATGTAAGTGAAGGGGACTGCACTCAGTACGGGGGAAGATCGTGGGCAAGCTAGCCTAGCGGGCACTCCTCTAGAGGAGGTTTGAGAACTAGTGCTAAAAGCTAGCTGTAACCAGTGGGGGGCCCTATACCTTGGGGGATGTATGGCTCCTTGGCCACTTTGTGACTCCCCAGAAGCTCCTTCCCTTGTCCTCCCCTCCCTTTGCTATGTCACCTACATAGCAGCCTTCTGCTGGCCAGCCTCCCCCCAGGAGGTGGTCCTCAGCACCTTTCGGGCGGGCCCTCTCAACTAGTCTGTCCCCCCACCCCCACATCCACCCCGTCCTTGGCAACACCTGGCATCTGTGTCCCACTAAATTCTGCCGGTGGACATGGTTTCCCGCTCAGCGGTCTCTCTTCCCCTGGCTGAGGACACAGGCTGCACCAGTTGGACTCTTTCAGGGTGAGCTGAGTCCTACTCTCTGTGTTCTTCTAGCTCTGGGGGTTTGCCGGTCAACGTATCTCTCCCTTCAGCTCCACGGAGGTGTCTGGCCGGTGGGGCGCCCTCACTTGGCTTGGGGAGATGGAGACGGGTGGGTGCAGTCCCAAAACTCCCACCTGGCATCTCCTTTAAGAGAGTGTGAGCACTTCACTCCTGAAGTTCGCAGCCTTGGGGCCTCAGGGGAGATTCCAAAACAGCAGGGCAAATCCTCAGGGAGTGTCCTGCTCAATATATTACATTTATTGACCACTAGCCACGTGTCCGGCACCTTTAGCCCATTACCTATGAGGTTGTTACAAGTGAAGAAATGGACAGAAGTGAGTGAGGACTGGAATCCTCTGGGAGAAAGTCATGAAAAGAGAGGCTGGGAAAGAGCTGGGGCCAGATTGCAGAGGCTTCTGTGCCAGGCTCGGAAGCACAAACTTTCTCCTCTGAGCACACTGAAGGATTGTGAGCAGGTTGTGATGTGGTCTCAGTTGCGCTTTTGAAAATTTGATCTCAAAGTAAAGTGTGGGATGGATTGGGAAGAGAGGGACAGATGTCTTCCCATTACAGTGTGAGTCCTGGGAAGGGCTGGGGTATGGGGAGGAGAAGGAGGAGGGAGAGGGAAGGGAAGGTGGGAGAGAGGAAGGAGAAGGGATGAGGGAGAAAGGAGGTGAATGGGGGGAGAGAGAGGATTTGGGTGCTCTATTTCTTTCTTCATTTGGAAGCATACAATTCCTGAGTGGGGTGGTTGATCTGTATCAAGATGGTCTTGAACTATTTTGGATGATTCTTTAAACTATGCCCCCTCCAAGAATTCTAATATGTGCCTTCCATACAATGTTGTTCAAATTTATTGGCACATGTAGTGGATACTGTGGGGTCACCTTGACCCTTCTTGCAGGACCAAGGTCCTCATTCCTCCAGCTGCTGGGAGTGTTGGCAGATAATGACTTTCACCAGAGTCCCTTTCCAGAAATTGCCCTCAGCCATAACAGCCATCTTACTTAAGGTCATGCCACCTCCCTGCTTCCTGGGGGCAGCCTGCATCCCACCATGGATATGGGGGTATAAATACCAGTCTCTTTGTACTCAAAAGTATCAAATCAATCCAGAGATCTTGTAGGATTGGCTGAGAACTTTGTTGAAACTTCAAACCAGTTCAGCAACTCTCTCTGCTCAATCCCACTTCCTTCACTCTCTTTCCCTGCCCTCACCCCTGGCTGTTGATGCCCAAAGTACCCTCAATAAATTTCCTTTATGCAAATCTCCATTTCAGAGTGTTCCTTGGCTATCCAATCAGAGTTGGGTTTAGGATCACCAAGTCTGGTCAACACCAGGGCTGTCCATCCATTCAGCAAATAATTGTTTGGTACCTATGATAACTCCAGCCCTGGAAGTCTTCCTGGATGAGGAAGGATTCCAAGCAGGCCTCAAAGGGCAGGCAGAATGTAGAAAGAGGAGGAGAGGAGATGAATTTAATAGAATCATTGTGTGTGTTGGTGATCATTACTGTTTTATGTCAGCTTGTGGAGCATCCCCCACAATGGAGATAATAGCAAATGAGTAGATTTTGAAATTATCCTGGATGGCCAAGTTTACTAATTCCAATTCTAGAATGGTGCTATCTGATCTCTAATGGGTGCTGGATTATTACCCATTGATTATTACCCTTTCTCTGGGAGAAAGAACAAGGGCTGTTCCCATAGCAATCCTGCCTAAACCATTGAAAATTCTATCGTGTTCCTGCTACATGATGTGTCCCATTGGCACCCTTTAAAGTGGTGACCCACATAGGGGTGCCTGAGTGCCTCAGTCTGTTAAGCGTCTGCCTTCGGCTCGGGTCATGATCCCAGAGTCCTGCGATGGAGGCCCACATTGGGCTCCCTGCTCAGCATGGAGCCTGCTTCTCCCTTTCTCTCTGCTCTTCCCCCCTGCTCACCCTCTCTCCACTACTACTCCATGGCCAGCATCAGGAAGGAAGAAGTTCCTAGCCCCATGGTATTATTTGCAGCCTTTGTCTTGAGCCTACCACCTCATCCCACTTCCAATCTTCTCTGAATTATTTCTGGGTACCTCTACTGGTCTCTTGCCCCTTTCCCCTGCCCAGGGCTTTTCAGACTCTCTTGGACTCTGATGACTGAGGTTGCCCTCCCAACTGTCAGCTTTTGACTCCTTCCTCATTTATGGTCCAGACACTTTCTTTACCCTATCTTCTTCTCATGCCAGAGGTCCCCCCAGCCCTGCTTAGCCCAGACTCTATTCCAGCATTGCCCCAGGTGTTTTGCTAGCCTATAATTCCATGACCACAGACCAAGTTCAGCATTATTGGGAAGGGTATCTGCAGCTCTTAGGGAGTTGGGGTCTGTGGTTCTGTCTGGAGCACATGACTGAAATGATCTTCTCATTCTAAGCACAAGAGATGCTGTGAGGTCCCTTCTTTCGGGTCTTTCATCTCTACTCCCACCTGGCATGGTGTGGCTTCTGGGTCCTTGTGCAGGCCCCCAGGAATAAGACAGGTTTGAGTGGAGCCCAGTCCTCAGTGAGGCAGCCGGAGGCTTCTCTTTGAAAGAAATCAGGAGGGAGACCTGAGAAATAGGAAACAGCCTGGGAGAAGGAGGAAGAGGATGAGAGGTTCTGTCCATGGTGCTGAACAGCAATCCCAGAAATAATTAGTTGTTGCGCTTCTATTTATTTTTTTATTTTTATTTTTTAAAGATTTTATTTATTTATTTGACAGAGAGAGACACAGCAAGAGAGGGAACACAAGCAGAGGGAGTGGGAGAGGGAGAAGCAGGCTTCCCGCCGAACAGGGAGCCCGATGTGGGACTCGATCCCAGGACTCTGGGACCATGACCTGAGCCGAAGGCAGACGCTTAACGACTGAGCCATCCAGGCAGCCTGTTGAGCTTCTATTTAAAGCTCGGCACTCAACTGTGCACTCTGAAGAACCCAAAGGACATTAAGGAACCCAGTTCTTGCCATAAAAGGTCCTTTAATCAAGTTGGAGACAATAAAACACCCACATAAGAACACATAGGAATAATCCTAAATGGTCCATATAATGATGGGTCTCAGAAAACTGCACGGGAGAGAGGTTCTGGCTGTCTTGATAAAGGGGTCCCTGAGGCAAGCCCCATTTTAGGGTCTATGCCCTTTAGAAAAAAAAGCATTTTATAATGAAGTGTTCTTTCTTTAGTCACCATAGCATCCCCTAGAGTATTTAAAGCCTAAAGGTCTTACATATAAACTAGTTGATCTAACTACAGCAGTTTAAATTTAGGTGCTAATGCTATGTTTGAAATGTAAGCATGTGATTGGCTTTTTAGTTATGTCTTTAAAAAGGATTGGTGAGTAATTTTTGTCTGGGTGCCCATCCCCAGACCATATGGCCATGGTCTCTCAACCCTTGCTTGTTACAGTCACACCCAGCTGATCCTGTAACCAGGAGGCTCCAGAGGCTCACTGTTGAGTGCTTTCTCTTCTCAGTCCTTCCTCTGCCCTCAGCATTGTCAGGACCTGAGTATGATGGGACTATGCCCACCCCCCTTCTCCACTCTCAGTATTTGCCTCCCCCCTTGCCTTGAAAGGGAAGAGGCTGCAACTTTGGACTCCCTATTTAGCTGGGGACCTCCCTGCCTACCATACTGGGTTTTAGGAGGGATAGGAGGAGGCAGCTTGCTTGCACCTTTATCCAGACTGTATCTTTGTGAAGGTTAACTGCTCACAGAGGAAAGGGATTGCTTTAGTTCTATCATTGAAATTGGAAAACTAATATTTCATCAGACTAATATACTGATCCCTGACTAACTTGCTGTATGAGGGGCAGGTCACATGTCTATTGGTCTCAGTTTCTCTTTTAAAATGAGAAGAGTAGACAAGATGGCTGAACAGGGTTCTTGCTGGTTCAGCCTCACAGTCTCTGAATCAGAATGTGTTGGTTGGGCCCTTACTTACATTGGACATCTACCTAACTCCCTGAAATCTTAACTCCCTGAGAGCTAATGCTCAGGGAATTCTCTGTCCATGGGAGCACTCTTTATTCTTATGTGGAATTGTTGCTTTCAACTTTATTTAGTGTCCCACAAAGGATCTAGGCTAGATAACATGAACCCTAAAGGAACCCTTCCCTCATCTCTCCCTTGAGAACTTAATCAAAGCCAGACTCACTAACAAGCTCCTTTAATTTCCATTAATTCAAGAGAAAAGGCAGGGGGCATGACCAGCTCCAAAGCCTCACCACCTGGAATGAGAAAAGAAAAGAGGGAAGAAAGAATAGATTTTCACTCATAGGATTCATTCACAGGGCTTCAGGAAGGGACTGAGTGATACCAAGAGGTGACTGGTGCAGATAGCAAGGTTGGAGATAAGACATAAACCCCAATTCAGTGTGTGATAAAGATTACCCAAGAAGGTTTTCCAAGAGAAGCTTTTAGAAGAGGCACTGAAGCAGGCTTTGCAGAGAAATGGAGATAATCATATATTATAAAGACAGAAGCAGTAATTGGCAAGTTGAGAGTGTTGTGGAGCCGGCAAGCTTAGTAGGCTCCAGTGGGCCAGGTGAAGAAAGTATGAGATGTGTGTGGTGGGATGGAGAACTGTGGGGTGGGCAGATGACCAAGGCATTGCATGCTAGAGTCTAGAGTTCAGTTCAGTAGGAACAAGAGAGATATTGGTCTTGATGCTGGGTCTCTGTGGGTTGAGTTTTTGTCCTGGGACTCTTCAACTTGGGGAGACTTTAGTGCTCCAGACATAAGATGGTGTGTTGGTGTGAGTATGTGTGGAGAAGACAAGAGAGATGGATTTCACTTAGGTCATTATGGTTTGATCCAAATTAGCTTTAATTTGGTCAAGAGAATTAACTCAATGTTTATTAGCAATTGGTAATTAGCTCCAACTCAGCCCAGGCCCCAGGGACTGGCTGTCAGGCTATGTAATTATTTCCTTGCCAAGAGAGAAGAGAATGGGGCTTCAGTATTTGGTAAATACTGGATTGGGGAAGATAAATGGATTTTTTTTTCTCTTCAGTCCATCAATTTTGTTATTCTCAATTGCTGTCCCAGTGGATCTTACAGCATCACCCCCAACACATCCCTGAAAATTCTGTCACATTTGGCATGGCTGGGGACAGGAGAGGAAATGCTGGGATGGGTACCTGGCGGAGAGTAGGGGGCCCTTCTTGGAGGGAAGTTCAGCCGTATCTGGATGGGCAGTGGGACTGCACCAGTCACGTAGATTAAGTCATCTCTTACTTCTTGCCTCCAGCCCCAGTTCTTACCCTACTTTTCAGATGCTATACTGCCTTTAACAGAAATCCAAGAGCCTTCTCTTCCAGGTCTCCCTCTTGCTTTCTTCCCAGCAGCATCAACACTGGAGGCAATGCTGGGTTTTACCATTTCCTGCTCCCACTAGCCTCATCTGCACTAGGGGCCAGTCTTGGGAGCTACAGGAAGGATGGGGAAAGCATGTTGGATCTGTTGACATGAGTGAGTCACTCTGAGTGGGAGTAGATGACAAAGAGAATATGACTCAGTGAAGGGAATACAATGTGGGTGAAGGCAAGGGGTTTGCACATCTTAACCTGCCCAAAGAAATATGGAAACGCAGGGGCCTTGGAGAGGGAGTAGCTGGTGCCCACTGATATTGGCCTGATGCTCCCCCCTCCATTCTCAAGTCTCTCTCTGGGTTGCCCATGTGAATGGCATTGTCTTCCTGATCTTGTTCCCTCTGCATTCTTTGCCATTTCCCTGTATATTTTTTCTTGGTCCCTGTAGCCCTTCTTAGCCAGTGTGGTTGGTAAATAGAAGTTTCAGGCAATCTTAAACCAATGGCCCCCCAGCTACTGGGTCTACATCTATCAGAGGGGAATGGAGCTAGTTGCTAGTGTCCTGGTCTGAGTTTTGGAGCAGAGTCTGCCATGGAGAAAGACTCTTAGTCACTGGACAAGGCAATGGCCTATGTGGCCCCTCTTTTTGGAGAATGGGGAGAAGGATATTATCCTGACTGCCATGGGCTGCTGCCTTCTTCTGTGGCCAGCACTTTGAAAGGAGCAGGAGGACAAAGTGTTGTGAGGAGGCCAAACTATATAAGGAAAAAGAGCAAGGAGGTGCTGCCACAAGCCACAAAGGACAGACAATCACCTGCCTCAGGGCCTTTGCATATGCTATTCCCTTCATAGAGAAGGCTCCTTTCCATATATCTGGATGGCCAATTTCCTTACCACTTTCAGGTCTTTGTTCACATATCACCTTTTTAGTGAGGCCTCCCTGACCACACTACTTTAAAATGTCACCCCACCCTAGCATTTTCTATTCTCCCTTCCTGCTTTATTTTTTATCCATATTACTTATCACCATCCAATACACTGTATCTTCTATTTATTTAGTATGTTTATTGGATATCTCCTTCCACTAGAATGCAGGCTTCATGAGGGTAGGGAATTTTGTCTGTTTTATTCACTGTAGTATCTCTTATGTCTAGAAAAGTACCTGGCATGAAGAAGATGCTCAATAAATCTTAGCTGAATTTGTGAATTAATGAAGACAATTCTGAGTGCTTTTCGAACAGGTTATCAGCCCGGCAATGTGTTACCCACTGTAGGGGATCAAGTGCACAAGGTTTCAGACTGGGATTCAGGAGAGCTGGTCTCAAGGCCCAGTCCTGCCCCTCACCAGCACTAAAGTGGAGATAGGGTAGCCTATCTTGCATCCTTCAAGTAGCTATGAAACTCAGACCAGGTGATGCAAGTAAAAGCATGCTATAGATTATAAAGGGCTGCCCCTCATGGTCCTCCTCATCCTGACTACCATTTTGACTGGGGCTGACCTGAGTGAGGGTGTGGTCAGGTGGGGTTGGTGTAGCTAGAGATTCCTTGGAGGAAGTGAGTCTTGAGCTGGGCTCTAAACATACACGGAACAACACTGGCTAAAGCCCAAAGGAACAAAGAGTTTGGGGTGAGAGAGAAGCAGAGCCTTTGTGGAGATAGTTTCTGATGCTATTTCTAGACACAGAACTAGGAGAGCTTCTGGATGCTGTGGCCACAACTTCTCAGGCTAGTTACCCTGGCTGAACTGTATTCTACTTAAGGCAGGCTTGTTACAAGGAACTGTGACCCACTGCACTGCCTTGGTGTGTTGTTGGTTGGGAAAGATGACGGGAAGCCTGAGGGCAGTAGAGACAAGCCTCCAGAAGCTAGAGCTGGAAGGTTGGAGACTCCAGCCCTTCTCCTGGGGTCCTGCAGCTACTCACTTTGCACAAGAGCCAACTAAGCTACCCTTTCCTTCTCCCCATGCAATAAAAAATTTTTTTTGTAGTCACCATTCCTGACTACAGTTTCTATGTGTCTTAGTGACGTTCTTAAGAGAGAGCATTTCTGGTGCCCTTGAATCAGCCTATGGATGAAGCCATCAGTTGCCCACCCCTCATCTGAGCCCTGTGGTCCAGAGGAGGAAAAGTTACATAGTACATGGCAGGAAGGTGTATGGCTTCTCCCTTTAGTGTTGCAGAGCAGAGAGAATTGTTCTAGAAGGGCAGTTGGGCAAGGAAGGCCAAATGTTTGGGGGTTGAGGTCAAGTCCTCATTGCCATCTTGGGAGCTGGTGCTCATAGGGTGGATTCTGGGAGAAAGAACAAGGGCTGTTCCCATAGCAAACCTGCCTAAACCTTAAGCTGTATCTTCATTGTCCCTACACTCACTCACCAACCCCCAGTGCCCACCTCTGCCCATGCTGTCTTCCTGCCTGGCTCTTCTCCGTTGATTCATACCCCACCTGTCGTTCAAGCTGAACTCTGCCCCACCTCCTCCAGAGTACTTCCTTGTCATTCCAGCCCCTTGGTGTCCCCCTCCTCTCCTTCTTACCTCTCTCCAGGGTCATTTCCAGCCCCCTTGACCCTTAATGTGAGCTTTCTGGTGACAGATGGCTTTTATAGGATCATCTCATATTGCTGTTTGGTTCCAATAACTTCTCAGGCCTTATCTTTCCAAGGCCAACAACACAAACAAGCACCCCCGCCCCCCCCAACCCCCAGGCCTTTGCTGGGCACACAGAGATCCTCACAGAACTACACAGTCCATTTCCCTCAGGGGCTGGAGGGGGTTTTCACCATCTCCAGGTCAAATCTCCCATTTTAGAGATGAGGGACCTGAGGCCCAGAGAAGAGAAATGTTTTGCCCATAGGCAAAATCACAGAGGTGGGGGCAGCACTGGGATTGGAATTCAGGTCTCTTGGCTCTTTGCTCAGGAAAGAAGGATGAGAAAGAAGGGGTTTTGGCTGTGATGTTAGTACCACAAGGCTATAGAGTAAACCAGAGCCACACTGGCCAGTGGTAGTCAGGGAGGCCTCCTGCATCTGGGAGTAAGCGCTCACCCACCTGGGATGGTGCAGAGATGCCTGAAGGCCCTTCCTGCCTGGAGGGGCTCAGAGCCTGATATCTTACCAGGAGCCATTTGTACCTTTGGGGACAGGCACTTCCCCCCTGTTTCCTCTTTTAAAATGCAGATCCCTGAGCAACAGGCTGAAGGACACTGCCTGGCAGAGAGCTCTGCTGGGGTCCTTGCGAAGAAAGGGAGGGGTGGCAGGAGAGGAACCTTATGATGCCATCTGTTTCTCCTCCAGCGTGGTGTCTGTTTCCTGACTGACAGGTGATCCGAATAAAAGCCAGCCCAGGGATCCAGGGAGACAAGTGGACAAAATGACAAGTGGAAAAGGAATTGGAATGGGAGTTGGGTCCTGGTGTGCACTCCACCCTGACTGGCTGTGCAATGTCATCCAAATCTTTTAACTTTTCTGGGTTTCTTCACTCAGTTGTGTAGGTTGGACCCGATCAATGACTCTCAGACTAGTCTTTTTCCATTCACGACTGCACAGGCTTGCCCCTCCCTTGGGCTCCTTTAGGACCACTCCAGGAGCTGTAATAATGCAGACCCTTAGCCTTTCTCCAAAAAACTCATCAGAACAATGACCAAGAATGGCATTGCAGGGATCTGCCCTAATTTCTATAACACAACTCAAATTCTTTTGCACTTGATGTTTAGGCTTGAGAAACTCCAGCCTTCCCAGGTCCCACTGCTCAGGGGCTGAGATGCCCCCATCCTGGGTGTCTGGGTGTGCCCAAGCACTCATCCATTCAGGGGGTGACCAGGCCAGGGCCTGGTGTCCAGCCTGCAAGCCCTTCACTGATCAGGGGCTGCTGGGACCCCCATCACCACCTCCCCCTGCCTGGACACCAGCCCACATTGGATGGTGGGGAAAACAGGTCAAATGCCCAAGTTTCTCCGCTGGGATTGGGCAGACTCTACTCAGCGTCTTCTCTGGCCCGCTCCCTGGGGCTCTGAGCTGCTTTTCCCCACATCTCCACGTCTTTCTCTGAGTCTCCAGTGAATACTGCCACACAGGGAGCCTGAATTACCAAGGCTTTGCAGGAGTCTCGAGATGCTAATGGACTCCCTGGGGATGACAGGCTGGGGCGGAGGCTGATGGGGAAGGCAGACTGTGCCGGCAGCTCTCACCCTGGCTCTGAGTCCTGCGGACTGCCTCCCCTGACATCCGCTGAGACACCCTGATCAAGGTCACTCCTACCTCCCGTGGGGACAAGCCAGGCTCAAGGGCAATGCTGGATTGCCCTGCGGGGGACCTCTAGGTGGCACAGAGGGCCTCCCTGGTGAACCCAGATTGAAATGTTTTCTTGCCTTAGGCTCAATCCAGTGCTGATTTCAGAATCTGAATGTGGTGGTTGCAAGGTGCCATCTGAAACCAGAGGAAGAAGGAAGAAAATTACCACTCACTAGGACCTGGTGGATGATGGTGACTTCCTCAGGCATCATCTCGTTCATTCCTCACTTCCCAATGGCCCCCTGCTGCAGGTGGCACTCTTCCATTTAGACAAGCAGCTGGCCTAGGGTAACACAGCTGGCCAGAGACAAAGCAGGAATTCTGCCAGGCCCATTGCCTAAACCAGAGTGAGGAAAGCCAGGAACTGGAACCCCATTTACAGGTGGACAAAAGGGGACTGATGGGCATTCAGGAGGTCACGTGATGTGATGAGCACTGGATGTTATACACAACTGATAAATTATTGAAACTACACTGGAAACCAAAAAATAAATAAATAAAGGAAAATATGTATCAATGGTAGCATAGTTAAAATTGTAGTGTGCCCTCAGTAAGATACATTTATTGTGGGTAAATTAATGTCTCGAAATAATAATTTCCATTGGGATTTGTAGGAAAATAAAAGGGGGACTCGTTTCTTCCTTCCCCTACCCTGGATGGGTAAAGACCCTCTTCCCGCACCAACCCTCACTTGCCTCTCCTTATGAGATCTCGGCCAGGGCAATGTCTTTTTTTGTTCAAGAAAGAAGAGAACCTTCATTTCCTGCCAGCAGAAATCAATAATTTATGAACTACCAGGCCAGCCAGAGCAAAGAGTGATTTTTAAAAATAAGCTTCTTAAAATACTATATTAACAAGTATTCTAAAAAGTGAAAATATTTTAATTAGGGGAAATGAATGTTTTACGAGCTGGTAGGGAAACATCCCCCGAGATGGGCAGGGATGGCTGCAGAAGCAGGAGAGAATCTTGGATGGGGGCTGGTGAAGACTCCAAGCCTGAAGCTGCTGTAACTCTGAGAGGACATAGGAAGGGCAGAGCAGGTGCAGAATTGGGTCCAGCAAAGGGCTTGGAAGGGCCTCCCTCCCTGATGCTTGTTGGATGTTGGCCACTTGGGTTCGGGTCTAAAACTACTGTGGATTTTAAATCCAGGCCTCTTGGGACCAGCTCCTCTGAAATGGTCCTGCAGGACTGCCTTCCCCAGGGGCTGGAGGCAGAGTTACCCTCTGTGGTAGACTGTATACTACGGTTCAGTAGATGTTTCCTCTCCCCTCCTTGCTGTGCAGCTGATTAGACTGCCTTGCCCCCATCAGTGACTTTGGGGGCAGAACAAGCGCCCCCAATTTTTTCCCATTACAGCATTTTTTCCTTCTACAGCATCGACTCGTGTCTCAGACCCCCAAGGTGCTGTGGTTGTATTTTGGTAGCCATCGACTGGAACCAAGCTGGGGGGAGGGACGCAGTGATTAAAAAAAGCCGCTATGAATTAGTTACCCTTTAAAATTGATTATATTTTAGTATCTATGTCAGCCAATGAAGTAGCAGTTGATCAACATTTGAAAAACAGCACACACACATAAGAGGTGTTTATTCCATTATTGTTTGATACAGTGTAGATTGATGGATTTCTTGCAACCCGAGACTCCAAGGTACGGGGGAAAGAGAGTGACTTTTTTTGGAAGGCAGACAACTTACCAGCAAGAACTCAAGCTTTCTAGGCCTCAGTTTTCTCTTCTGTAAAATGATCATACATACACCTATGCTGTAGGGTTTTCATCATTTCATATTAAGGTAAAAACACGAATGACAAAGCACCTGGCAGACATGGGAGGGGCTTGACGAAACTTCTTTTTTCTGTTCTTTGTGCTTACTCGGTTCTGTGACCGCAGCCCCGATTTAGAGCTGACTCTAGCCTCATTTTCCCCATCTGCAGGATGGGGAGCACAGTTCTTGTCTCAGACGACTGTTGGAAGATGATCCGGAGTTCCGAATGTGAATGAAGCCAGTGCCCAGGATCCACTAAAGCAGCTTTCTCCTCTCTTTCTTCTCTCCTGTCCTTGGCTGCTGTTTTTTCTTGACCATGTGCCGGTCACACTTTGTCCAAATAGCCTTCCCCAGGTCCCCATGCCACTCAGGAGCCTCCTTTAGGACAAAGCTCTTCTCCAGAAACGCATTCATCCCAAGCTGAAGACCTGACCGCTGATGTCAGTAAGGGAAGACCTCATTGTAAATTAATTTAAGATCCTGTTTCCCTGCCTCACATGCTCACATGCTCCTCTGACCTAGAGTCCTGCACCTTAATTAAAAGCAATTAGTGCACGACAGTGAGTGACAGGCTGGATCTCACAGGCCTCTGCCAGTTTCACACTCGCCTGCCCTGCTCGAGGCCAAGCTGGGTCAGCCTGTCCCCACCTGGTGTTCGTAATGGGGCCAGGCTTTCCCCTAGGCGACACCGTGACTCTTCACAACAGAACTGGAAATGCAATTCTGCAGGTGGGGACAGGGCAAGGTAGGAGGGGCGTTTGGCTGAAGCAGGGACCACGCCTTTTTTTTTTTTTTTTTAAAGATTTTATTTATTCATTTGAAACAGAGAGATACAGAGAGAGAGCGCGAGAGCATGAGCAGGGGAGAGGCAGAGGGCAAGGGAGAAGCAGGCTCCCCAGCAAGTCAGGAGCCAGACGTGGGGCTCGATCCCGGGACCCTGGGATCATGACCTGAGCCGAAGGCAGATGCTTAACCATCTGAGCCACCCAGGCGCCCAGCACACGCTATTTTCACCTCAGTAACTGGGCCACGGTGACCTGCATCAGCCTCAGCCTCCTGGGGGGACAGGCTCTCCCCAGCCACATGCCCCCTACCCGCATCCTTTTGCTCTCTGCTCTGAGGACCGTGGCAGGAGATTAATATTACTGACTGAGCAGTTATTTGCGTTAGGCCTGGCACTGAAAGACAGTTCTCAATATGGTGGTCGAGAGCTCCAGTTCTGGGTTTGGGTCTCAGGTTGGCTGTGTGACCTTGAACAAATTACTTGACCTCTCTGAGTCTCCGTTTTCTCAGCAGTAAAATGAGGCTGTAATAGCAGGGGCCGGTAGGGCTGTCCTGGAGGCTAAAGGAGGTGATGGTGGTAGAGGGCACGGGGAGTGGCATGTCAGAAGAGCTCAAGGGTTGTTAGATATCATTACACTTTGCTGATGAGGTGACTTCTTCCAATAACCCCATGGAATACCTGACCTTATTCCCCCTTCAGAGAGGAGGACATGGAGATTCAGGGAAGTTAAGTAACTTGCCTGAGGTCACACAGCAAAGAGAAGGCATTGAGCCCTGCTCTGTGTGGCTCCCAAGCCTTTGCTTGCAACTGCAGCAGGAGGAGGCCCACTGCGCCAAGGGCAGAAACAAATGCCTTCTGGGTGTCCTTGTAGAAGCCTGCCTGATACCCACTGTCTTCAGTGAGTCCCACTGCAGTGTGAGCCCTTGAGGAAGTCGCGGCGCTGTGAAAACCCGGGCATGGAGCCATACCCCTTGGGGTTGGCAACCGGCCACATGCCTCACTGACTTTGGGTCTTTGTGAGTTCTAGGCAGTCCTCAGCCTCAACTTCCTCCTCTGCACAATGGGTGTGAGCGAAGCCTGCCTGTGGCCAGGATTATGTGAACCCCGGGCTGAAGAGTGGTGTGGTGTGGTGTGTGGCACAGAGTAAGATGCTCAAGCAATGTTGACTCCTTTCTTCTCTGCTTAAGGTTTTGGAGCTGGGGGGTACCTCCAGGCACTCCACCACCCAGGCCACCTCCTACTCAGCCCATCCATTTCCGAGCACTTTCTTGGTGTCTCACTCTGTACGTGGTCTTCATGCGGCACGGGCCCGACTGTGGGTGACCTTCTACCAGCTGCTCTCCAGCTCCCTGGGTGGTCTTGGTGAATTACTGCTTCTCTGTGTGACTCAGTCTCCCCCTAAGTGGCTTGGTCTAGATCGGGGCCCCAGATAGCACCTCTTAGCTGGGCTATATCAGAATCATCTAGAAAAATATTTTAAAATACAGATCCCTGGCCCCACCCTGTGGAAGATCTGCTTCAGTAGGTGGGATGGGATATTTTTAAATGTTTCCCCAGGTGATCCTGTTGCTCAGTTAGGCTTGGGATCCATCAGCCTAGAATCTAAGCTCCTTGCGGTTTCACTAGGCTGCTCTTCCAAGTAGGGGCCGTGCTGCCTGTCTCTATGTGTTCTCCTTCTGGGGCCACTCTGCACCCCAGCCTGGGCTGGGTGGCTGCAGCATGGGTTTAGGGATTAGGACCTGCTGGTTGGAAGGAGGGACTGCTTTCCAAGACGAACAGGAACCTTGCCAGACGCCTTGGGGCAATCTCAAGCTCCATGGGAACTGTTTTCATTTTTTTTTTTTTTAAAGATTTTATTTATTTATTTGAGAGAGAGAGAATGAGAGACAGAGAGCATGAGAGGGAGGAGGGTCAGAGGGAGAAGCAGACTCCCTGCTGAGCAGGGAGCCCGACGCGGGACTTGATCCCGGGACTCCAGGATTATGACCTGAGCCAAAGGCAGTCGCTTAACCAACTGAGCCACCCAGGCGCCCTGTTTTCATTTTTTTTACTGGGGATGAGGCTCTTCTCAGCTGGGAAGATTTTGTTGATGTAATTAGATTCCCTTTTCTCATTCCTTCCAGAAGCTCCCCCCCCCCCCCCCAGTGTTATCCAGGCCTTCACTTTGCCCGTATGTTGAAACAACTGGTTATATGGAAATCACTGAGGATGGGGGACAGGGAAGGGACAGCTAGACTTTTTCACTCGTTTCCAGTGGGGTATGGCTTCATGTACCTGCTATGAGGGTGTGGGGGTATGGTCCCATGGGAAATGCATGCCCTTTTGTTGTTGTTGTTGTTGTTTTGGAGAGGGATGGGAATGGACTATCAGAGTGGGCTTTGAAATAAGAGCAACACATAATCAGCAAGAAACAAGGGTCAACCACAACAGGAAAGATCAGTTTGACTGTAGAAAGAATCATTTTGTTGTTAATGATTTTATTTATTTGTAAAGATTTTATTTATTTATTTATTTGAGAGAGAGAGTGCAAGCATGGGGAGGAGCAGAGGGAGAGGGACAAGCAGACTCTGTGTTGATCACAGAGACTGGTGCGGGGCTTGATCCCACAACCCTGATACCATGACCTGAGCTGAAATCACAAATCAGACGCTTAATTGACTGAGTCACCCAGGGGTTCCTGTTAAGGATTTTATTTGTTAGAATCAAAACAAAATCCAAAACTTACAAAAGGGTATCCTGTGAAAAGTGCTCCCGTCACTTCACATATTTGGTCCCACCCCACAGGCATCCACTGCTCTACTTTCTTACAGATCTTTCCAGAAACTGCCTATGTCAATAAACACAGGGGAAATTTCTTCTGTTCTCCCTGAAAAGGTAAAGCACAATACAAACTCTTGTTACCCCTTGGTTTTTCTTATTTGAGATCTTTCCATATCAACACATGGAGAGTAACCACATTTTTAAAAAAGATTTTATTTATTTATTCATTTGAGATAGAGAGAGAGAGAGAGAGAGAGAGAGAGCACAAGCAGGGGGGAGGGGCAGAGGGAGAGGGAGAAGCAGACTCCCTGCTGAGCAGGGAGCCCGATGTGGGGCCTCGATCCCAGGACCCTGGGATCACGACCTGAGCCGTAGGCAGATGCTTAACCGACTGAGCCACCCAGGCGTCCTTTCCACATATTTTTTAAACAGTTGCTGGTATTCTATCTTATGGCCGATTCCTTTAATTGATCCTCTATTAGCCATTCAGCTTATTTTCCAATTTTTTTTTTTTTCTGAGAGATACTTCAATACAATAGGCCTGCAAATGTGCACTTCTATGCTTAATCTATGGGATAAATATCTAGGGGTAGAATTTCTGGGTCAGAGGGTATATGAATTTTTAATTGTGATCGGGCCAAATTGCCCTTTTTGGAGATTGTGCCAATTTACACTCTCACCAGCAATATACAAAAATGTGTTAGCAAATATTTTTTATCTTTGCTGATTTGCTAGGTGAAAAAAATGCTATCTTCTTGTAGGCTAATTTGCATTTCTTTTCCTGTTTCTAAGAACTATTTGTTCTTCTTTGTGAACTGTTTATATTCTTTACTTGCTAGTTTTGCATCTGGATTGTTGTTTGTTTTTCTTGGATTTGGAGGAATCTTTACATATTAAGAAAACAATCCTTTTGCCTGTGCTAAGCGATGCCAGTTTGTTGTTTGATTATGGGATTTTTTTTTTCCATGGGAGAAATTTTGACTTCTATGTAGTCGGATTTATTAACCTTTTCGTTATGGTTTCTAGGTTTTATAATGTACTTTAAAAGGTTTTGCTACCTCCAAATTAATAGTATCTTACTGATTTCATTTTTTTTATGTTTAAGCTTTTAATGCATCTGAGATTTATTTTAGTATAAGATGTGAGACAGGGATCTGGCTACCTTTTCCAATTATTCCATGCCATTGAGTAAATAACCCATCCTATCCCCAGTGATTTGAAATACTATCCTCACCACATTCCAAATTGCTATTGCTCCTTGGTTTTTGTTTGTTTGTTTTTTAAAGATTTTATTTATTTATTTGAGAGAGAGAGAATGAGAGACAGAGAGCATGAGAGGGAGGAGGGTCAGAGGGAGAAGCAGACTCCCTGCCGAGCAGGGAGCCCGATGCGGGACTCGATCCTGGGACTCCAGGATCATGACCTGGGCCGAAGGCAGTCGCTTAACCAACTGAGCCATCCGGGCGCCCCTGTTTGTTTGTTTGTTTAAGAAAAGTTTTACTAATGTGTTCTCGTTTCAGGAAAGTTATTGCAACAGGTTTAAAAGGCAGACAGACACACTATTACAGGCTCTAAAGAAATAAAGGAATTTTATACAATTAAAATATTGCTCCTTGTTTTTGTTCTAGAGATTTTTTTTCTGTTCCATTGATCTAGTCTATTCATGTTGTTTTAATCACCATAGCTTTATACTATTTTAAATAGACGGTAGGTCTAGGCCCCCTCACTATTCTTTTTTAGAAGATTTCTGCGTATTCTTGCTTGGTTATTTTTCTGTGTGAACTTTAGAAAGAGCCTGACTAATTCCAAAAAGGAAGCCGTTTTGGCGGTGGCGGGCGTGGGCAGGGCTTGCGGCGGCCGGCAGAGGGGGCGAGATGGTGCTGGACAGCTACAGATGACTCAGGGACAGACTCCCTCCTCTCCCCGTTAATCAAGGAGGGCTTTCTGGAGGAAGGGGAGGTGGAGCAGGTGCAGGAGGAAAAGCAGAGGTAGAACAGGATCTCAGAGCAGGGAAGAAAGAGGCCTCCTGGCAGAGAGGATTAAAGAAACTATTCTCTGGGGGAGAAGAAGCAGAGCGAGATGAGGCTTTGGGAGAGAGGAGCTAAAAGCAAAGCTGCGAGGAGGTTTCCTTGCCGAGACTGGACGGGACTGGGTGGGCGAGGAGGTGGAGGCTCCTGCGCCCCGGGCAGGTGGGGGCGGCGAGGGGGTTAGAGAGGCGGTTGGCCTCTGAGTCATGCCACACACACGGCCTCAGCCAGCAGGCTGCGCTGGCTGAGCGGAAGGCAGGTGCAAATGGAATCAAAGCCAGAAACAACGATCGTCCTCTTCAGGCCTGTTGGTTCCCAGAGGCCCTGTCTCAAGTTCCTTCTTATGACTGAGGGTCCCTCCCCACCCCGGGGAACCATGGCTCCGGGTTTGGACTTGACTGCTGTGATCAACTGGGTGCATTTACTGAGAGAGAGGAATCAGAAGCCCAATTCTGAGAACTTATGATATGATTGTGCATTCTGGGCTACAACGGAAGCACCCCATTGGGGGGGCATTGCTCTTTTATGAGAAGTTGTCATTCTCCAGACTGAAGGCAGCAGGGGCCCCGTCCTGGGGACAGGGAGCGCAGAGCCCGGGAATGCCTCCCCGCCATGGGGGAGCTGGCTGGCACCGGGGAAGAAAGGAGGCTCAGTGAGTCTGGGTGCACTCACGGCCTTGTCAGGTCGGTCCAGGAGAGGGTGGATGAAGCAGGAAATGAGTGTCTGGGTGCGTGGAGCCCCGAAGTGCTGTCTGCCCCAGGATTCACTCACCCCTAGCCGGGGGCGGGGGATCCTCACCTCCCTCTACCTACCTGAAAGCAAGCTCTCCCCTCTGCACCCTCCTGGGCTGGGCCGGTCTGGGAGCAGGGCCTGCTTGCCCCCCTGAGGACCTAAAAAGGTTTCTTTCTTCAGCAGTCCCAATCCCAGAATGTCATCAGGCCCACCCCCCTCTGAGATGTCTCAACTGAAACACTGAGGCTCGGGGAAGGCACGAGAGGGTCCCCTGGCCACACAGCAAAGTTTATTGATGTGACCAGAATCCAGGTCGCTGGCTTCTGGCTGAGGGTCTCCACCTCCTCCGGGCCTCCCTGTCCGTGTGTGCTGTGGGGGCCCATTCAGCACCCCACTCCTGGGATCCTTGATCTTCCCTAGAGGAGTCTGCCTCTGTCAGGCCTGGGGTGGGGATTCGGGGGTGATCTTCCTTCCCAAGAGCCAGGACATCTTGGGGGTCAGCTCGGGGTCAGCGTTTGGAGGCACTGTGTTTATTTTCAGTGAGAGCAGTTGGAATGTTTGTTGGTGGTTTGCTTTTTGGGTCCAAAATACATGCCATGGATATGAGGCCACCAATGCAAATCTATAGGGAGCTAGTGGGGTCTAGTAGAGAATGTTCTTGCTCAGGAGCTGAGACTTAAACCCTATCTGGAAGTCACTCCTTCTCTGGGCCTCAGTTTCCCATTCTGTAAATTGAGGGGGTTGGACTAAGGAGTCTTAGAAGGCCTTCCCAGCTCTGACCTGCTCTGATTTCCTGAAAGGGCTATCAGGCCCATGACACTGTGTCCCAAGCACCTCAGTGGGGACAGGAGTGGAGGGAGGCTTTCAAGGTTTTTTTCCCCAGGATGGGGGTTGGCATGATTTGCATGGAGCACTCTCAGGCCTCCCGAGGGGGACTGCTCTTGTACCTTCTGCTCAGCAGGTGGATGGGGGTCGCGGTGGAGGGCTCACTGTCTACCCATCAGGCACTTCACACACAGCTCAGTTTTAGAAGGAAAATAGCTGCTGAAGAGGCCCCCAGGGACCCAGCCTGAGGCCCCAGTCCAGCAGGAGAGACAACCCAGGATGGAAAGGGGCAGGGCAATGGAGCCCAGTCCTCACTGCCTGGCCAGGCCAGCGGGGCTCCTCCTGCCCCCAACATTTCCCTCTGTCTGGGCAGCAAGGGGGACCCTCAGAAAGAGCATTTGCCCTCTTGAGTACTCAGAGGGAAAAATATGCACCAAGATGGTAAGAAACATGAGAAATGTCAGAAGTTCATGAAATCAGGAACGTAAGTTATGAAACAAAAGTCAAAGTTCCATTTGAGATGAAATAATAGTATTTAGAAAATCAAGAAAAAACCCAAACGAAGAAAAACTGTGAGCCTTGCAGCATCACACGGGTGACAATGACACTTCGATGGCATCATTTCTGCCGAATCTTGCAGCCAGCTGCGTGGACTCTCGGTTCACGTTGACCGACTGCAAGCTTTGCACCATTCCGCACACATATTTCTGCTACCGCCTCACTTGTACAAAGCAGTATCCGTGTGTGTTTTCCTTGGTGTGGGAAGGTAAAGCAGGCTGCTGGAACAAAGAGGCCCAAGAACTCAGAAGATACAAGTTTAGTTCTTTCTCCTGTAATATTCCAGGTTAGCCGGCAGCTCTGTTTACGCAGACATCCAGGGACCAGATTCCTTCTGTGGTGTGGCTCTGTTGACCCACAGCCTTGGGGTCGAAAATCAAGGCTGGGTTTCCAGGGAGGCACACCCCTGTCCTATGGCTCCAGCCTGGAACCGGGCCCTTCTCTTTGCTCACATTCTACTGGTGAACACTAAGCAGCCCCAAGGTCACATCTAACTGCAAGAGAGGCTGGTTAATGTGGTCCCTAGCTAGGCTCTCATGTGCTTAGATACAACCTTATCATTGTGGAAGGAGGGGGATATAAACTTAATGGATCACTAGAAGTCTCTGGATCTTTGAAAACTGTCAATCCAAAAGTTTGCCTTTTCCCTTGGACAGTCCCTTCATGCGATTATGCTCTTTGGCATTGTCTGTGTCTCTCCTTCTTCCTTGTTCTTCCTTCCCCTCCTTCTCCTTCTCCCTCTCCCTCATCCCACCCCTCTCTCTTACTCTTTTTCCACCTCTTCCCTCACCCTAATACAGACCTCCTAGGATAAGCAGGATGGTTTCAAGTTTCCAGGGGTCAGGGCGCACACCTATGTTCCAGACGGTCGGAGCTAAGGAACCATGGTGTACATCCCTGTCGCCTTTCCCTGTACTAGCCCTTGACCACTTCCACCAGTGCTAAGCCATCCCCAGCCCAAGTGGCCCTTGAGAATGTAATTGAGAAACAGGTGGGCTGACTATACAACAAGAAATAAGCATCGATTGTGCAGGCAGAAGACCATGGATTTCATGTTCTGATGCTGCCCTTTACTAGCTGTGTGATCCCAAGCAGATCTCCTGGCCTCTGCTCTGAGTCTTTATCCAAAAAATGGAGCAAATGCAACTTCACCTTCATACCCCAAAGAGGTTTTGTGAGGCTAAAAATAATGTTTGGGTAAGAGCTTTGTATCTTTTTTAGTATTTTTCTCTAAATAATTTAAACATGTTGGTTTAAAGTCCAAATTTTGTAATTTCAATATCTGAGGTCCTCTGGAGGTCTAATTCTGCTGTTTGTTTTGTCTGCTGATTTTCACTCATTGTGGTTTACTTTCTTTTTTTTTTTAAAGATTGATTGATTTAATTATTTGAAAGAAAGAGAGAACGTGAGCAAGAGCAGGAGGAGGAGCAGAGGGAGAGGCAGAGAGAAGAGAGAAGCAGACTCCCCACTGAGTGTGGAGCCTGTTGCTAGGCTCAATCTCATGACCCTGAGACCGTGACCTGAGCTGAAATCGAGTAGGACACTCAACCAATGGAACCACCCAGGTGCCCCTCTGGCTTACTTAATGTATCTTGTAATTACAGGTTGTTAGCCATGTTCACCTGGGCTTTCTTTCTTTCTTTTTTTTTTTTTTTTAAAGATTTTGTTTATTATTTGACAGAGAGAGACACAGCGAGAGAGGGAACACAAACAGGGGGAGTGGGAGAGGGAGAAGCAGGCTTCCTGCTGACCAGGGAGCCCGATGCTCGGGGCTCGATCCCAGGACCCTGGGATCATGACCCGAGCCGAAGGCAGACACTTAATGACTGAGCCACCCAGGCACCCCTCACCTGGGCTTTCTTTATCCATGGCAATTCTGTGAGGCCTAGGTTAAGAGTGTCAGCTCCAGGATTAACATTAGCACCCCAAGGTACTCCTAATCTGGCCCGACTTTAAGTAAACTTCTTGGTTTGTAGTTTTCCAAATCACATAAACAGTGAACATTTGAATGTTCACTGCAGAGGAGAGGAGCCTGTGCTTCCCAAACTCTCAGGCAAGATTGACTTTTTTCAACTCAGAGCCCAGGCCAAGATAGACATGTTTCCTTCAGCCTCTCTTTGCTTATGAGGCCAACTTTTCATTCTAGGTCCAGCCCTTCAAGGATCTAGGTTTTCTGCTGGAATCTCAATTCCAATTTCCCACCCTGCTTGAGTGCCCATGTGGATTTTAAAACTTAAGACCCTATGTTAGGGAGGGGGGTTAATGCCCTGAGGGCAGCTTCGACCTTCAGTTTTCTTAGCATTCTTACTTTCTATTCTCTCTTCCTTTGGGGGCCCTGAAGATGGCCCTCACCTGCCTGTGAGCTCAGTGCTTCACTGAAAGTGTTTGTTGCATTTTACCCATTTCTAGGTGTTGTGCAGTGGGAGAGATTTTCAGAACGGCCAGTGGACTCCAAAATTCCACTGTCTTTCAAGGTTGTTGTTGTTTTTTTAACCCCTTCTCTCCTCTTTCCCTCTTCCTCTCTTTTCTTCATCCTGGTCTTCCACTCCTCTCCACACTGAAGCCACACTTGTCTGTTAGATCTCAACTGTTAGCTCTGCATGTCCTAAGGGAACATTCTGGCAGGTTTTCTTCAATGCTCCTGGTTGGTTGGGGCTCCCCAGCTCTTCCCTTTGGTTCTCTACCTCCAGCCCCTTAATGTGGCCAGTGAACAGCCCGACACTCTACTGCTCCAGTCTGCCCCCTCAGGCTTTCTCTTCTGCCCAGACTTGTCAGAATCCCTCTTTATTCCACTCGTCACTATTCCGCATGTCAAAATGTGCTCAGCCAGGAGGAGGTTTAGGTCAGGGCTTTTTATAATCTCTTTGGAGCTTTCCTCCTTTGAATCACTGTGAACATCATGCATCAGAAAAGCTCAAAGTTTTGATCCTCAGAGACTCAAATGTCAATGCCAAGCCTTTCCTCCCAGCTCTTCACATTGGTGAGGTCCTAGCCCGTGAGGTCTAACTGAGAGCTCAGAGGAGCCAGAATTTGGCCAACTTCTTCTTCCTGGAATGGATGCAGGGAACGAGAGAGAATTCTGGGGTGAGAGCAGGCAGAACTGCTCAAGAGGGAAAGAGGATCTTTAGTCCTAGTTTAAGGCTCATTTTTCTTCTTGTTGGCACTCCCCTCCCCACAGACTTGGCCCTGAGACCCTCATTCAAGCAGGTTTCTGAGGAGGGTTTGCTGATGCTATTCCCCTGGAGAGAATTGACAGGGACTTTGGATTGTGCCGCCTCTATCAGGGGATTTCCATGGTAATAGGAGCAAAGCCTTAAGCCCAGGGGACAAGATCCCAGGCTTCCAGGAAAAGGAAAGCCAAACATTGGGGATCAAGGATGCTCTTCTCAAGGCTACTAGAACTATACCTAGAAGATTGCCCCTGGATCCTCTAGTGCAGAGTCACTGTGCCCCAGCACCACACTTCAAACACAGTGTCTCATCTAATGGTCATGACCACCCTATGAGCTGCATTCTTACCACCATTTTGCAGGAACCTGAGGCTGAGAAGGCAACAGAGGCCCTATTGCTGCTAGGTGCAGAGCCGAGGTTCCACCCCAGGCCTGACTTATCTGAAACCTGTCCTCTGCTTCCCATGCTGAACTGTTCTCAGGAGGCCGAAAGACGGGTGTGCAGGCTGGCTACTGCAACTTTCTAGGTAAGAGCTGACATCTGTGTGTCACGCTTCAGGAGGCAGCGGACTCAGGGGTGAAGCTGAAGGCCTCTGGAGCCAGACCAGTGGATAGCTATAGCAGTGAACTAACCTAGTGACTGGGGCTGATTCTTTACTCCAGCCCCCCCACACCCGTCTCTCCTCCCCTGCAGCCAGAGCGAGTCTTTCAAACTCAAATTGGATCATTTCCCTCTGTTCTCAACCTTCTAACAGCTTCTCACCATTTTTAGAATAAAATCCAAGTGCCTCACCAAAGCCCATGGCAGAGGCTGCCAGTGCTCACCAAAACCTACATTCTCCTCTTGGTCCTAGACTCACCCCTGCAACATTCCTCAGCCTCCTTGCACGGGTGGGGGTGGGGACATGTGCCTGGTTCTTGCCCATGGAATGTGAGTGGAGGTGACAGGTGCTGCCCCAGGCTGAGGCAGTTGAGAGGGACATGCCCTCTCCCCTCACTTCCTCCACCTGCCAGCTAGACGTGGGGGATCCAGTGAGGACTCCGAGGAGATGATAGAGCCCGAGGTGGAAAGTGCTGGCGTCCTTGGGTGTCTGGAACAAACCCCTCTACTCCCACTCGGATGACACTTAACTGGGCTGTTACACAAGCAGAAAACCAAACCTTTCTGTGTTAAACCATCAGAGATTGGGAGGCTGGTATAGCAGCTGGCTCACCCTGATTAATACAAGGCCCTGCGTGGTCTCGTCCCACTCCAAGCCCACCCGTGTCTGTCCCTTTCTGTCGCTCTGCCCCAGCCACACCAGCCTTCCTGCTGCTCCCCAGATACCCCAAGCTCATTCCACCTCTGTGCCTTTGCCAGGCATTGTTCCCTCCTCCTGGAATGTTCTTCTCCCCAAGATTTGCATGATGCTCTTTCTCACTTTGTCCAGGTTTCTGATCGAACAACTGCCTCCTCAAAGAGAAACCCCCTTTAAGCAGGTGTGCTGTCTCTCTGCACCCCAACTCTGCTCTATTTCTCTCCAGAGCACTTATCATGACTTGACATTCTATTATATATATTTCTTTGTTGACGTATTTATTATCTATCTCCTATCCGTGTCTGTCTATCCCTGGTGCCTAGAACAGTGACTGGCCACATTATAAGCATTCAGTCGATATTCTCTGAATGGAGAAATGAACACACTTCTCTCTGATCTTGATCTGCCTGCTTCGTTCTCTGTTATCTCGTCCATAAAATGGGGCTGTGTGTTGGGATAACAGGAGGCAATGCGGGTTAATTGTGGTACCCAGGCATCCCAGGAAGTGCAGGTTTTAATGTACTTAGGGACTGAGAAGGCAAAGGTTGCAGAAAGCCTTGAGTGGGTCAGTGGTAACGAGAAAACCAATTCCTTCTTGACTCTCAGATTTTTACTCAGGCCTGCCCTCCACCCCTCTCCTGTCCCCTCCCCATGGCTGTCAGAGGTCTGGAGCCTTGAGGTGGGGGTGAGGAATTCACGTTGGACCCAGTGCAAGGAGGCCCAAACCAATGCCATGGGCTGCTTAGAGCAGAGCTGAGGAGGGTGACTTAGGCAGAAGATTCTAGTGGCTGCCCTCCCAGGAGAGGGAGTGGGGCTGAACCGGCCAGCTCTGGATCCTTGGGCTGGCTGCCAGCGACCACCGCTGGCCCGCGGAGCTTTGCTGGTGCAGGGAATTGAACTAACTGGCTGAGCTGAGGGGAAGAGGGAGGTGTAGGCTGCACTTCAGGCCAGGAGCCACGGGACGGGCATCCGAGTGGCTGTAGCCACAGGTGGAAGGAATTCACCTGCAGCGCTTCCAGCCTGCAGGGAGGAGCCCGGGGGGCTCTTACGCTTGTGGCCTGGGGAGATGGGCAGCTTCTGGGGGCCCTCTGGTCGGTGGACACAGAGAAGGGCTTTCAAGGAGGACAGAACAGCACATGCAAAGGCAGACACTTGTGAAATAGAAGGACAGAGCGCCGGCCAGGTAGGATGTTGAGGAGGAGGTGACACTGGTGGCCCCAGATGGTGGGTGGAGTCAGGAGCTGACCTTTACAAAGCCACATGTTGCAGGTTGAGCGCTGGACTGGGGGCCAGGAACCTTTGAAAGCTTCCTGGCCTAGGACATTTTCAAATCGCTGGACTGCCATGAACTGTGTATTCTTGATCAGGCCATTTACTTCCTCTGTGCCTCAGTTTCTACATCTGTTGAGCTGAAGGCCGTGTCCCTCACAGGAGGTGAGGAGAAGAAGAGTGGCTGCCTGTGCTAATTGCAAAGTGTTCAGTTATTTGAACTACGAGGCGGATGGGAACAACCAAGAAATCCCCTGGGGCATCGGTGGTGGGGGGGGAGGGCTGAGGGTCAACCAGGAGAGGACTTCACTGAGAAGAGTGGGGAGGAAACAGGGAGAGGAAACCCAAAATGGCCTGTGGGGAGAGGTGAGGGAGGAGAGGAGCTGACAACGGTTCCAGCAGGAGACCAGATGTGGCCGGTGGACAAGATCTTTGGTGTCTTGTGGTGGGCTCAGCCCAGCTGCTTCGGGACAGGCAGTGAGAGTCCAGACCGGGTCCCTGTGGTTGTCAGTGGGCTCTGCACAAATACTCAGGTGTTCTCTCTGTCCAGGGACATGGCACAGGACTGGATCCGCCGTGCCTTTTAGGTTCTGCGTGGCCATATGACTTGATTTGGCCAATGACATTTGAGCGGAAGTGACAGTATCATTTCAGGGGGAAACTTGAAGGGCATGTGACTCATCACAAAGGCAGACCCCCCTCGGCGCCCCACCCACAGCCTTGCGATCATCCTGCCACCTCATCCCTGCGGTGTCTGCATCTCTGTGCCTGGGGGCTTTTTCTAGAGCACAAAACACAGCCCTACCTGCATGCGCAGCAGGCTGGAAGTGCAGGGAATTATGCACATGGCCTCCGTCAGCTCCTGTCAGTGATTGGGAGGTTGAGATATAAATATCCCACCTCTCCCCCCCCAACCCTGCCCCCAGGTGGGCTCACCCTGTAGCACGGGCTCCTCACCATTTCCCTGGGATTTCCCATGAGATGAACTATATTCACCCATAATGCCTGGCTTAATCCGCATCCTTTCTTAGCTGCTTTCCTTTCCCTCTCAGACCAGTGTTTCTTGCACCCCCCCAAATTAACTGTTTGCACTTGCCTCATTGACCCTGGGTCTGTTTTGGGACAGCTACATTTCTCTTTCCTGCGGTCATGAAAACCCACTGGCCAAACAATGGGCAATTCCCCAGAGAGTGGCTGTTCCGTCATCCCAGGCACTGGGGTAGAGCACCTAGAAGCTGGGTCTCCAGGGAACTCACCATGTCCAGTTAACAGGAAGCAGAATCCCCCCTGAGGGTTGGGGGTTGTTTGTTACTACAGCATCACCTCACCTACTCTGGCTGATATGGTCCCTTATCTCCTCCTTACACATTGCAAAGACACATCTAATTCAAGGCCTCTTATGGGAGAGAGAGAAAGACAAAGAGACAAAGAAGGAAGGCACACATGCATATATGTGCACAACAGAGAGAGCGTGTGGGAGTGTGGGATTGTGTGTGTGTGTGTTGTGTGTGTGTGTTAGGACAGAACAGAAGGGAAAGGGAGGGACCAGTTTGAAGGGAAGACCAGCACAGAAAAAAATAAGGCCAAGAACTCTGGCATTGGAAAGACAGAATTAAAAGGATAAAAGATCAAAAGGCTCAGAGATGCAGTGACAAAGGTCCAGAGTCACATGGCAAGTTGGTGGCTGAACTAAACCTAAAATCTGGACCTCCTGATTCCAACCAGTGCTCCCTCTCCCCCGAGCTCATTGCCCCATCCAGAAGGCCTGGCCGGCCGCCTTCTCTCAGCCTCCCTGGCTTTGCAGGAAGAAGCACACAGCAGGTGTGGGCTCCAAGCACCTCACACGTGGATGATGGTGGCACGTCTGTGCTCCCATTGGGCTCTGGGCTGACATTTGAGGATGTATGGGAATAAGCAGTTCAGGCTTTTTTGCTTGCAAGCAACGCAAATGGACTTTTGTGCCATCTCAAGCCAGAAAGGGGGATGAACTGGGGAGTACTGGGGCTCTGAGCTCACAGCATGGGCCTTGGTTGGGACTGAGCCCTGTGCCACGGGCCTTCCTGCCAGGGGTGGCCCTTTACGCCGCTCATCTGCTACTCTCACAGGTGAAAAGTTCCAATTCCTGGCAGAAAGAATGGGACTGGCTAGCTCCAGGCAGGTGTTCCTCTTGGCTCCAATGAACTGAATCCAAGAGAGGGGTGGGGGGTGTAACCCGAGAGTACGCTGGGGCCCATGCCTGAGGATGGCCAGCTCCTGGAGAGTTGGGGGGTTGGGGGTTGGTGAGCTGGTGGATTAGAGGGAGTCAAGTTTGTGAATGGATCCCTCTAGGACCATTGATGCATACCTCCTCTCAGAAGGTCCTGCTGTTCATTTTTCCACAGAGCAGGAGTCTCTGTCATTCATTTGATCCTCCCTGAAGCTCTAATTGATGTATTCCAGGCACCAGGTGCCATGGAGATGATCCTCACCACCCTTGCACGCAACCACAGTAATGCAAGGCTGAGGGGCCTGGAGCCTTGGGAGAGCCTGCCTGTGGGGCGACCACAGAGGTGGCCAGCTCTGTATCTTGGTCTCATCACTCAATCTGGGGACACTTAGGATTGATCTGACTGAGCTAGCCAGCATAGTCAGATATGGACAGAAAGTGCTAGAAGGTGTTTTAACCTGCTCCCCAAGTTCCTACATGGACCTGGGTTTATGAAGAATTCCAGAACTGGATTTCCTTGACTCATCGTACTTGAGATTCTGTCCATGGAGTTTTTCCTAGAGAGGGAGGCCTGCCCTTTGACTTAGTTGCTGAACTGCCCACAGCACTCCCTTGGTCAATCTCACTCCTCTTTCCCCCTCCACTCTCTTGGGACTCCCTCTGGGTGTCTCTAGGTCAAAATATCCTCCTGTTCTTTGGGGGAGCCTGACCAGAGGCCCTGTTGTTATTTTCACTCCTGTTCTCATAAAAGTCCCTGTGGAAGGAAAGAAAAATGTCACCTAGATAAAGACACAGAGCATAAAGAAGAAAAAAATCAGAGTGACATTTGGGAAAGTTTAGACAAGAATGGCCTGGGCAGGGCTGAGCTTGGGAAGAGGGAGAAGGTCAGAGCCTGGGGGATTGGGGACGTCAGACGGCTGACATGGTGACAGATGTCTGGCCCTGGGTTCCTCTTTCATAATGATCAGAGTTGGCTCGCCGAGCGCTGCCAGAGCACTTGCTACATGCTGAGCAGCTTCCGTTGATTGTCTCAATCTGCAAGACACGCCTGGAACATCGTTATTGTTATTAATGCAAATGGGGGAACTGAGGCCCAGGGAGGTAGAGTAACTTTCTCAGGGTCCCACGTCCACCCGGCTAGGGCACAAGAGGCTACCGGGACCCCCGTGATTTTGAGGTTCCGAGCAACTGAGATGTCCAAGTACTATTAAGCTTTATCTAAGCAGATGAGACTTGCTAAGAGAGACATCTCTGTGCTCCTGGAGAATACGGTGGAAGATTGGAGAGAAACTAGCTTGGGACTCGGAGTCCCAACCCAGGCTTTGCCTCTCATTATTGCGTTACCTTGAGCAAGTCACTCTTGGGACCCACAGGTAGAAGGGTGCCATGATTGGCCAGGCTTGGATCAGGTGATCACACTCAGGCCAATCATTTTTAGCAAGTTGGCCGCTCCCATTCAGCTCCGCTAACCAGAACGGGAATGGGCAGTGCTTTGTCCAGAGAAGAGGGGGTGGAAGTTTCTAGGCAAATTAACGCATATCTTTTATTTTGTAAATGCCAGTTCTCTCTGCTTCTTACCATTCCCATCCAATATAGAGATGCCACTACTGAAAAGTACATTCTGCCACCTCCTCTCCCCTCTCCCCTGGTGCTTAGGTCTCTGCTTTCTGCTCGCTGGGCACAGCTGGCCTGATGAATCATCCCGGCTCACAGGCCTGATGGGTTTTCCTGAGTTCAAGAAGCTTTCCTTTACTCCAGCTACATTAAATGTCTTCCCTCCTCTGTCTGCTGGGTCAGCAATTTCACTATTGGAGATTCACTTTTTAGCCTAACAGGACTTGTTCCCATTAAGATGCACACCGTCGTGTGAGTAGGCACTTGCTGTCTGAACAATTATCCAGGATTGCTACTAGTGGATTTATCTGCTTTTCCCCATTTTGGTAGAGAACGGAGGGAGAGGGCTTGAGAGGACTTGCCTGAGGCCATAGTGGAGAGAGGCAGAGACTGGATGCAAAATGGGGACACTGACTATGCTCCTGGTTCAACTGGTCTGTGCTAGGTGGTCCAGGGGCTTTGGCTATCTGGAGGTCGTGGCTATTATTTTATCTTGAAGAAGCAAGCAGCAGTTTCCCCTTCTTTTCTTTCCCAACCTTAAATTCATTTAAACTTTAAAACTTTTGAGATAATTGTAGATTCACACGCAGTTGTAAGAAATAATACAGAGAATTCTCATGTGCCCTTTACCCAGTTCCCCAGTGGTAGCATCTTGCAAAACTATATTAGAATATCACAGCCTGGATGCTGATGTTGGTACAGTCAAGACACAGAACATTTCCATCCTCACAAGGCTCTTCATGCTGCCATTTTTATAACCACAGCTACTTTCAGATCAACCGACCGTCTCTTTAACTGATGGCAACCACGAATCTGTCTTCGACTTCTATACTTTTGTCCTCTCAAGAATGTTACATGAATGGAATCATACAGTCTATAACATTTAGAGATTGGCTTTTTTCAATCAGCATAAGTCTGGGGATTCATTGAGGTTGTTGTGTGTATCAACAGTTCATTCCTTTTTATTGCTGAACAGTATTTCATGGTAGGATATGCCCCGGTTTATATAACCATGTTGAAGGACAATTGGGTGGTTTCCAATTTGGGGCTATTACAAATAAAGCTGCTATGTACAAGCTTTTGTGTGAACAGAAGTCTTCATTTCTCTATGCAAAAGAGCTGGGACTAATTTTTCCAAAATGATAAAAAATTGTATCTGTGCATGATAAAAATAAAAATATAAAATTATATGTAATATATCTTATATTATGTATTATATTATATATAACTGTTAATCATTTTGGAATAATTTTAGATTTACAGAACAGGTGCAAGGCTAATATGGACAGTTCCCTTATGCCCCTCATCCAGTTTCCCCTAATGTCAACATCTCTCATTACACAGTACATTTGTCACAAGTAAGAAATGACACTGGTACACTACTACCAGTTAAACTCCAGGGTACCTGGGTGGCTCAGTCAGTTAAGCATCTGACTTTGGCTCAGGTCATGATCTCAGGGTCCTGGGATTGAGCCCTGTGCTGGGCTCCCTGCTCAGTGGGGAGTCTGCTTCTCCCTCTCCCTCTTCTTTGCCCCTCCCCCCACTCGTCCTCTCCCTCTCTCTCAAATAAATACAATTTTAAAAATAAATAAACCCCAGACTTTATTTGGATTTCACCAGTTTTTACATTAATGTCCTTTTTTTCTGTTCAGGGGCCAATCTTGTATCCCACACTGCATTTAGGCAGGGCTTAGTTTTGTGGTTTTTGCATAAGCCCTCAGGGATGTGGCAGAAAACTTCTGAGTGAGGTGAGACAGGGAGGTGAGAGAGGCTTTTAGGAAAATAGTGGTATAATTTCCATACAGTAAAATTCAGCCTGTGTAAGTCTGCGAGTGTTGATAAATGCACACGGTCGGGTAATCACCACCACAGTCATGATAAAGAACATTTCCGTCACCATCCAGAATTCCCACCTGCCCCTCATTGTCAACCCTTCCCCCATTTTCAGCCCAGACAACAACTGATCCATCCCTATAGTTTTACCTTTTCCAGAAAACCATGTAAATAGAATCGAATGATCTGTAAGTTTTGGAGTCTAGCTTCTTTCACTTAGTAAAATACACTTGAGATTCCATCATATTGTTGCTTATATCAGTACTTCACTTCTCCTTACTGCTGAGTAGTATTCCATTATACGGATATACGGATTTACGTATCCATTTACTAGTTGGAAGACATTGGGCTTCCAGGTTTTGCTGATTGTGAATAAGCATTCACACATTGGTTTTTGTGTGGACATAGTTTCCAGTGTTCTTAGTAAATAGGTATGAGTAAGACTGCTGGGTTGTATGGTAAGTATCTGTTTAATTGCATAAGAAATGGACAAACTGTTTTCAGAAGTGGCTGTATCAGTTTGCATTCCCAACAAGCAATGCATATGAGTTCCAGTTGCTTGGTTTAGCCACAACTTGGTATTATCAGGTTATCATCATTGTTGTTATTTTAACTGTTGGTTTTGATGTGAGTTGCAGAATTTTTAGCCCTTCTATCTCTGCTGCAGCACCCCCCCCCCCCCCCCCCCGCCCACCTTGGGTAGCAGTGAGGTGTGAAGAGAGGGTGTGGTCACATCAGGAGAAGCAGAGGACTGGCTTTCAGAATTCCCCTGGACACTAGAAACTTTGGGACTGCAGTTTTTAAGAAGGGGTCATTGTCAGCGAATGTGTGAAGAAGAATCAGGACAAGGGCAGAGACATGAGGGGCACTAGGACACAGGGCTGCCCGTGAAGGGCCTGGGGACATCAATCCAGAGTGGCTTGCCCAATTGGGGCTTGTTGATAGTGGGACAGGGCCTCTGGGGGCCCAGGAGGAGGCCCCACTACCTCAGTGCCTTCCCACTCCTTCCTTTCCAGGGCTTCGAGCCCTTTCCAGCAGAGGGAATTGCAATCTCCTGGGATCCCCACAGGCTTGAAGGATGGGGAGAGAGCCTGGGAACCAGAAGCCTGGCTTGGGGCCCAGTTGTGTGACACCTGAATCTTAGGGAAGGTGGCTGAGGGCCCAGGTCCCTGGAGCCTCCTGGGACAGCTGAGGACAGGGAGAGGCAGCTCAAGTTTCATCACGGCTTGGTGTGTGACCTGGGCACTGAGTAGGCAGCAGAATGATGCCAGGCCCTGGCCTCTGTGGGTGATACCTTTCATCAAGAAACTACAGTCCTTTCCTTGCTCCATAGGGATTACTCTGGCCCAGACTTTGGGTCCTGTGCCTAGACTTAAAGAGACCCAGATTTTCATCAGGCCCCAGGATGGGAGCCTGGAGAGTTAGTTTTGCCCTGGGTATGTGTGGTGCCTATGTGCATCTGTATCATGTGGTTCCGCAGCGTGGGGAGGGTGTCATGGGGGGGACCAGTGGCCTCCAAATATTTTCTTACAGTTTATTAGCTGCGTGACCTTGGATAAGTCATTTAGCCTCTCTGCGTCTTGGTTTCCCTGATTTTTGACTCAAAGTTTTGGACTTGGATGATTTCCGAATTTCACTGAATATCAGCATCACCTGGGATTTGTTTTATAAACTGATTTCTGGGCCCCACCACAGACCTACTGAATTAGCATCTGTGGGCTTGAGGCCCCGGCATCTGGGTGATTAACAAGCTCCTCAGGCGGGATTTTGTGTGGCCAGTGGGGCACTGACATCTGGAGAACTACACCCCAGAAGTTCACGAAGTCCAGTCTGGGGCAGCCTCTGGGGGAGGTTAGGGAGGTGGTCCGGGAGGTGGGAGGAGCCAGAGAAGGGGAGCCAATCGGTGGCCAGAAGGGAGGAGGAGCCAGAGGGGGGCAACCAATCAGGAGAAGTAGGTGCGGCAAGACTGGGCTGCTCCTTGTGAGGGAAACGGGAGGTTTTGTCTGGACAGGAGGAGAGCGGGGCTTGCAGGCGGGGGAGAAAAGTATCTGCAGAGAGAAGTGTCTGGGTGCAGTTCCTGGCACCACGAGGCAGTTGGAAAGGCATCACCTTTGGGGTTCAGGAGGACAATGGTGGGGCAAGGGAAGGGAGTGGGGGGCATCCCATGTCTGCTTGGAGACTCAGAGCAGGTCTAGGAGAAGCTGCCTCCACCTGGAAGGACACCAGAAGCCCCGAAAACCCTAACTAGCTCTTGGGAAATAAATGGCCACTTGGACCCTCGCCATTTCACCCCCACTGTACCTGACTCGGCTTGGAGGACCAAAGAGTCCCGGTTTGTTGCTTCCTGACTTGGTGACCAAGAGCAAGTCCCTCAACCTTTCCGACTCTGTTGTTTTATCTGTAAAATGAGAATAATGTTTACACCTGCCCTCCCGCTCCCAGCATTACTGTGCGCATGGCCTCAGATGCGGGAGGCGACAGCGCTCGGCCCCTGCCGTGTGCCGTGCAGTCAGTGGGAGGGGGCACTGACGGGACCGCAGGAAGGAACGGGTTGACCTCGCTCCTCTGCCCCAGAGTTGGCGCGGCCGTGCTTAAAACAAAACCGCACAGGCCATTCTCCTTTTAACTTGTTACATAGTCACAGATAATCTCCTCTTTGACGCCCTGCCTCATTTTCAGAGCTAACAACTATATATGAATTTGATGTGATCCTTCCGCACTTAAATTTTTTTTTTCACATATATGCACGGGCTCGTGGAAAATATATAGTGTTTTGTGAGTGTGTGTGTGTGTCCCATTTTACATAAAAGATATCAAGTAACATATTCAGCAACATAATTTTTTTAACTCAAGATCTTCTGTTTCAGGTCTAATTAGGCCATCCCTTTTATCCCCCCCACCCCCCTGCGTCCCGTAGTTCCACCGTGTTGCACCCACATGTCCCCGGTTTCGCCTGATGTTAATATTATTACAGAGCTTCCCTGTGCCTTTTCTTGTCCCAAGGTGGCCGAATGCGCTCCTTCAGCCACAAGGCCAGCAGGATCAGTAAGAGGCCCGAGGCTGTGGGGGAAGCCTGAGGGTGAGTTGTCACCTCTGAGCCTGGAGGGAGCTCCCTGTCTGTCCGGCCCTGCTGCCCACAGCCAGCCAGTGGGAAGGAGAGATAGATGATAGATAGATAGATAGATAGATAGATAGATAGATAGATAGATAGATAGATAATAGATAGATAGATGATAGATAGATGATAGATGATAGATAGATAGATAATAGATAGATGATAGATAGATAGATAGATAGATGATAGATAGATATAGATAGATGATAGATAGATAGATGATAGACGATAGATAGATGATAGATAGATAGATAGATAATAGATAGATGATAGATAGATGATAGATGATAGATAGATGATAGATAGATAGATAGATGATAGATAGATAGATGATAGATGATAGATAGATAGATAGATAGATAGATATAGATAGATGATAGATAGATGATAGATAGAGAATGAATATGAGTGCCACCCTAAGCTGACCTCACGCCTCTGTCCGGGAAAAGGGAAGAAAGGAGTGGAATCACCTCATCCCGGGGAAGGGAGCTGAGGTCCCCGGTGCCAGAGACAGCCTGGTGCTGGGTGACTGTCCTCTAGTTATAGTGGCATTGCTGTCCCCCCACCAACCCCTTCAGATGAAGGTCAAGGACCTTTGTCCAAAACTGAGACAGGCTGTGTAACTTGCAAGGCCAGTACAAAACCAAAATGCAGGGCACTTGCTTCAAGAGTATGAAGACTGCATCAGGTCAGAGGCAGGCTTCTTCCGAGTGTGGCCCTGGGTGACCCAGGTGCTCTCAAACCCACGGAGCTGGCACTGCCTCCCTCGGCCACCAGGGGAGTCTGGCTCTGGTGTGGGGAGTGTATAAAGCCCTGCCAACTGCTTTGTTGTGCTCAGGGTCTTTGAGCACCCCCGCGCCTAACCACAGAGTTTGAAGCTCTGATTTGTGGGAACAAATAGGCACCCTCACAATGAATACACTTCCGTCCCTAAGGATGCAGAGTCAGCAGGTAAGCCCAGAGGCCCAGGTACAGATCCACCCTGCATCCCTGCTGAGCTAAATGACAGTGGGTTTGTTGCTGCAACTTCTCTGTGCCTCAGTTTCCCTGTCTGTGATAAGGTGCCTACTTCACAGGATGGCTTTGAGGATTAACCCTGGAATTCTACAGAGAGGCTGAGAACAGTGCCAGGCATGTGGTAAGTGCTTAGTCAATGGTCCATATTCTTTCCTAGAAAAATTGAATTGAGGTTGGGGCAGGCGAAGAGGGAGAGCACTAGCCCTGGAGTCGGGGGCTCTGGGTTCTAGCGCTAGCTTTATGCTGGCCACCTGTTGACCAAAGGCAAGCCCCTTTCCCTTTGAGTCTAACTTCTAAAATCCAAGGGCTGTGTGTCTATTGCCGGGGTGGGGGGGGGGGGATTGACTTGTCCCTTCCAGCTTTATGATTCTGTTTCCAACCAAGGGAGTCTACCCATCCCTCTCATTGGCTTATGCAATTTTTTTTGGTTGAGTTTCAAAGTTCTTCCTCTTATCTGACTGCAAATCTTTCTGTTTTAAAGTCATTTCTCCTTGTTCTGCCCTTTGTGTGAAAACAACTGGCCAAGGACCCTTTTTATGGACGAAAAGTGAGACACATGAACCATCTCCTCTCCAAAAGGAACAAGCCCAGTCCCTCTCTCTCTCTCTCTCTTTTTTTTTTTTTTTTTTTTACTGACTCGGGGCTCGATCTCACAACCCTGAGACCATGACCTGAACAGACATCGAGAGTTAGAGGCTCAATCAACTAAGCCTCCCAGGTGCCCCCTGTCCATCTCTTTGATTTGTCATGTCATTGGTCCTTCACCGTACCCCCCACCCCCAGGAATCTCCCCCTCAACTCACATTTAGAAACCCCCACACACGTCATTCCTGTGAGCCAGATACTGAGCTATGACATCCTCCACCTCGTGCCTCTCCCTGTTCAGTCCCTCGCCTGTAGGGAAGCAGATCTTGTTATTGTGTTTACAGCTGGAGAAACAGGCTCTTGGAGGGGGACTTAGAGGGAGACTAAGAGGGGTCTTTGTAGGTGACTTATAAGACCCCCTGTGCTGTGAGGTTGAGCCCCCAAGCTGTGGGGCCCAGCTCTTCCTGGAGAAAGTCCCCCACGGCATGTAGCAGCCGGTATGAGGGATGTTGTCCCTGCTGCACTCATCCCCTTGGGGCACACACAACTCTGGGCATGCTGGCTGTTACTCCAGCCCCCTACCTCCTCCCCCCCCCCCCCCCCCCCCCGGAACACCCCCGGGAATTCGGACCAGTGTGAGTGACATTGGAGGGGGCAGTCCTCAAACTCTTGCCCTTCCCAGCAGACCAGGTCAGGGTCAGCTCCAACACGATTACAATGCCGTTTCAATATGTACCGTGGGCCTTGTTCATGTCCATCTCCTCCATTAATATACAACTCTCGGGACCGGCTGGAGGTCATGGCTTGTTCATGGATGCATGCCTGAAACCTATACGCTGCCTGGCTCACAGAGGTGCTCAGTAAGTGTTCAGGGGTGAGCAAATGGATCTCCTGGTGAATGTTGGCTTTTTACTCTTACTAACAAATTCCTAGAGGTACGTCTCTCCCAAAATCACTACAAACTTACACTGATTTAGAACAGCGTTGTTTTCTGTATCACACTGCGAGGATTCATTCAGTCGGTCACTATGCACTGAGCACCTACTAAGTGTAGTGCCGGGGCCCTGGGGAGAGAGTGGGAATCTAGCCAATGTCCCTGCCCTTGTGGACATGGCCTCCCTCCCTAGTGGGGAGACAGTTAAAGAACAGACACGGCTACAGAGCAGTGTCAGCCAACGTTTTATGCGATGGAGAATGATAAAGCAGGGAGAGAGGATGGAGACAAGTGGGTAGGTGGGATGCTATTTTAGATGGGAGGGTCCACGAAGCCCTGCAGAAGAGGTGGTATTTGAATAGGAGCTGCCACTGAGAGCGAATCCAGGGACCTGGGGCATCCCAGGTGGGGAGCAGGATTCAGAAAGAATTCCTTGAAGTCTCAGGCTCCTGGATGAGCCAGTTGGGGACATGCTGTGCTTGCCATCAAAGTGAATTAAAAACTCATCCAGCTCAGAGCCTGTGTCGGCCTCATCTGGACAGCAGCGGCCTCTTTCAAAGAAAAGAGTTCACCAAAAAAGAGAGCAGCATAGCACCCTGATGAGGACCGGGGGATTTCGAATTTTAGGCAGAGAAGTGTCGAACTCCCAGCTCCAGCAGGATGAAGGTTCATTGCTTAATTGCCCTGTCCCTTGGTTTCTTCATCTCTAAAGGGGATAACAATAGTGCCTGCACTGTAAGGATTCAAAGTAATACCCCATGTAGAGTGTTTAGCACCGTGCCTGGCAGAGAGGGAAAGTTGGATAAATAGCAGCCTTTACTACTCTTGTTCTCTCGGTTCTCAGTGGGGCTCTTTGCTTCTCACTCATTCATTCCACAATGATTCCCTCGAGTAGCTGCCAGGCACCAGAGGCTAGGGTACCCAGAGGAGGGACACCAAGCTGTCCAAAGCGGGGGAACAGAGAGAATACCAATCCAAGGGGCAGAGCTTAGCGCGTAAGTCTACCACTCCCACCCTTGTGAACTGAGCTGCGTTGCTTTATCATTGGGCCTTGGTTTCCCCACTGTTGATGGAGGGACCAGCTCAGCACTTGCTGCGAGGTCAGTGCTAAAGCCTGCCACCTCCAAGGACCCACCCACATTTGCCAAGACCCCTCATGGGGACGTGGATGGAGCAGCCTGAACAGGGGGGGAGAGGGTCTAAAATATACCTTCACGGGGAAAAGCTGTGTGCAGTGTGCTCAGGAGGCTTGGCAGGCATCAAAGGCGGGAGGGTTTGGTGGGGGTTGCTATGGAAGGAGGAAGCCACTTGGGAAGTACTCCAGAGGAGTCAGATTGAAGGTGAAGGCAGAGGAGGAGGCCTTGAGGGGAAGGGGCTTGTCTCATTCCCTCCCAAGCCCACTTTCCCTTCTAATTCTGGGAGTAATTATAAAGCTTATTTGGGGACCACCAGACCTTTTGCATGCCCTCTCCTCCTGTTCAGCCCCCCCACCTCCTCGGAGTGCCCTGAGCCCTTGTAGTGTTCCTTTCAAATTCCTTCTTCTTCCTTCCACATCAAAACTGACCTATCTGGTGCACCTTTCCCTCAGGGCTGTGGGAAACTAGGCTCTAAATAGTGCTTTGTTTTGTCTTGTTTTTTAAGATTTTTTAAAATTTATTTGAGAGAGAGAGAGGCAGAGGGAGAGGAAGAAGCAGGCTCGCCGCTGAGCACGGAGCCCGATGTGGGGCTCGATCCCAGGACTCTGGGATCATGACCTGAGCCAAAGGCAGATGCTTGACCAGCTGAGCTACCCAGGTACCCATAAATAGTGTTAATTCATGTATTCAAAAAGCTTGTCATGGGTTCTGTGCCAGGAACTATTTGGACACTGAGGTTATAGTAGTGAACAAAACAAACATAAATCCCTGCCCTTTTGGAGCCTGCATTCTAGGAAGTGAAGGGACGAATAATGATTCAGTGCAATCATTGTTAACGTGCAGATTCTCATCTAGTAGATCTGAGGTGGGGCCTGTGATTCTAACAAGTGTTGCCCGAGGGTTTCTGTGTTATCCCTCACAGCGGGGTTAAAGTCTGAAAGAACTCCCTGAGATAGAATGACATCCAAAGGAATGACTATCTAATAGTGGAGCCCCGGATTGGTGGAAGTGGTGGTGGGCAGGTACTTGAGGGTAGTAGGGCCAGGGGACTGGCCATAGGGGAGGCTGTTCCTCTATGTCTAAGGCTGGCTCAGCTTTCCAGCTCTGGCTCTTTAGCTCCCCACTGCTCCTGCTCAGCCGGCCTGTGGGTGAGAACATCTGGAAGGGATTCCCTGGAACTGGAGGGAATTTCCAGGCAAATGAGACTCTGTTAGCCCAGCCCGGAACACCCACCCCTGCCATCTGGTGCACGAGAGGAGCCCAGCAGTTTCCAGCTCTTCCAAGGGAGCACCCGTGTCCTGCTCGGGGCCCAGCAGGGCACTGCCCCGCTACAGCTGATGGACAGCTGGGAGCCCCCTGTCCCTGAGGGCATGAAGCCAGGCCCCTCCCTTTTGCCCTTCCTCTGCCAGGAGGTGAGATGCCTTGGAATTCCAGAGATGCTCTAAGGGTCTTTCCAAGGACAGTGATGGAGGTCGAGGCTGCCCTGGTTGTCAGAAGCAGTGCCATCAGCCCAGAATTTTCTCATCCTCATTAGGTAACACTTGTCTGACATCTGCGTGACATCTTAATAGTACACTCTTCCGTGCGCCGGTGGCCCTGCGTAGTGGGAGCTTACAGCTTGACCTCACTCGATCTTCCAGAAACTCTATGAGACTGCTCTTATTCTTGCCTTCTTATAGGTAGGGTCATGGCAGCTCGGAGAGGTCAGCTTACCCTCAGGGAGTGGCAGAGCCAGAATTTGAACCCAAAGTCACCAAAGCCCAGTGTTAACCCCAGGTCATCTTGCCTCCCTACACAGTCTAAGAGTAGGCACTGGCCCAAAGAGACCTCAGGGCTGGATGGGAACTCATTCAGCTGAAAGTCTTGCCTCGTCTTTCCTCCAGCCCTACGGGAAGCTCCTTGCTCTGGGGTGGACATGCCCAGCTAGGTTTGTCACATGCAGAAGGGCAGAAGACCAGGCAACGGTTGTTGATGATGAGGAATGATTGTCATCAAGTCTGGGAGTTACTCAGCACCAAGGACCGGTCTCCTATGGTGACATCCTCCTTAACAGCAAATGCCAGAGCAGAATGCCTCATCCCAAACCAGGAGGCCCGGGTGCCCACTCAGGAACTCCCAGGGGACTCCTGGGACTCGCTGGTGCAGTCATGGGGCAGCCGGGTGGGAAAGCCAGGCCTTGGGGCCTGTGCTCATGGAGGGACGGCTGAGCCTGCAGCATCTCCCCGCCTCCATCCCCAAGCCCCACCACCATCTGGGGGTATGGGTGGCAGCAGGGGGTGGGGTGGGCTTCAACTGATGCTAAAGCCCGTGTTGACCCCTTTGTTATTCTGTTACGTGGCAGCAGAGGTGCCCCTGGCCCGGGAGCCCCGTGCTGAGTCGGCAGGTGGATTGACAAGTTTTGATGTGCAGAGCTTGAGCCAACCACAGTGAAATAGACCCCCTGTGCCTCCCCGCTGGCCGGCCCGGGGCTGCAAGACTAAACAGGAGACACAATAGCTCTGTCTTCACCTGGACTGCTGCTCTCTTTGTCCGCTGTGCCCTCGGCTTTAAACCTGAGCTGGGCAGGTGCGCTCAGGGAGAGAGGGCTCCTCCACCATGATTGGCTGAGAGATTAAGGGCCCCTGAGGAAGGGCCTTTGTTTCTGTATTTTAGTTTCACAGTTTGGGGAGATTGGAGATAGGGTGCATTCCCCTGGGTCACCGGCTGTGAAAGGTTCTCTAAAAGCCAGTTAGTGGGGCCCCTGCCCATAAATGGGAGGACAAACATCGCCATTTTAAGGGCTGTGCCATCTCCCCTCGGGAGGAGGAAAAAGAAGACAGTTTGACTCCCACCTGAGGATGAGGTCGCAGTCCAACTAAGACAGTGCGGCAGGGAGCAGGATCTCAGGATGCTAGGAGACAGACCCAGCAGCAGACTGGCTGTGCATCTCCAGGCCAGCGAGGCTCCTCTCTGGGCTTCAGATCCCAGCGGGAGGAAGGAGGGAGTGACTGTAGAAGATGATTGTCGAGCGAGGCACCTCTCTGATGAGAGAAGCAGGAACGAGTGTGGAGGTGGCTGCAGACTGGAGGGGAGAAGGAAGGGGGACTGGAAAGTAGGCCATGGGCGGCTCAAGTGGCCGTCCTCAGAGGCGGAAGGGCCTCCTTCCACTGGCCTCTACCCGTCTCCTGCTCCTTCCTCCCAGCCTGGGTGCTGCTATTCGGACCAGTACTGAGTTTCAGGAGGGTTAACAAGTCTTGATGTGCCCATCTTGTGCCAACCACAGCTCAATACACCCCACAGGCCTCTGAAGGCCTCTCCATCTCCCTGCCCCTCCAGCATCACCTCACCCCACAACAGGGGCTGCTCAGCTTCCATCCTAGGGGCTGCCCCCTCCCCAGCTCTGCTTCTGCCCCTGTTCCCATGCTGAGGATTTCGGGGGGGTCTGTAATTTCAGCACTGAGCCACCTGTTCTCTGCTTGGCTCCCTGGGAATCCAGCCTTCACTCCGGGCCCTGTTCCAGTCGTGGGTTTGGATCCCAGATCTACCGCCCTTAGACCTACATCTACCTTTTGCCCTGAGTTCTAGCTCCCTCTTTTGTAAAATGATCATAATAATAGTGCCTCCCTCCTAGGGCTCTTTGAGGATGAACTGAGATAACTGGAGCTCCCAGCAAAAATGCAGACCCGTAGGAGCTCCTTGACTGTTAGATTGCTTCTCCCTCGCCCCTCTTGATCAGTTCCCTTGGGTCCCGGGCTAAATGGGCTCGTTTACAAAGGCCTTGGCCAGCCAGCCCCCAGCTACGTTCAGTAAAAGTGAGGGGGTAACAGGAGCTGTGGTTAATTGAGCGCTTTCAGAGGGCCAGACCCTTGGCCTGCAAAAGTTGCAATCCTCACATCAACCCTGCAGGGTGGGCTTTATTATCCCTGTTTCAGAGACAAGGAAAGAGAAATTCTCGCTTCTTCAGTACCCTGTCTGGGTCCCACAACTAGTGAGTGGTGGGGCCTGGATTCAAATCCAGCCCCCATTCCCAAGCTGCCTAGGCTCTCTCTACCATCCCAGCCTTCGAGACATAGTGTCCCTCAGGTGATTGGTGGATGAAGGCTGATGGGACCAGGTGAGGAGCACCAACTCTAGAAGCAAAGTACCCCAAATGTCAAGGCCAGGACAGCGAGGTTTGCTCAGGTGAACACAGAGACCAAGAGCAAGGCAAATAGCTGGGGGACCCTGAGACCTGCTGAAATGGAAGGCAGGCAGGCAAGCAGAAACCTGAGCAAAGCAGTACCCCACAGCCTGTGGGAACAGGAAAAAGCTGGAGAAGCCGGGGCCGTGGTGGCTGGTGGGTTGAACAGGGAGGGGAGCTTATGCAATCTTTCCAGGCAACGCACTTCCTAATCTAACAGTGGCCAGTAGTTAAAACTATCCTACCAAGACCCAATGTATAGGCATTACTGGCCAGCATTTCAGGGAGCCCCCAGTCGCCATCATATTTCCAAGGCAAGCTATTTCTCCCAGCATCACAAAAGGGCCAGGCACTTGGGCAATGTGCTGTCTAGCCCAAGGTCAATGATACTATTCCAGGTATGAATTTTATTGCTAACCAGGTGACACTTGAAGAGGCCCAGAAATCGGGGCGAGGAAAAGTCCCCGATTGTTATTACTCGGTGCAGCCCTGGAAGAAGAAAGGGTTCTTTGTGGAGCAATGAAAGGGATCCAGACAGAGGCAAGCCCCTGCCCTCCTGAGCAGAAATCATCTTTCCATCAGCAGTTTCTGCTTTGCGTGGCCCAATCTCATTGTTCCACCACATTCCGCCAGGGGCGAGAAGAATACCTTTGGAGGCATGGCTTTCTCGGCGCAAGCGCATGCATTTCTACCCGGGGAGCTGAGTGGAGATCTATTCTAGCCATCAGTAGTTAGAAAGATTTTGACAAATGCCTTCTTTAAATGTACTAGTGTTCCCCTCCCTTCCCTTTGTTATTTATCTTCTTTCCCTGTCCCAGAAACAATGTAGTTCTTCCGTTGACAGTTTACCTTGTAAGGCTAGAACAACATTGAATTGAAATGCAACAGTGATGTGTGTGCAGGACAAGAGCATAAATCCACGTGGCCACCAGCACCTGCGGCTCCTCCAGATTAGGTCTGTGGTGCTCACAGCCCCCCGGGGTGTTCTCTCTGTCCACCCCATGCCTCTGTCCTCCTCCTTCTCCATCTGTCCCAGCACTGGAGGGCCAGTGAGTCAATGAGACCTCTTCACGCCCTGGGGGGAGTGGGGAGAGCTGGGAGCCGGGCTACTCAGTAAGGTTGTCTCCAGAAGCAATGGGCCACTGGCTGCAGAAGGCTGACGGGACTGGGTGAAGCACACTGGTTTGGGTAGCAGGGCACCCAACATGTCAAGGCCAGGGCAGCAAGGCATAAAAGAGCTCTCCAGGGTTTGTGTTCTAGGTGAGATGAGCTTTCCAGTGTGTCCCTGAAGCTGTGACCTCCGTGCAGAAGGTACTGACGGTAAGAGAAATGTGGGGCTGATGAATGCGGGAGAGCAGGGAAGACCGCCTCTGTCCCCGGTGTGCGGGCAGGGAAGCCTGTCCCCAAGGTGGCTACTGTCCATTCCCCCCTTTTCTACCTATGAATGTCATTCTCGATCTGAGAAGTGTAATCTATTCCTCCCGCCTCTTGAATCCCGGTGTTCCTTGCTGATTTTGCTTGTAAAAATGTGGTGAGGAAGTGACGCCTGGAATTTCTAAGGCGAGATCATAAGAACCCCGCAACTCCTGTCTGCGCCCCCAGGGACTTCCCCCAAGGTGGCTGTGCCAGGAGGAAGCCCAAGAGGCCTCGTGGAAAGGCCAAGCAGGGAGAGAGAGAGATGCCAGGCTCCCCTCCGTGGGTTCTGGCTCCCCGCCCTATGCATCATTTGGACTACAGCCACAAACCTCCTGGGGCAGACACGAGCCATTCCCTCTGTCCCTATCCAGATGCCTGACCTGCAGAATTGTAAGACAGGGTAACAATTAAGTGTTGTTTTAAACCACTACGTTTTGAGGCTTGTGCCGTGCATCAGCCAATGACCAGAGCTGGAGGACGGACATGTGTGAGTGGCCGGGATTTCTGTTGACTGCACCCACTTCTTTGAGACAGCACCCACCTTCTCTATTCCTCTGGACCTCCCCCTCCATGGCCCTCCTAAGCGCTGGCCGGAGCAGTCATGAGTTCTACCCAATTTCCCTTGGGAAGCCCAGTTTGGGAGCTCACATTGTGAGATGTTATGTAGGTCCTGATGCAGGGGCCAGTGGGAGGGGAAGGTGTGCAAACCTGCGCGTGTACCACGGCCGTGCGACTCCCTCCAAGGAAATGATTCCTCAAACTAAAGCCTGTTCCTGCCTCCCTTCCAGGAAGAACTCACATTCAGTGTTTCTAGCCATCTGCTGGACGTGGCTCAGAACCTCCCTCAAGTTCCCCAAATCCAGCATATCCCGAACCAGAGTGTTCCCTAAGCCTGCCCCTAAAGCTGTCTTCCCTGCGGTGCAGACATCAGCAGGGCCCATCCAGGTGTGGGCAGCCAACCCTCCAGGGACTGGACCTGCCCAGCCAGAGCTGGAGCCAGCAAGAGCTTGCCCAGATGGCTAGAGGGTGGTTGTAAGAACGCCAAGGTCAGGGTGGGGGTGCCTCTGGGCGGAGGTCGAGGTGGGAAGGCTTGTGGCCAAGGAGATGGGCAGAACCCAACCCAGGGCGTAGGTAACAGCGGGGCTCCTCCTGGAGAGGGAAGGGGTCCTGAGGCTATGTCCTGGGAACTGGGAGATGCCCACAATGCCATCTGTAGTCTGGGGATCCCCTCTGCTCTTCTCCCCCCTCCACCTACCTCTGGAACAGCCATCAGGAAACACTGTGGCTTCCTGCTTTTAATCCACATTTCCTTGCCATTCCCCACCACTTATGGGATGAAGCTCCTCTGTGGCCCAGTGGCCCCAGACCCTTGGCCCCTGCTTGTCCTTCCAATACGGCTCCAGTGTGAGCTCCGGCCTATGCCCCCTCCATGCGGTCCTGCCTTTGCCGAACCTCAGCCTGATGGGGTTCAAGCCGCTGTCCAGTCTGGTGGCCAGGGCCCCCCATGGCTTTGGGGCACTTGGAATGTGGCTAGGGCAGCAGAGGGGTTAAACTTTTCACTTCATTTACACCAATAAAAATTTAAACACTGACACCGATCAGTTATTAAAAAAACTTCTCAATATGTTTGGAACAATTTGGGTATTAAAAATAAAAAAAGGTATTATCTACCTTTTCAACCGTAAATTCAGTGAAATCCAATCTAATATCTCCAACGAGAAATACTGTGTCTGAAGTTAGCATCCACATGGAGATGAGCTGTGAGTGTAAAATATACATTGGGATTTTGAAGACTTTGTACAAAATTAACAAAGAATAAAATATCTCAATTTTTTATTGATCACATGTTGAAATGATTATATTTGGCATGTAGTGAGTTAGTATAAAGAGCAAAAAGCAAACATGTATCTTAAAAATAATTTTTTTTTTACTTTTTAAATGTGGCTACTAGAAAATTTAAAATCTTCTGTTTCAATCAGATAGCACTTACTTTTTAAAAATATTTTATTTATTTATTTGAGAGAAAGAGAGTGTGAGTGGAGGGAGGGGCAGAGGGGAAGAGAGTGGGACAGAATCTCAAGCCGACTCCCCGCTGAGCACGAGGCGCTCAGTCTCACAACCCCGAGATCATGACCTGAGCCAAAGCCAAGAGTTGGACGCTCAACCGACCCACCCTCAGATAGCACTCGTGTGAGCCACTGATGAACAATTCAACCTCCCCACCTTCCTCCCCTCCCACAAACTCTCAGGTAAACGCCAGCCTCCTTAGGCTTATGTACGGCTCCTACCTGGCATGCGGATCTCAGTATGACACACACATGTTTGCAAGTACATATGTGTGTTTACGTGGCCTTGTGCACGTATGTCCCTATCCACAGGTGTGTGTGTGTCTGCACCTGAACCTCTCCAGGTTCAGGGGGCCCCCCGGTGAAGGCATGCACAGGCCGGTGTCGGAACGAGAGCTCAGTGCCCCTGGGACATTGTCGTGTGGACAAGGCCTTGGGTGGGAGGCCTCAGGCCAGTTGTCCACCCCTGGGGGACGCTGGGACACAGTGTTTCCTTGGCAAGTTGATGAGACTGTCCTGTAGGACAGAGCCAACAGCCGCCCTGAAATCAAGATAGATAACAGCTCCTTCTTGCTCCTCGCCAATGAGGCCCATCACTCTATCACTGGAGAGGAAATTAAATTGGTCTGGCACTGCTTGCTGTTCCCGAAGCCAATTTGGTCGCTGCTGTGTAGTGTGATGCACTTCTGGGTAGGGTCTAATTGCTCATTTGGTTTATTGATACATTTCCGAGGTTCTGCAGAGCGAACCACACCACAGGAAGCCAGGGGGAGGTCTTTGTTCCTTTCCTAAAGTTATGAAACAATCCTCCATCCATCCATCCATGCATCCATCCATCCATCCATCTATCCATCCTTCCATCTATCCATCCATCCATCTATCCATCCATCCATCCATCTATGCATCCATCCATCCATCTATCCATCCATCCATCTATCCATCCATCCATCCATCCATGCATCCATCCATGCATCCATCCATCCATCCATCCACTGAGTCATTCAGTTATTCAGCCGGTATTTACTGAACACCTACTGTGTACTGTGTGTAGAACAAAAAGAACTCGGGTGAGCTCGGAAAACCAGATTCCAACACCAGCCTTTGGGCAGGTCTCTGCTTTCTCTGGGCCTTGGCTCCCCTCTGGAAGAAGAGGGGGTTGGATGAAAGATCCTGAGGCCCCTTCCAGCTCTGGCACTTTAGGGTTTGGGGCTGATTTTCTGGGCAGAGATTTCTCATTTCCAAGCAGAGACCCTCTCTTAGAGCCCAGGGGCTGCTTGGCCAATGCAGCAGGATGAGGGAAGCACAGGACTGTGGGGTCATCACTCACTCCCACAGTGGGGAGAACCTAAATTACAGGAACGGGCTGACCTTGAAATATAGAGGGTTCAGCTCAAGGGGTTATTTGTGTGTTTGGCTGCACCTCAGAGACTTGAGGGGACCCGGCCCATGAGCAGTGCCTTCGTCCATTTGGGCTGCTGGAACAATAATACCACAGACCAAGTGCTTAACTTTATTTTTCACAGTTCTGGAGGCTGGGAAGTCCAGGATCAAGGTGCCAGTAAATACTGTGTTATACACAGTCTCAGGGCACCTGGGTGGTGCAGTTAAGCATCTGGTTCTTGGTTTCAGCTCAAGTTGTGATCTCAGGTCGTGGGATCGAGCCCCGCCTCTGGGTCCACGCTCAGCCCAGAGTCTGCTTGACAGTCTCTTCTCCCTCTGCCCCTCCCCCACTCTCTCTCAAATAATGAATAAATAGATAAATAAATCTTCAAAAAAATATTCTGTGTTACACACAGTCTTCTTGTTGGGTCTTAACGGGGGAGCTCCCTGGGGTCTCTTTTCTAAGGACACTAATCCCATTCACAAGGGCTCCCAGGGACCTCACCTCAAAATACCATCACACCGGGGATTAGGTTTCAACACATGGATTTGGGGGCACACAGACTTTGAATCCATAGCGCACGGACTCTGACGTTTGTGCTTTGGAGGCTTCAGTTCATCTTGTGGAGTCCCTCAGCCCCTGGAGCACGCAGGGTCCTGGAAGCCCTTCTGGTTCCTGAGCCTCTGGACCGGCAGGGCTCCTCTCTCTCATGCGACACAAGCTCTCACCATTTCCTCCAGCCCCACTGTCTCCCTTTCCCCCGGAGCGGGCTTTGTCTCTGTGTCTGTGGCTCAGGGCCCCACATGTTGGCTGGAAAGCCCACCCCGGAAGCCCTGGGGCACCTCACCCAGCTGGCTGTCCTGGGCCCCCAGGACTCATTCCAGATCCTCTCAGGAAACTTGGGCCTTAGCCTGGTTGATCGGCACAGAGTGATGGAGCTGTGCCGATCCACTAACCAAAGGCTCTACATTCCTACCACGATTCAGACACCACAAATCTGTCTCAGATCCCCTTCTGTGTAACATCAGTCTGTGTAATGAAGGTGCCCGATTACAGGCTGTCTGGGTTGTAGTTGGGGGGCAGCAAAGGGACAGGCATGGGGAGGGGAGAAGCTTTGTCACTGACCTTTGGCTGCTTTGATCCCGCCTGCAAAGAGCAATTTCCTCTGGCTCCCCCTCCAAAATTCAAAGCCCTGCCAGCAAACCCCACACCAGCAAACCCAAACCACAGTGATGACATGTTAGAATATTCTGGAATTCAGGGAAAAGGATGGGAAGAAAGTGGATGTGATGTTGAGGGCATCTATGCTCGCCTCCCAGAAAATCCCTCCCCATAGCTCACCTCCGCTCCTCTGTGATTTAGACCTTGAAAGGACTCTGATTTCTGCTTTATCCCCTGAGTCTAGCTCAATGCTGGGTATATAGCAGTTTTTCGATAAATATTGTTGAACAAAGGATTTCTAGCACTAAGATCACTTTAAGAAGATATTTTGGGGGGCGCCTGGGTGGCTCAGTTGGTTAAGCGACTGCCTTCGGCTCAGGTCATGATCCTGGAGTCCCGGGATCGAGTCCCCCATCAGGCTCCCTGCTTGGCAGGGAGTCTGCTTCTCCCTCTGACCCTCCCCCTCTCATGCTCTCTCTCTCTCTCTCATTCTCTCTCTCAAATAAATAAATAAAATCTTTTTTAAAAAAAGATATTTTGGTAATAAACCAATGCAGTAGTGGCCCAGGGTATCATCTGTTCATTCAATAAGCATGTGCTTGGCAGCTCCAGGTCCCTGGCACTGTGCCAGGGGTTAAGGACTAAGATGACCAGATAATGAAACTGTTCAGCAACGTGCACTGAGCTCCCATTCTGCACCAGGCACTGGATTTTCGTTCTGAACATAGGGAGGACAAATATTCCTACCTCCACGGAACTCATGTGTTCTTCTCCATAGGAGATGGACAATAAGCAAGTATATAATTCATAAGTAAGATGATTCTAGGCTGGGTAGATGCTATGAAGGAAACATGTAGGTGCTGTGATGGAGAGCAGTTGGCGGGCCTACTTTGGACAGGGGTCGTCGCGGGAGAGGTCTCTAGGACCTGCAGACTGAGGAAAAAGAGCCAACCAAGGGCCAGAGGCCAGGAGCCAAGAGAGAGCACAGTGAGTGCAAAGCAAGGGGGCCCAGAGACAGCTCAGTGGGCGTGTGGAGCAGAAGGGAGGCCCGTGCAGGGTGGAGGGGACAGCGGCGCCAGGTAACTTTGGACAAGTCACCACGCTCCAGTGGGAGAGGTGGACGAGCATTGGAGCAGAGTGACAAATGCTGCAAAGGAGGAGGGGACATGCAGGGAAGCCCTGAACTCAGGCTGGAGGAGGCAACACAGGCACTGAGTCTTGAGACTGCCCTTGAAAAGCTCTCTCTGGTCCAGCGTGGCTTTCTGTCCTTCCATCCCCACGCGCCTTGCTCCCAAACTCCCTCCCTTTCCCTGCCAGGAGCAGGGGGCCTCTACCGAGGGCCCAGAGGAACCTCCCCCCCAGTGATTTTCCTGCCCTGAGGCTGCTCAGAGACTCCTCTGCCACTGCAGGAAGCTGCTGGGGTGAGCAGGTTTGGCAGGAAGCTGCTGGGGTGAGCAGGTTTGGCAGGAAGCTGCTGGGGTGAGCAGGTTTGGCAGATGGCAGCCCCCGGGGTAATAGCACCAACATGGCGCATCCTTCCTTTCATCTCCCTGGGCTCCCTGGAGCTTTTACTTTCATTGAGCCCAGCATCTAGCAAATAGCCCCATTGCTGCCTTTTATCTGGCTTTCAACCTGAGACACTCTTTCTGAGGGGCCTTGCCTGGCGATAGCACTCCTTAGAACTAGAGAGTGGGCTATGCCGAGCGTTTGAATAATAATCATTAATGATGTAATAATAACTGCAAAACAAGCTCCCCACTTATTAGGGTTCTGGGCGTGCCAGGCACTGTGCTAAGTGCTCTACATGCATCATTTTTTGGTATTTCTCACCACCACCTGATAAGGCAAGTGTTGATATGATGCTCAGAGAGGCGAAGGAACTTGGTAGGGCTGCACAGCCAACAAGTGCTAGAACTGATGTTGGACCTAGGGCTGTCCAATTCCAACAAACTCTTCCGTCTGTATACTAGTGGTTCCCAGGTCCAAGCTCGTTACGTCAGAATTATCAGGGGAGCTTGTTAGAAATTAAGATTTCTGCTCCCTCATCCCCAGAAATTACTTTTTTAAAGATTTTATTTATTTATTTGAGAGAGAAAGAGAGAAAGCACAAGCAGGGAAAGGGGCATAGGGAGAGGGAGAAGCAGACTCCCCGCTGAGCAGGGAGCCCGGCGTGGGGCTTGATCCCAGGATGGGGGGATCACGACCTGAGCCACCCTGGTGCCCCCTCAGAAATTCTTATTCAGTAGGCTTGGAGTGGGGCCCAGGAATTTGGTTTTTGTTGTTTGTTTGTTTCTATTTTAACAGTCTGTCTCAGGAGGTTCAGGAACAAGGCCAGATGCATTTAGGTGCAGTGCAGGGGTATTTGGGTGTACCTCCTATAGCCGTGCGTGTCATCTTCAAGAGTGGAAGGCAAAGGTGGGTTGGAGGAGGGGCAGTCTTCCTGGAGGGCACACCTGACTGGCCCCACCCTCCACCTGTCCTTTCCCCAACCCCAGTCAAGAGCCCAAACCCAAACCCTCGACCCGTGTCTTCTCAGGCTCTTCTGTTTCTCCTGCAGTGGGGAACAGTAAGGAAAACATAACTGAGAACAGACTGAGTAAAAAGGGCTTTCAGAGGACATGGGAGGGGCTTGGGGACAGGGTGCCTGAAGTTGGAAGCCAGCCAGGCAAAAGGCATGAGAGGAGGTAGGTTAGGTGATCTGTGGGGTCTTTGGTCTAAGTGTCCCCAGATTAACACACTGAGGAATCCCAGTGATGGTAGACCAGCATGACTGGTCAATCCCTGCACAATGATTTATGAAGCAGCAGGAAGAGCTACTGCCCTGGAAAGTGCTGTAGGGCGGAGAGGAGCCTGAGCATTGCCCTCGCCCCAAGCCTCCATCCCGGCACCCAGCCTCCTCCTTGCCACACGTCAATCCTCCAACCCAATCCGGTCAAACGAATGGGGATCTTCGGTGCTAGTCAGAGGGCAAGTCTGAAATCAAGGAACAGCAGAGATTACTATGCGACGACACAAAATCAAGTGTTCTCCCATCCAAGTACCAACACTGCAATATGGGGCCAATATGCTGCGTGAAATAAGCCAGTTGTGCAAAGACAAATACTGTAGGGTCCCACTTATCTAAGGTACTTAGAGAAAAATTCATAGAGACAGAAAGTAGAAGGGTGGCTGCCGGGGGCTGGGGGAGGGGGAGTGGGGAGTTCGCGATAGGGACAGAGTTTCTGTTTTGCAAGACGATAAAAGTTCTGGACAGGGATGGTGTAGATGGTGGAGTAACTGTGTGAATATACTTCTCGCCACTGAATTGCGCCCTTACACATGGGTAAGAGGGACAATTTTATATGTATTTTACCCCAATTAAACTTTTTTTAAAATTTTAAACTTAAAAAATGTGTGTTGTTGCCTTGTGTGGGGGTGGTAGAGACTGTTAGTTTCCCGCCAATATTCAGGCTCCTCTATTTCCATAGAAATAGAAATTTTATCTGGGCACAAGGCCACTCAGAATAAAGACTACATTTCTCAGCAGCCTTTGTAGGTAAGTGTGGCCATTTGACTAAGTTCTGGCCAATGGATGTAAGCGAAAGGGTCCTGGGAGAGCCTCTGGAACCTTCCTTAAGAGATAGCACCAATGCATCCTTCATCCCTCCTCTGTGTCCCTTCCTCCATTGGCTGCTGGGAGCATGGGTGTTGCCATCTTGGATTGTGAAGCTTGGGGCCAGGAGTTCATGGGAGTCACACTTGGCAGAGCAATGGGTATGAGGCCTTAAAATTGAAACACCCTATCAGCCCTGAACGACTTGCCCAGATGTCCGTGTGTGTGAGAGAGAGAGATAGACTTCTATTTCCTTCAAGCCACTACTGTTTTGTCTTGTTTTTTTTTTGTCATTTGTACACAAACTTAAACCTAAGGAATACAGAAGGGTAGAATGAATGATGGTGGGCTCTCAAGGAACAGAAAGGACCACGAGGTTGGGGCATTCGACGAAAGCAGTACAGATGGGGTGGGACCCGAGCTGTCCTAAGAGACGAGTAAGGTCTGGTTCATGTGCTCGAGGAGCTCACTGCCTAGTGGAAGAAGCGTACATTTATCTATAGCCAGGACCACTGCAATCAGCCAACATTTGAGGAGCCCTTGTCATGCATCAGGCCAGTACATGGACTTGTGTTCAATCTCAGTAGCCCTAGGAGGTAGGTTCTATTATTATCATCCTTGTTTTTCAGGGGGAAACAGACTGATGTCTCATCAAGATCATACAGAGTGGTGGCAGAGCAGGGATCGTGCCCCATGTGGTTTGACCCGTAGCCACTTCACTAGGTGGGGTATAAGGGAACTCAGCAGACGGAGTGCTCACGGTCTTGGTGGGGTTCTGGAAAGCTCTATGCAGAAAGCGACATTTGTTCTGAGCCTCGAAGAGGCATGGGGCAGGGATATTCCAGACGGAGGAAACAGCAGAGGTGATGGCGCGTCGGGGGAGGTGGTGAGGCTGCCCGAAGAGGGGTACGGTGGGAGACAAGACTGGAGAAGAGGAGGCTCCATCTCCACATGCAAGGTTGCACGGAAGCCATCTCTTGGGCCCTAAAGTGTTCCTGGCTGAAGGGCTTGGGTTATAGAAGACTGTAGACCTGGGATGATGGATCTTCCAGAAATACGATTTTTTTTTCTTTTCTTTTTTTTTTT